>NC_080080.1:48099366-48404783 GCF_949987535.1 Balaenoptera acutorostrata | reverse complement strand
GAGTACCCCTCTTACATTGGCCATTTCTTAAGTAACTTTAATTCAAAATAATCAATATGCCATTGTGGCATATTTTAAGAGAGTCCACCCTGAGACCCCAAATTCCTTCTTCTGAAACTTCCCTGGAAGTTTCAAATATTAAAAATTGAGCTGGTGACTGTGGAAAAGAACAGGTTATGAGAGTCTTCCGTTTAATTGTACCAGTTTCTTAGTTCTGAGAACAGGTGATTTCAGTTAAATAGTGTATCTCATTTCAGGAGGCAGTGCCGCAGGTGGGCTCCAAAAGCTAGGCTTATGGTGCAGGAAATCAGGTATTAAATAAGAGGCATTTCTATGGAAACAAAACAAAAACAATTGTTAATAATTGGAGTAAACTCTAATCCCAGCTTCTGGGTTCTGAGAGTAGCCATTTAAGAAGATTTCTAGATGTCAGGCTCACAGCATCCTCCAATGGAGTGAGGCAGACAGTGACTATCTGACAGGTTATCCTGGGCTGCAGTTTGAATGTCTCTGATGGTCTTTCTGATTGGACCATACAGCAACAGGCATGAAGATTGTCTAAACATAAGCCATTGTTATGCTTTCAAGTAGCCCAATTTTAGCTTTCATGGCTTCTGGAAAAGTGAAGTTTTAGTTCTTAAGGTTTCCAAGTCAAAAGAATGGGAGAAAAAACTGGTACCAGGCTGTTCTTCCAAGGGGCTTTATTGGCTGCATAAAGTCAACCTTAGTTCTTTAAAACTGTCTGATCATGTCTGAGTGTATGCATGTCTCTCTCAAATATGACATTTCAGTCAAAGCTTTGGTAATATAATCAGTGTTTACAATTGTGTCCTGTTATAAGGAGAACAGATTTTTATTGAATTTATGAAAACAACTATATTGCCAAGAAAATAAGAATACTCACTGAGAGTTTCTGATTCTGGAGGAATCAGGTAGGGAGAAAAAGATAAATGCTTTAATTCTGCTTTCAAAGGTATAATTTACTAAATTACTTAGAAAAAAACTTGTATCTGTAAAACAAAACATTTTAAAAAGTAATATTTTAGACAAAAAGTCATAAAAATTATAATCATATTCATTATTTCATTCAGTCCCAAGTAGTTAATTCGTATCCTGCTTGAATCTTGTTTTTCCATTATTTCTGTCAATGTTGCCTGATGATTGAGGGTGATAGGGACAGTGAAAATTCCAAGAAGATTGTAAGGTTTTCATCGAAGTTTATATTATTTGCCCAGTGAAGTGGGTGCCTTGATCACTGGAAATTCTGGGAGGTATACCCCAACAGGAAAACACATTTTCTAACAGTTTCTTTGTCATTGTGAGGGCATCAGCCTTGCAGCAAGGAAAGGCTTCAACCCATCCAGAAAACATACATACAATAACAAGAATATTTTGATAACACATACTAAATGGCAGTTGAATGAAGTCTAGCTGCAGGTCCAAATGGAGGAGATCTGAGTCCTCTGGAGAGAAAAATAGTTTTTTTGCATGTCAGATATTGCTGGTAGACTGCTTTTACAATTTTATAAAAATCTTCCTGCCAATGTTTAGTTACAATTTGAATCATCGTAAATGCACTATGGTGGGTGAAGGAATGAAAAACAAACAAACCAATAAACAACAACAAAACAGAAAATGAGGTTTACCAGGGAGCCAGGAAGAACAAAGCAACCAGTCTTGGGTTTCCCACAGCCCCAACTGTTTGTAATTTACAGCTGTTGTTTACCCATCTTAATTTCTTTGATTAAGGAGCAGACTGTTGGCATGTTACATGGACAGCAGGATGGCAAAAGTCTAACAATGAGGGGTCAATTTTTTTTTTTTTTTTTGCGGAAGCAGAATGAACTTTATTCACATGTGCCACAACCCTTACATTTTATTTTTTGTTGCTGCCTTTGTATGAAAGTCAGTTAGGGCATTTCCCTGATACTCAAGTTCATTTCTTTTAATGTGAGCCTCAATTTTGATGACAAATAACATTTTATGCCAAGACATATAAGACTTCCAGGAATTTTGCACAATTTCTGGAACACTTTTAATACATACTTATATAGACACAGCATAAAGAAAGCTTAATGTTACTTATTTGACAATGCTTCCCATGTAATTTAACATATCAAATATGCCTGATTAGTTGACTATCTCTCTTTTTATAAGGAGAGAGAACAAATCTTTGAGATATTTCAGGAACTTTTGAAACATCTCATATCTCAAAGTTAGTTCTAAGACAAAATACTTCACTTAGAATTTGATTTGGGGGAAGTTTGTTACAAATATCAAAAAGATTTTTAAACAGTCTAATAGATCACTGTGAAGTAATATTTAGTTATCTATTTAATGGAATTGACAAAGATTTCACAGGCAATTTCAGAAATTTAAATAGTTGCCAAAAGCCTTAGTTATAAAATATAGAATCCCTGTTTTTCTAGACAGATTACATTAAAGGTAAAGAAAACTTTTATTTACAATTTTTTATTAACACCAGACCAATAATCTAAGAAAACGGTACCCTTTTAACAGAGAAAAAATCAAATTTTTATTTTGTTCCATTTACTTTTTATATTAAAACTCATTCACTTAATTCAATTTATTCCAATTTTAACCTGTCCTGACCACAGATAAATTTCTTTCTAAAGATTCCTTCTTTCAACAATCTACAACTTTCTATATCTATTTTTGTTTGTCTCTTGTTTTCTTTCCCATTTAGGAATAACCAGATTTAGGGAAAAAATCACTTTATTTTACCTTAACAAAATGCATTTCCATTCCTTATACCTTTCAAAAAAATGTCCTTGCATATGAAGATGTTTTAATTTTGGTAGCTTTAATTACATATATTAATCAGAATTTTTAACCTTTAGAAACCTTAATTTCTAGTGAAAACTAAACAATTATGAGTTGTCTACAGCATTCTGTAGATTGGGAACAAAAATACTTTTGTAATTTCTAGAAACATGCTTTCTCATAGAAAATTTCTCAGCCTGGTACCAAACGTATTTACTAAGTTAGTAAAGTAGAATAAAAGTATTATACTTAGTGTTGATAAATCTAAATACATATCAGTAGTTATTAAGCCAACAAATTTAAATTAGCTTTTATTTACTAAAGATTAATCTTAGATCATGTAAACTTGAACAACATTTGAGTTAGTTCTATTATATTTTTGAGAGTATACTCATTTTACATAGTGCCATATCTATAATGTACACATACAGACATACAGACAGACACAAGCAGAGATCTCATAGTTTTCATTTTAAAACTTTAATCATAAGTCAGGAACAATTCACTATTTTATAAATAACAGTTGGAAAAAATTAAGTTTTCTCAGATGGCTAAAATATTTTATGATTTGTGGAGATGACTCTTAAGATCTGTATTTGCCCTTGACAAGCAATTTTAAGGAGGCTGTTTGTGTTTTCCCTTTATTTTGTCTTTAGTTTCATGTCTTCCCATTGAGTTACCCTGGGCCAAGTCTCATGGGATGTGGGTTGTGTTTACATTTCAAAGACATGATAAGATTTATAGCTTTAAGGGACAGAAAAAGAAAATGTAAATTTTCTCCTAGGAGTTTTGGAATATATTTGTCTATTATCATAAGTCTTAGGTTAATCATTATTAATTGTTTTCTAACTATAGGAAATTCCAATACCCAATATGTACAAATATTTTGAGAGCAATAGGAGAGGACTTGGAACAGGTAAAAAGAGGTGCTCCTTGACTTGCTTCTAGAATTGTACTTCTCATTTTGTAGAGATATTCAAGGCAAGACAGTTGTTTCTATTAGCCCTTGAATATTGGCCTTCAGCTGATTTATTCCTGATTGTTTGTAGGAGAACCTGGGGAAATGCAGAGGAGATGGGGAGATTTTTAAGAAGGGGGATTTATGTTGGATTTTTGTTTTAAGTTTAATTTGATTATTTCATCTTAATAAGGAACTCCTTAAGGCTAGTCATTGCATATATTTTTTTCAACTTGATCCTCCCATAAGTACCAATATGACAGCTGTTTACAATGAGAGTTCTCAATTTGTTTTCCTTTTAAATATAGCTAATTTTAAAAAGTCCATTGTCTAGCCATTAACAAGTAGGATCTCATATAAATTTCAAATAGCAACTCAAACCAATAAGCCCTTTAAAAAAAAAATGGCTTATTCAAACACACAACAGACATCAGATGTAGAAAATAGACTTATGGTTACCAGGGCTTGGGGGGGGGGTAATAAATTGGAAGATTGTAACTGACATACACACTACTATATAAAAAATAGATAGCTAATAAGGATCTACTGTATAACACAGGGAACTTTCCTCAACACTCTGTAATGGCCTATATGGGAAAAGAATATTAAAAAAGAGTGGATATATGTATTTGTATAACAGATTCATTTTGCTGTACACCTGAAATTAACACAACATTGTAAATCAATTATACCCTAATAAAAATTAAAAGAAAAAAAAGAAAAAGACAAAACAGGCATCTCACAAAAGAGTATGTAGTCCTCACAAGGTCCAGAAAATTTACTCCTTGAGTTAGTCTAGGAAAGTAAAAGCCCTTCATTGCTACTGGAGGTAAGAATGGTGTAGTGAAAATGGTGTCCAGCAAAAATGTGGGGCACCTTCAGCCATGAACCCACTAATTTATGTTGCAGGCAGGCACTACTGAACTGGGACTTTTCCAGCACTAACAAGCAATAAAGGTTGAGACAACAAATGCTCCTTATGGATTGGGACTCTATGACAAACCCCCTTGAAAGCTGGAATGTTCAGAAAAAGAGAATGATGTTTGAGACTTCATGTCTTGGAACCTCAGTGTATTCGACTGGACACTAGGCACACTCCAGTCAGTGTACCTTCCAGATGGTGGAGACCAGAGTTTTCTCACTGGACATAAAGTAACTCTCAGGACACAGAACAAAATGGAAGGAAAAACCACATCCAGTTTTTATATAGAGGATCCACAGCAAAGTTTGTCTAAAGAGATACCTGCTTGGTGGGAATTATTAACTCACCAGTATGTGAGGCCAGATCAAACAGCAGGCTTATAGGGCCCATGCCTGTATTCTGCCCTATGGTTCTTCTTCCTCATGAAAAAAACAAAAACAAAAACAAAAACATAACTGATAGAGACAAAGAAAAACAGTGACCATCTCTGGGAGGAAAAGGATCCCCAAGAGTTGCTAAGTCCAAGAAACTAGCTTCACAAATATTTTCTCCTGCTAATCTAAATTGAGAGAGAGAGAAAAGGAAATGTAACCACTTTCCCTTCCACCAGAATTTACAGACAGAGACTTGTGAGTGTGACATGGTAAGAAATCTTACCTTCTGTGGGCCTTTGTCAGGTCTCCTGGGATCTCTCAGCAGCCTCAGCATGGGAAGTAGGGTCAACCCAGCCTCCTGGCTGGCTTACCAACTGTTGGGGAGGGGGAAATCTCCTCCACTCCTCTTGAGTTCTTGTGGCTGAATTAATAATAAAATTGACACAAGACAGATTAACAGGAGAAAAAGAAACAAATTTTAATCATGTGCACATGGAAATGTCATAGAAATGGGACCTAAGAAGTGGCCAAAGCAGGTAGTTTTAATGCTTTTTAGACAAAGAAACAATAAATTTGTAAGGATTAGACATGACAAAAAAACAGGTTTTGGATATCCAATTAGTGAAAAATCTAAGCAGAGTTTGGACCTGAGGTAGAATATTAAAGAAGTAAAAAGGTTTGTTTGTATAGGCTTGGCCTGAATTCCCTGTTTCTGGTGATAAGTATGTCCTTCTACCTCCAGATTCAGGGAGTTCACCTTTCACATGAAAGATTTATTTCCTGCTTTCAGGGGGACAAAAATAAGAATCAGAGTGCCCTTGTTGCATTGGACATGTCTTAAGTAACTTTAACTCAAAATAATCAATATGCCATTGTGGCATACTTTGGGAAGTCCACACTGAACCTCAACAGTTGTAATACTGCCAGAGTATGCTTTATATTTATATGTAATACAATGATTTATATTTATAAGTAAATATAAGTGTAAATGATTTATATTTATAAGTCATTGGACCATATGTATTACATTATTTGCTCTTCATAGTAATCAAAATGTTACTCAAAGAGGCAGGAAATCTACTCCCATTTAATAGGTGGAAATCATTTATTGATCTTACTTAATGGCACACTTTTAAAATTCCCATTAATTGGAATCCTGGAATTATAAGAAATCTTATAAATTATTATTATCTCTTATTTTATAAGTGAAAACTTAAAGTCCACAGAATTTAAATGACATTTCTAGGTCACAGATTTTGTTTGTTCATTTATTGCTTAATTTTATTCTATTTTTTATTATTTTTACACCTTCCACAAAGCATTTATGCTTACCAACATAAAACACGGTTGGGAGCATAATTCAGTTTTCCTAATCTTAGTCTAGATTTCTTTGTACAGATTTCTGTCCTTGCCCCCATCTGTCCTCATTGTCCAGAAGACTGTACTGCAATGTACAACATCATCCTTTATACCCATCCAGAGGATTATTCCTCTAATTGCAAGTTCAATCCCTGCATTTCTGACCTTAATTCTATTCTTTCCCCACATTTTCTATGATTTTGCTCCCTCTTTCTTTAAACAGTAAACATATGCCTAAATCTCTTTAATCTTGTCGTTGGAGCCATTACAATATCTCACCATTTTTCTGTCATCATCATCTAGCTGCTATTGGATCTATTCCTTTCTCAATTAGCTTTCTGGAAACACTGGTCATCATTCCCATCTGCTCCAACCTGGTGCAATCTGCTGTTTCACCACACCACTAGTGCTGCCCTTTTTTAAGAACAACAGCAACCTTCAGTACTCAACTCAAATGATCATTTCAGTCCTTGTTTGAATGGAAAGACAACTTTGCATTTCCACATATAATGCACTCAATTAAACTGTCACAATCAAATAATGAATGTAAAATAATACAATTTCAACATTACAGAAGATGAGTTCAATGAACACACATGCAACTCAGAGTGTTCACTGTCACAAAGGGGTGGATTCTTAGACATATTTATGAAAGAAACAAAACCTCATGCTTTATCTTAAGAAGTTTGGAGCATTCTAATTCATGATTTATACAAGTTAGTTTTAATATAAAACATGTTTTAGACAAATGGCTAGTTCTGTGGATTTCTAAGCCTTCTGGTAGGGGGCAAATGCACCTGTCATGAAAGTAAATTTACCATGGTTTAATTGCATTACTATAATACTTCTTCATTTTAACTTTATCCCATCAAATGATCCCATGAGGGCCTAAAAGAGTACTACAACAAAAACACTGCTATATTGCAGCTAACTTTATAGATTTATTGAACCACAGGAGGCATTACCTATGCTGTATACCATAACATAGCTAATGAGATACTGTAAAATTAAAATTAAAACCATTCCATGAGACTATAAAACAGTTTACCTCAGTATCTTCTGTTCCATGGTAAAGCTAAACATTTTCTCCCAAAGTATGTGGAGATAGTTTTACTAGGTAAAGATGGAATTAGTTTGTTATTGTTGCTTTTAATCTAAAACAATGAGAAAATAGGATATGGTTACTTATTAATTAATGTCATATCTTTTTTTTCTTTTGCACACATTTCTCTTTTCTGTGAAGATTTTCCTGACTCACAGGAAATATAAAGCAAAGGAGGCCACCTTGTAGAGGACTAAACTCCTCTGCAATATATCAATAAGTAGATTTGTACACAAATATTGAAAGCAGTATGCATAGTAGCCAAAAATTAAAACATTCTCAAAGTCAATTCATGAATGGACAAACAAAAGTGGTATATCCATATGGCAGAGTACTTTTGAGAAATAAAAAGAAAAAAAACCATCAGGTTACATGAAGTAACCATAAAAACATTGTGCTAAGTGACAGAAACCAGACACTCAAGGCTATATTTTATAATTCTATTTATATAGACTATCCAGGAAAGGCAAGTCTATATAGACAGAGAGTAGATTAGTGGTGCCTAGCACTGGGGTTGGTAAGGGAAGTGACTCCAAATGGGCACAAGAAATTTTGTTGATGGTGGCACAACTCAAATATTTTACTAAAAATCATTGAATTGAACACTTAAAATGAGAGAATTTTAGGTAGGTAACAAATACTTCAATAAAGCTGTTTTTAAAATTATATTTCAAGAATGAACTCAAATGATACCTTCTCTAGGAAATCTAATTTCCACTCCCAAATATCCTTTGTACCTTTGCTTGTCACCCATGGAATCTATCAGCATTGCATGAAGTATTATGTATATTTCATCTTTCCAGATTATAAGAACTGAGATCACTTTTTCACATGACCAGTGCATAAAGTCAGAAACACAGTAGGTATTTTTTCTCTATTTTCAAAGATGTAATAAATGCATATTACATTTTAATTTAAACAAATACATTTTAAAAGTTTGATATGATGTGTACTTTACACGAAGTCTCAGAAAACCCCTAGTTTGTGGGCACCATATTTCACCATAACAATCAAAAATTAAGACAGTCTGTATCCATTTAAAACATTTTCATAACGAACAAACTGTTCTCCCGAAGAATAAAAATGACAGTCAGACATGAGGAAGAAGTTATTGATTCCCATGTCATATGATACAGTTTGTAATTATCACTTTTTTATTTTCATGTGTATTATTTCTTGAGTTTTACATTGGATCTTACCAGATTAGGAAATCATCCTGATATCTAGTATAAAGCAGAAATGAAAGCAATGGAGGAGCCTCCATTCGTGTATCTCAGTAGAAAAGGTTCTCTTTTGTTTAGATACCACCTACTTCGTGCAAAACCTGCACAGTCTGAAAATATTAAATGGCAAACTCTAGAAATAAATAATCCATAATTTTTAAATTGCTCACAATTCCGAGTAACGTAATGAAATCTCACTCTGTCCTGCTCCTTCCAGACTGAGAGATGAATCATCCCTTTGTTCATCCCTGCCCCTTAGTCACTTAATCTTCTCTGATATCAAATCACCTGCCCTGGCTATCACAGTGCTTGTGTGCAAGCAACACTTATTTTACTTAATAATGGCCACAAATTTCCAAAGTAGTGATGTTGGCAATTCAGATATGACAAAGAGAAGCTGTAAAGTGTTGTAAAATGAAAAGATGAAAGTTCTAGATGTAATAAGAAAGGGAAACGTATGCTGAAGTTGCTAAAATCTACAGTAAGAACGAATCTTCTCTTTGTGAAATTATGAAGAAAGAAAAAAGAAATCCATTCCAGTTTTGCTGTGGCACCTCACATGGCAAAAGTTATAGCCACAGTGTATGATAAGTGCTTAGTTAAGATGGAAAAGGAATTAAATATGTACAATAAGATATTTTGAGAGAGAGAAACCACATTCACATAACATTTACTGCAATATATTGTTTATAATTATTCTATTTTATTGTTAGTTATTGCTTTTAATATTTTACTGTGCCTAATTCGTAAATAAAACTTAATCATAAGTAACTATGTATAGGATAAAATATAGTATATATAGGGTTTGGTACCATCTGTGGTTTCATGTTTCAGGTATCCTGGGCGTCTTGGAACATAAACTCCACAGGTAAGGGGGTATACTGTACATTGTGATCTCTGTTTGATTATTTGTTATTCTTTTGTTTGTCAGCCTCACATTACAGCACACTTTAAAAAACACTTTATCAGACATTAGCATCACCAGGCTAGAGGGCTTGACAAATCAGACTGCTGGATGCCCATCTTCATAGCTCCTGATTCAGTACGTCTGGGGGTTTCTGTGAATTTCCATTTTTAAGAAGTTCCTAGGTAATGCTGATGCTGCCAGTCCAAAGACCACATTTGAGATCCTCTGCTTTACATTGATCATTTCAATTCCTATTGTAAGCATACTTAAAGCAGCAAATGCTGTTTTCCTTAGTAATATTTACCCTAATCATTTATTTTGGATTTGGAGGGATGGCAGTTCTTCTCATTTTCTCCAGTAGACATTTGATAATATATACTGATGGTGTAAGCACACATTCAGAGAGAGGACCATAAGCCGGGTACATGAAATACATTAGTGCCTCTAAATCTCATTACTATGATTGCAATCTGTGCAGAGAATAGTGGCATATCTCACATAAACATGGAGTTTTGAGATAAAACTCTCAAAGGGCTGTATCAGGGAATTATCGTAAAATGTGTAAAAGTTATCATCAAAGAAAAGATTTCACAAAGTATCAAATTCTGAAAATTTTCCATCCACACTCCTAGCCTTTCTAGAAGAATCAGAGTACTTACTCTCAACTTGGTTTTAGATGAGTTTCTTAAAACAGTACAAGGTCTCTTGACCTATGATCTTCCAAGAACAGAGATGGAAACATAATCTTGAATGAAGCCATAAAACTTTCAATTAAGCTAATGCTATATTTTATTTTATTATGGACATGAATTTCATTGCATTTGGTTAGTGTTACTTAATAAATTTAAATCATATCCATTTAAATCAAGTTGGGTAATATATTTGAAGGGTGTCAGAAAGAGTGCAATACTACTGTAAAAACGTGATGGTAGTTATTGTTATTTTTTTCATTTTGTGAATGAGAGAATTAAATAAAGAGGGTTTAATACCAATAATTTCTCAGGGTTCATGGATATGATCAAGATCATGATTTTAAAAATTTCACCATTTCTTGGGTGGTAAGATGACATGCGTAAATTTGGGCTTTGAAGATATTATAGATTTGGGTTCTCAAGTAGAGAACCCATCCTTCTTATATGGGAGGATTTGGACAACTATTTAGTCTCTATGAGCCTGATTAAGTGTGCTTATCACAAAGATGATGTTAATGATAGCAAATGATAGCAACTCTTGAGACTAATAAATTTAAATAAAATAAAGTTTGTAAAAAGTACCTAGCAGGTTGCATAACTTTGTGTACATAGTAGAAACTACTAAATTTTACATTTTAAAGGAGTAAATTTTATGACATATGACATACCTCAATAAAAATACATAACAAAGTGCCTGGAATAGAGTGTCACTCAACAAAACATTTTTTTCCTTCTCTTTTCCTGCTACTGTGCTGTCTAATAATCTAGCAGGTAACTATAATGTACAAACAGCTGGAATGGTGTAAATTGCAACTAGGGTCTGAATTAGAAGACTTCTTCTGAATTAGAAGACTCATGGGAGCTTTAAATCATTGCTATAGTCTGAATGTGTCCCCCAATAATTCATATGTTTAAATCCTAACCCACAAAGTGATGACATTAGTAGGTGAGGCTTTAGGGAGGTGCTAAGTCATAAAAGTAAAACCCTGAATTAGAATAGTGCCCTATAAAAAGAGGTTCCAGAAAGAGCTTTCTAGCCCCTTTCTACCATGGAAGAATACAATGAGAACTGTACTACCAGGGAAGGGCCCTGATGCTGGCACTCTCAGCTTGGACTTCCAGCCTCTAGACTGTAAGCAATAAATTTCTACTATTTAAAATCGACCCAGTCTGTGGTATTTTGTTGTAGAATCCTGAATGGACTAACAAGAGAAAGCATTTGTTAAGAGTATCTGGTAAAAAATAAAAAGTAAGATTGAATACAGATATCTTCATTTCTTTCCAAATAACACAAATACAGTATGAAAGGAATACAAATGATATAAATCCACAAAGACACAGAGAACAGAATAGGAAGTAACAAACAAGAAATGTCAATAATTATTTAGAATATGGAAAGTTGAAATTTTCTGCAGGAAAAGGAAACCTGGATTTTGAGGTCCCAGGTAATTTTGGACTAATTTGGATAAATAGAGTGGAACTGAACATAAGACTGATTGGAAGTCTACATATCAAATAGTTTTTTTTTTTAATTTTCAAAAAAATTAACTGATGTAATGTTGATGTATAGCAATATATGTTTCATGTGTACAATATTACATTTCTACTTCTGTATACCCTACATTGTGCTTATCACCAAAAATTTATTTTCCATCCATCACCAAACAGTTAATCCCCTTTACCCATTTTACACTCCCCTTTCCCCTTCATCTCTGGCAACCAATACTTGGTTCTCGGTATCTATGTATTTGTTTTAGTTTGGTTTGTTTTGTGCATTTATTTTGTTTTTATTTGTTTGTTTGTTCATTAATATTTTTATATTTCACACGAGTGGAATGTTGTGGTAGTTGTCTTTCTCCATCCGACTTATCTCACTTAGCATAACACCCTCAAGATCTATCCTTGTTGATTATTGAGAAGATGGCAGAATAGAAGGACATGCACTCACCCCTTCTTATGAGAACACCAGAAACACCACTAAAAACTGAACAGTGATCAAAAAAAAAAAAAAAAATGCTGGAACCTACCAAAAAAAACACTTTACATCCAAAGACAAAGGAGAAGTCACAATGAGATGGGAGCAGGGGCACAATCATGATAAAATCAAATCCCCTACCCACCAGGTGGATGACACACAAAATAGAAAATAATTATACCACAGAAGCTCTCCAACTGGAGTGAAAGTTCTGCACCCCATGTCAGGCTTCCCAGCCTGGGGGTCTGGCAATGGGAAAAAGAGTCCCCAGAGAATCTGGCTTTGAAGCCAGCAGGATTTTATTGCAGGATTTCCACAAGACTGGTGGAAACAGAAACTTCACTCTTGGAGGGCACAAACAAAGTCCTGTGCACACCAGGACCCAGGGGGAAAAAGCAGTGACCTCATAAGAGATAGGGCCAGACTTATCTGCTAGTATTGGAGGGTCTCCTGTAGAGGTGGGAGGCTGCCGTAGCTCAGTGTGGGGACAAAGACACTGGCAGCAACAGTTCTGGGAAGTACTCATTGGTGTGAGCCCTCCCAGAGGTCACCATTAACCACATCAAACAGTCAGTAGTTTCCAGTGCAGGGTTGTCCCAGGCCAAACAACCAATGGGGAGGGATCACAGCCCCACCCATCAGCAGACATGTGGATTAAAGTTTTACTGAGCATGGCCCTGAAAACCAGAGGGCCAAGACCCAGCTCTACTCACCACCAGTTCCCCCCATGAGGAAGCTTACACAAACCTCTTAGATAGACTTATCCACTAGAGGGTAGACAGCAGAAGCAAGAACTACAATTCTGGAGCCTGAAGAATGAAAACCACAATCACAGAAAGTTAGACAAAATTAAAGAGCAGAGGACTATGTCCCAGATGAAGGAACAAGATAAAACCCCAGGAAAACAACTAAGTGAAGGAAAGAGATACAACCTCCTGGAAAAAGAATTCAGAATAATGATAGTGAAGATATTCCAGGATCTCAGAAAAAGAATGGAGGCAAGGATCAAGAGATGCAAGAAATGTTTAACAAAGACTTAGAAGAACTAAAGAACAAAAAATCAGAGATGAACTATACAATAACTGAAATGAAATATACACTAGAAGGAATCAATAGCAGAATAATTGAGGCAGAAGAATGGATAAGTGACCTGGAAGACAGAATGGTGGAAATCACTACCATGGAACAGAATAAATAAAAAAGAATGAAGAGAAATGAAGACAGTCTAAGAAACCTCTGGGACAACATTAAATGCAACAACATTTGCATAATAGGGGTGCCAGAAGGAGAATAGAGAGAGAAAGAACCTGAGAAAATATTTGAAGAGAAAATAGTTGAAGACTTCCCTAACATGGGAAAGGAAACAGTCACCCAAGTCCAGGAAGTGGAGAGAGTCCCAGGCAGGATAAACCCAAGAAGAAACATGTTGAGACACAGATACACATAGTAAACAAATTGACAAAAATGAAAGACAAAGAAAAATATTAAAAGCAACAAGGGAAAAATGACAAATAACATACACGGGAACTCACATAAGGTTATCAGATGATTTCTCAGCAGAAACTCTGCAGTCCAGAAGGGAGGTGATGATATATGTAACGTGTTGAAAGGGAAGAACCCACAACCAATAATACTCTACCCAGCTAGGTTCTCATTCAGATTTGATGGAGAAATCAAAAGCTTTACAGACAAGCAAAAGCTAAGAGAATTCAACACCATCAGACCAGCTTTGCAACAAATGCTAAAGGAACTACTCTAGGGGGAAAGAGACCAGCAACTTAAACAACTGTGTACATATATAGACTGCTATATCAAAACCACATGGGAACAGCAAATGCAAAAACTACAATAGATACACAAACAAAAAAGAAAAAGCAACCCAAATACAACACTAAAGATGGTCATCAAGTCATAAGAGAAGAGAACTAAAGAGGAAGGGAAGAAAAAAGGCCTACAAAAACAAACCCAAAACAATTAAGAAAATGGCAATAGGAACACACATATCAATAACTGCCTTAAATGTAAATGGATTAAATGCTCCAACAAAAAGACATAGACTGGCTGAATGGATACAAAAACAAGACCCATATATATGCTGTCTACAAGAAAACCACCTCAGATTTAAGGACACATACAGAATGAAAGTGAGGGGATGGAAGAAGTATTCCATGCAAATGGAAATCAAAAGAAGGGTGAAGTAGCAATACACATATGAGAAAAAAAATAGACTTTAAAATACAGACTGTTATAAGAGACAAAGAAGGACACTACATAATTATCAAGGGATCAATCCAAGAAGAAGATATAACAATTGTAAATATATATTCACCCAACATAGGAGCACCTCAATATATAAGGCAAATACTAACAGCCATAAAGGGAGAAATCAACAATAACACAATAATAGTGTAGGCCTTTAACACCCCACTTTCATCAATGGACAGATCATCCAGACAGAAAATCAATAAGGAAACACAGGCCTTAAATGATACATTAGGCCAGATGGACTTAATTGATATTTATAGAGCATTCCATCCAAAAGCAGCAAAATACACATTCTTCTCAAGTATACATGGAACATTCTCCAGGATTGTCCACATGCTGTGCTTCAAAGCAAGCCTCGGAAAATTAAGAAAATTGAAATCATATCAAGCATCTTTTCTGACCACAATGCTATGAGATTAGAAAAAAACTACAAGGAAACAAATGTAAAAAACATAAACACGAGGAGGCTAAACAATGTGCTACTGAACAACCAATGGATCACTGAAGAAATCAAAGAGGAAATCAAGACATACCTAGAGAAAAATGAAAATGAAAGCACAATGATCTAAAACCTATGGGATGCAGCAAAAGAAGTTCTAGGAGGGAAGCTTATAGCAATGCAATCTTACCTCAGGAAACAAGAAAAATCTCAAATTAACAACCTAACCTTACACCTAAAGCAACTAGAGAAAGAAGAATAAACAAAACCTAAACTTAGTTAAAAAAAAAAGAAATCATAAAGGTCAGAGTAGAAATAAATGAAATGGAGACAAAGAAAACAATAGTAAAGATCAATGAAACTAAAAGATGTTTCCTTGAAAAGATAAACAAAATTGATAAACCTTTAACCAGGCTCATCAAGATAAAAAGGGAGAGGACTCAAATCAACAAAATTAGAAATGAAAAAAGAGAAGCTACAATGGACACCAAAGAAATACAAAGGATCATAAGAGACAACTACAAGAAACTATACTCCAATAAAATGGACAACCTGGAAGAAATGGGCAAATTCTTAGAAAGGTACAATCTCCCAAGACTGAGCTAAAGAAATAGAAAATATGAATGGACCAATCACAAGCACTGAAACTGAAACTGAGATTTAAAAATTCCCAAAAAACAAAAGTCCAGGACCTGATGGCTTCACAGGTGAATTCTATCAAACATTTAGAGAAGAGCTAACACCTATCTTTCTGAAACAGTTCCAAAATATTGCAGAGGAAGGAAAACTCCCAGACTCATTCTGTGAGGCCACCATCAGCCTGATACCAAAACCAGAGAAAGATACCACACAAAAAAAGAAAATTACAGGCCAATATCCCTGATGAACATAGACAGAAAAATCCTTAACAAAATACTGGCAATCCCAATCCAACAAAACATTAAAAGGATCAACACCATGATCAAGGGGGATTTATCCCAGGGATGTGAGGATTTTTCAATATCCACAAATCATTCAACACACTACATCAACAAATTGAAGAATAAAAACCATATGATCATCTCAATAGATGCAGAAAAAGCATTTGACAAAATTCAGCACAAATCAACACCAATGTATGATAAAAACTCACCAGAAAGTGGGCATAGAGGGAACCTACCTCAATATAATAAAGGACATATGTGACAAACCTACAGCTAACATCATACTCAACAGTGAAAAGCTGAAAGCATTTCCTCCAAGATCAGGAACCAGACAAGGATGTCCACTGTCACCACTTTTATTCAACATAGTTTTGGAAGTCCTAGCAACAGCAATCAGAGAAGAAAAAAGAAATAAAAAGAATCCAAATTGGAAAAGAAGAAGTAAAACTGTCACTGTTTGCAGATGACATGATACTATACACAGACTATCCTAAAGACGTTACCAGAAAACTACCAGAGCTCATAAATAAATTTGGTAAAGTTGCAGGTTACAAATTTAATACACAGAAATCTGTTGCATCTATATACACTAACAATGAAAGATCAGAAAGAGAAATTCAAGAAACAATCCCATTTACCATCTCATCAAAAAGAATAAAATACCTAGGAATATACCTACTTAAGGAGACAAAAGAACTGTACTCAGAAAACGATAAGATGCTGTTGAAAGAAATCACAGACAACACAAAGAGATGGAAAGATATACCATGTTCTTGGATTGGAAGAATCAATATTGTCAAAATGACTATACTACCCAAGGCAATCTACAGATTCAGTACAATCCCTATCAAATTACCAATGGCATTTTTCACAGAACTAGAACAAAAAATCTTAAAATTTGTATGGAGATACCAAAGACCCTGAATAGTGAAAGCAATACTGAGAAATAAAAACGGAGCTGGAGGAATCAGGCTCCTTGACTTAAGACTATACTATGAAATTACAGTAATTGAAACAGTATGCTACTGGCACAAAAATAGACATATAGATCAGTGGAACAGGCTATAAAGCCCAGAAATAAACCCACACACCTATGGTCAATTAATCTACAACAAAGGAGGCAAGACTATACAATGGGGGAAAGACTGTCTCTTCAATAAATGGTCCTGGGAAAACTGGACAGCTACATTTAAAAAAATGAAATTAGAACATTTTTTTAACACCATACACAAAAATAAGCTCAAAAGGGATTAAAGACCTAAATGTGAGACCAGACACTACAAAACTCTTAGAGGAAAACATAGGCAGAACACTCTCTGATATAAATTTCAGCAATATCTTTTCTAAGCCATCTCTTAGAGTAATGGAAATAAAAACAAAAATAAACAAATGGGACCTAATTAAACTCAAAAGCTTTTGCACAACAAAGGAAACCATAAACAAAACTAAAAGACAATGCACAGATTGGGAGAAAATATTTGTAAATGATGTGACTGACAAGGGATTTGTCTCCAAAATTTACAAAGAGCTCATGCAGCTTAATATCATCAAAACAAACAGCCCAATCAAAAAATAAGCAGATGACCTAAATAGACATTTCTCCAAAGAAAACATACAGATGGCTAAGAGGCACATGTAAAGATGTTCAACATCGCTAATTATTAGAGAAATGCAAATCAAAACTACAATGAGATATCACCTCACACCAGTCAAAATGGCTATCATCAAAAAATCCACAAAAAATAAATACTGGAGAGGGTGCGGAGAGAAGGGAACTCTCCTACACTGTTGGTGGGAATGTAAATTGGCCGAGCCCTATGGAGAAAAGTATGGATGTTCCTTAAAAAACTAAAAATAGAGCTACCATATGCTCCTGTAATCCCACTCCTGGACATATATCCATAGAAAAACATTGTCTGAAAGTATACATGCACCCCAATGTTCATTGCAGCACTGTTTACAATAACCAAGACATGGAAGAAACCTAAATGTTCATTGACAGAGGCATGGATAAAGAAGGTGTGGTACATATATACAATGGACTATTATTCAGCCATTAAAAAGAATGAAATAATGCCATTTGCAGCAACATGGATGGACCTAGAGAGTATCATATTGAGTGAAATAAGTCAGACAGAGGAAGAGAAATATCATATGATATTGCTTATATGCAGAATCTAAAAAGAAATGATACAAATGAACTTATTTATAAAACAGAAACAGACTTAGAGAATGAACTTATGGTTACCATGGGGGAAGAGTGGGGAGTGGGATAGTTAGGCAGGTTGGGATTGACAGGTACACACTGCTGTATTTAAAATGGATAATCAACAAGGACCTACTGTATAGCATAAAGAGCTCTGCTCAATATAATGTGGCAGGCTGGATGGGAGGGGAGTTTGGGGGAGAATGGATATATGTATATGTATGGTTGAGTCCCTTTGTTGTGCACTTGAAACTATCACAACATTGTTAATTGGCTGTACTCCAATATAAAATAAAAAGCTTTAAAAAGAGAGAGAAATTATACAAATGAACTTATTTACAAAACAGAAACAGATTCACAGACTTAGAGAGCCAAATTATGGTTAACAGGGGTGAAGGGTGGAGGGAAGAGGTAGGTAGGTATTTTGGGATTGACATGTGCACACTGCTATATTTAAAATGCATAACCAGGAGCTTCAAGATGGCAGAAGAGTAAGACGCGAAGATCACCTTCCTCTTCACAAATACATCAGAAATACATCTACATGTGGAACAGCTCCTATAGAACACCTACTGAATGCTGGCAGAACACCTCAGACCTCCCAAAAGGCAAGAAACTCCCCACGTACCAGGGTAGGGCAAAAGAAAAAAGAAAAAAACAGAGACAAAGAATAGGGACAGGACCTGCACCACTGGGAAGGAGCAGTGAAGGAGGAAAGGTTTCCACACACTAGGAAGCCCCTTCACAGGCAGAGACTGTGGGTGGTGGAGGCGGGGAGCTTCAGAGCCACAGAGGAGAGCGCAGCAACAGGGGTGCGGAGGGCAAAGCAGAGAGATTCCCGCACAGAGGAACGGTGCCGACCAGCACTCACCAGCCCGATAAGCTTGTCTGCTCACCTACTGGGGCGGGCGGGGGCTGAGAGCTGAGGTTCGAATTTCGGTCGGATCCCAGGGAGAGGACTGGGGTTGGATGTGTGAACACAGCCTGAAGGGACTAGTGCACTACAGCTAGCCGGGAGGGAGTCTGGGAAAAAGTCTGGACCTGCCAAAGAGGCAAGAGGCTTTTTCTTCCCTCTGTGTTTCCTGGTGCGCAAGGAGAGGGGATTAAGAGCGCTGCTTAAAGGAGCTCCAGAGACGGGCGCGAGCTGTGGCTCTCAGCGCAGAGCACAGAGACGGGCATGGGACACAAAGGCTGCTGCTGCCGCCACCAAGAAGCCTGTGTGCAAGCACAGGTCACTCTCCACACTTCCCCTCCTGGGAGCCTGAGCAGCCTGCCACTGCCAGGGTCCCGTGATACCCGGACAACTTTCCCGGGAAGACACACGGCATGCCTCAGGCTGTTGCAATGACATGCCGGCCTCTGCCGCCACAGGCTCGCCCTGCATCCGTACCCCTACCTCCCCCTGGCCTGAGTGAGCCAGAGCTCCCGAACCAGCTGCTCCTTTAACCCCGTCCTGTCTGAGAGAAGAACAGACACCCTCAGGTGACCTACACGCAGAGGCAGGTCCAAACCCAAAGCTGAACCCCGGGAGCTGTGCAAACAAAGAAGAGAAAGGGAAATTTTTCCCAGCAGCCTCAGGAGCAGCGGATTAAATCTCCACAATCAACTTGATGTACCCTGCATCTATGAAATACTTGAACAGAAAATGAATCATCCCAAATTGAGGAGGTGGACTTTGGGAGCAAAGATATATATTTTTTTCCACTTTCTCTCTTCTTGTGAGTGTGTATGTGTATGCTTCTGTGCGTGATTTTGTCTATATAGCTTTGCTTTTACCATTTGTCCTGGGGTTCTGTCTGTCCCTTATTTTTTTTTTTTCACTTTGAAAAATTTTTCTTAATAATTATTCTTTATTTTTTATTTTAATAACATTATTTTATTTTATTTTATCTTCTTTCTTTCTTTCTTTCTTCCTTTCTTTCTATTTTCTCTCCCTTTTATTCTGAGCTGTGTGGATGAAAGGCTCTTGGTGCTCCAGCCAGGCATCACGGCTGTGCCTCTGAGGTGGAAGAGCCAACTTCAGGACACTGGTCCACAAGAGACCTCCCAGCTCCAAGTAAAATCAAATGGCAAAAATCTCCTTGAGATCTCCATCTCAAAACCAAGACCCAGGTTCACTCAACGAACAGCAAGCTAAAGTGCTGGACACCCTATGCCAAACAACTAGCAAGACAGGAACACAACCCCATCCATTAGCAGAGAGGCTGCCTAAAATCATAATAAGGCCACAGATGCCAAAACACATCACCAGACGTGGACCTGCCCACCAGAAAGACAAGATCCAGCCTCATCCTCCAGAACACAGGCAATAGTCCCCTCCACCAGAAGCCTACACAACCCACTGAACCAACCTTAGACACTGGGGACAAACACCAAAAACAACGGGAACTATGAACCTACAGCCTGTGAAAAGGAGACCCCAAACACAGTAAGTTAAGCAAAATGAGAAGACAGAAAAACAAAGCAGATAAAGGAGCAAGGTAAAAACTCACCACACCTAACAAATGTGGAGGAAATAGACATTCTACCTGAAAAAGAATTCAGAATAATGATAGTAAAGATGATCCAAAATCTTGGAATTAGAATAGAGAAAATACAAGAAACGTTTAACAAGGACCTAGAAGAACTAAAGAGCAAACAAAACATGATGAACAGCACAATAAATGAAATTAAAAATACTCTAGAAGGGATCAATAGCCGAATAACTGAGGCAGAAGAATGGATAAGTGACCTGGAAGATAAAAGACTGGAAATAACTATTGCAGAGCAGAATAAAGATAAAAGAATGAAAAGAACTGAGGACAATCTCAGAGACCTCTGGGACAACATTAAATGCACCAACATTTGAATTATAGGGGTCCCAGAAGAAGAAGAGAAACAGAAAGGGACTGAGAAAATATTTGAAGAAACTATAGTTGAAAACTTTCCTAATATGGGAAAGGAAATAGTTTATCAAGTCCAGGAAGCACAGAGAGTCCCATACAGGATAAATCCAAGGAGAAACACACTAAGACACATATTAATCAAACTATCAAAAATAAAATACAAAGAAAAAATATTAAAAGCAGCAAGGGAAAAAAAAACAAATAACAAATAAGGGTATCCCCATAAGGTTAACAGCTGATCTTTCAGCAGAAACTCTGCAAGCCAGAAGGGAGGGGCAGGATATATTTAAAGTGTTGAATGAGAAAAATCTACAACCAAGATTACTCTACCCAGGAAGGATCTCATTCAGATTTGATAGAGAAATTAAAACCTTTACAGACAAGCAAAAGCGAAGAGAATACAGCACCACCTAAAGGAACTTCTCTAGGCAGGAAACACAAGAGAAGGAAAAGACCTACAATAACAAACCCAAAACAATTAAGAAAATGGGAAAAGGAACATATATATTGATAATTACCTTAAATGTAAATGGATTAAATGCTCCAAACAAAACACATAGACTGGCTGAATGGATACAAAAACAAGAACCATATATATGCTGTCTACAAGAGACCCACTTCAGACCTAGGGACACATAGAGACTGAAAGTGAGGGGAGGGAAAAAGATATTCCATGCAAATGGAAATGAAAAGAAAGCTGCAGTAGCAATTCTCATATCAGACAAAATAGATTTTAAAATAAAGACTATTAGAAGAGACAAAGAAGGACACTACATAATGATCAAGGGATCGATCCAAGAAGAAGATATAACGATTGTAAATATTTAGACAACCAACATAGGAGAACCTCAAAACATAAGGCAAATACTAACAGTCATAAAAGGGGAAATCAACAGTAACACAGTCATAGTAGGGGACTTTAAAACCCCACTTTCACCAATGGACAGATCATCGAAATTGAAAATAAATAAGGAAACACAAGCTTTTAATGATACATTAAACAAGATGGACTTAATTGATATTTAAAGGGCATTCCATTCCAAAACAACAGAATACACATTCTTCTCAAGTGCTCAGGAAGATTCTCCAGGATAGATCATATCTTGGGTCACAAATCAAGCCTTGGTAAATTTAAGAAAATTGAAATCGTATCAAGTATCTTTTCCGACCACAATGCTATGAAACTAGATATCAATTACAGGAAAAAATACAAGCACATGGAGGCTAAACAATACAGTACTTAATAACCAAGAGATCACTGAAAAAAATCAAAGAGGAAATCAAAAAATACCTAGAAACAAATGACAATGAAAACACGATGACCCAAAACATATGGGATGCAGCAAAAGCAGTTCTAAGAGGGAAGTTTATAGCAATACAATCCTACTGCAAGAAACAAGAAACATCTCAAATAAAAACCCTAACCTTACACCTAAAGCAATTAGAGAAAGAAGAAAAAAAAAAAAACCCAAAGATAGCAGAAAGAAAGAAATCATAAAGATCAAATCAGAAATAAATGAAAAGGAAATGAAGGAAACAATAGCAAAGATCAATAAAACTAAAAGCTGGTTCTTTGAGAAGATAAACAAAATTGATAAACCATTAGCCAGACTCATCAAGAAAAAAAGGGAGAAGACTCAGATCAATAGAATTAGAAATGAAAAAGGAGAAGTAACAACTGACACTGTAGGAATACAAAGGATCATGAGAGATTACTACAAGCAACACTATGCCAATATAATGGACAACCTGGAAGAAATGGACAAATTCTTAGAAATGCACAACCTTCCGTGAATGAACCAGGAAGAAATAGAAAATATGAACAGACGAATCACAAGCACTGAAATTGAAACTGTGATTAAAAACCTTCCAACAAACAAAAGTGCAGGAGCAGATGGCTTCACAGGTGAATTCTATCAAACATTTAGAGAAGAGCTAACACCTATCCTTCTCAAACTCTTCCAAAATATGGCAGAGGGAGGAACACTCCTAAACTCGTTCTATGACCACCATCACCCTGATACTAAAACCAGACAAAGACATCACAAAGAAAGAAAACTACAGGCAAATATCACTGATGAACATATATGCAAAAATCCTCCACAAAATTCTAGCAAACAGAATCCAACAGCACATTAAAAGGATCATACACCATGGTCAAGTGGGGTTTATCCCAGAAATGCAAGGATTCTTCAATATACATGAATCAAACAATGTGATACACAATATTAACACATTGAAGGAGAAAAACCATACGATCATCTCATTCGATGCAGAGAAATCTTTCAACAAAATTCAACACCCATTTATGATAAAAAAAACCCTCCAGAAAGTAGGCATAGAGGGAACTTTCCTCAACATAATAAAGGCCATATATGACAAACCCACAGACAACATCGTCCTCAATGGTGAAAAACTGAAACCATTTCCACTAAGATCAGGAACAAGACAAGGTTGCCCACTCTCACCACTATTATTCAAAATAGTTTTGGAAGTTTTAACAAGGGCAATCAGAGAAGAAAGAGAAATAACAGGAATCCAAATCGGAAAAGAAGTAAACCTGTTACTGTTTACAGATGACGTGATACTGTACATAAAGAATCCTAAAGATGCTACCAGAAAACTACTAGAGCTAATCAATGAATTTGTTAAAGTAGCAGGATACAAAAGTAATGCACAGAAATCTCTAGCATTCCTATACACTAATGATGAAAAATCTGAAAGTGAAATTAAGAAAACATTCCCATTTACACCTGCAACAAAAAGAATAAAATATCTAGGAATAAACCTACATAAAGAGACAAAAGACCAGTATGTAGAAAATTATAAGACACTGTTGAAAGAAATTAAAGATGATACAAATAGATAGAGAGATATACCATGTTCTTGGATTGGAAGAATCAACATTGTGAAAATGACTGTACTACCCAAAGCAATCTACAGATTCAATGCAATCCCTATCAAACTACCACTGGCATTTTTCACAGAACTAGAACAAAAAATTTCACAATTTGTATGGAAACACAAAAGACCCCGAATAGCCAAAGCAATCTTGAGAAAGAAAAACGGAGCTGGAGGAATCAGGCCCTCTGACTTCAGACTATACTGCAAAGCTACAGTAATCAAGACAGTATGGTACTGGCACAAAAACAGAAATATAGATCAATGGAACAGGATAGAAAGCCCAGAGATAAACCCACGCACATATGGTCACCTTATCTTTGATGAAGGAGGCAAGAATATACAGTGGAGAAAAAACAGCCTCTTCAATAAGTGGTGCTGGGAAAACTGGACAGGGACATGTAAAAGTATGAAATTAGAACAATCCCTAACACCATATACAAAACTAAACTCAAAATGGATTAAAGACCTAAATGTAAGGCCAGACACTATCAAACTCTTAGAAGAAAACATAGGCAGAATACTCTCTATGACATAAATCACAGCAAGATCCTTTTTGACCCACCTCTAAGAGAAATGGAAATAAAAAGAAAAATAAACAAAAGGACCTAATGAAACTTAAAAGTTTTTGCACAGCAAAGGAAACCATAAACAAGACCAAAAGCCCACCCTCAGAATGGGAGAAAATATTGGCAAGTGAAGCAACTGACAAAGGATTAATCTCCAAAATTTACAAGCAGCTCAAGCAGCTCTATATGCAAAAAACAAAAAACCCAATCCAAAAATGGGCAGAAGACCTAAATAGACATTTCTCCAAAGAAGATATACAGATTGCCAAGAAACACGTGAAAGAATGCTCAACATCATTAATCATTAGAGAAATGCAAATCAAAACTACAATGCAATATCATCTCACACCGGTCAGAATGGCCATCATCAAAAAATCTACAAACAATAAATGCTGGAGAGGGTGTGGAGAAAAGGGAACCCTGTTGCACTGTTGGTGGGAATGTAAATTGATACAACCACTATGGAGAACAGTATGGAGGTTCCTTAAAACACTAAAAATAGAACTACAATATGACCCAGCAATCCCACTACTGGGCATATACCCTGAGAAAACCATAATTCAAAAAGTGTACTCAAAGTGTAATTCATGTACCAAAATGTTCATTGCAGCTCTATTTACAATAGCTAGGACATGGAAGCAACCTACATGTCCATCAACAGGTGAATGGATAAAGAAGATGTGGCCCATATATACAATGGAATATTACTCAGCCATAACAAGAAATGAAATTGAGTTATTTGTAGTGAGGTGGATGGACCTAGAGTCCGTCATGCAGAGTGAATAAGTTAGAAACAGAAAAACAAATACCGTATACTAACACATATATATGGAATCTAAGAAAAGAAAAAAAAAAGGTCATGAAGAACCTAGTGGCAAGATGTGAATAAAGACACAGACCTACTAGAGAATGGACTTGAGGATATGGGGAGGGGGGAAGGGTAAGATGTGACAAAGTGAAAGAGTCACATGGACATATATACACTACTAAACGTAAAATAGATAGCTAGTGGGAAGCAGCCGCATAGCACAGGGAGATCAGCTTGGTGTTTTGTGACCCCCTAGAGGGGTGGGATAGGGAGGGTGGGAGGGAGGGAGACACAAGAGGGAAGAGATATGGGAACATATGTATATGTATAACTGATTCACTTTGTTATAAAGCAGAAACTAAAATAAATAAATAAAATGCATAACCAACAAGGACCTACTGTATAGCACAGGGAACTCTGCTTAATATTATGTAACAACCTAAATGGGAAAAAAATTTGAAAAATAATAGGTACTTGTATATGTATAACTGAATCACTTTGCTGTACACCTGAAACTATCACACATTGTTAATCAGCTATACTCCAATATAAAATAAAAATTTAAAAAAATCCATCCGTGTTGTTGCAAATGGCAAGATTCATCTTTTTTTATGTTTGAGTACTATTCTTATATATCACATTTGTATGTGTATATATATACATACATACCTATATACATACATGTGTGCGTGTGTGTGTGTATATATGTATATATTACATCTTCTTTATCCATTTATCTGTTGATTGGCATTTAGTTTGTTTCCATATGTTAGCTATTTTAAATAATGTCATGATGAACACGGAGATGCCGATGTCTTTTTGGATTCTTGTTTTCATTTTCTTTAAATAAATACTCTGGAGTTGAATTGCTGGATCATATTGGTAGTTTAATTTTTAAGGTTTTGAGGAATCTCTATACTGTTTTCCATAGTGGCAGCACCAATTTAAATTCCCACCAACAGTTGTACAAGTGTTCCCTTTTTTCCACATCCTCACTAACATTTATTATTTGTGGTCTTTTTGATGATAATCGTTCAGGCAGGTGTGAAGTGATATCTCATTGTGGTTTTAATTTGTATTTCCCTAATAATTAGATGTTGAAGACCTTTTCATGTGCCTGTTGGCTATCTGTATGTCTTCTTTAGAAAAAAATATCTTTTCAGGTCCACTGCTCATTTTTCAATCAGGTTGTTTGTTTTATGTTGATGTTGCATTGTATGAGTTATTTATATATTTTGGATATTAACCCCTTATAGGATATATCATTTGAAAATAGCTTCTCCCACTCCATAGGTTGTCTTTTTGTTTTACTGATGGATTCCTTTGCTGTGCAGATGCTTTTTAGTTTGATGTAACCTCATTTGTTTATTTTTGCTTTAGCTTCCCTTACATGAGGAGACATATCTAGAAAGATATTGTTAAGACTGATAAAAAAGAACTTATGTTTTCTCCTAGGATATTTATGGTTTCAGGTCTTTCTTTTTAAGGATTTTCTTTTTAATTTATTTATTTATTTATTTTTGTCTGTATTGGGTCTTCGGTTCGTGCGAGGGCTTTCTCCAGTTGCGGCAAGCGGGGGCCACTCTTCATCGCGGTGCGGGGACCGCTCTTCATCGCGGTGTGCGGGCCTTTCTCCATCGCGGCCCCTCCCGTTGCGGGGCACAGGCTCCAGACGCGCAGGCTCAGCAATTGTGGCTCACGGGCCCAGCTGCTCTGTGGCATGTGGGATCTTCCCAGACCAGGGCTCGAACCCGTGTCCCCTGCATTAGCAGGCAGATTCTCAACCACTGCACCACCAGGGAAGCCCGGTTTCAGGTCTTTCTTACATTCAAGTCTTCAATCTATTTCAAGTTAATTTATGTATATAGTGTGAGAGAGTGCTCTAGTTTCATTTTATTTTAATTTTTTTTTGCATGTGGCTGTCCAATTTTCCCAATACTCTTTATTGAAGAGACTATCCTTTCGTGTATGTTCTTTGCTCCTTTGTCATAAATTAATTGTCCATATAGGCATGGGTTTATTTCTGGGCTTTCATTTCTGTTCCATTGATCTATGCATCTGTTTTTCTCCCAGTACCATGCTGTTTTGATTACTATGGCTTTGTAGTGTAGTTTACACATAAAATAATTAGAATCCAGTATTTTGTATTTACTGTGCACTAAGACAACAAACCCCTTTCCAACCATAGTGGGAGAGAGGAGGTTTATTCTCTGGAAAGAATAAACTAATGAGGCCTCATACTTGGTTATATCAATACAAGACACTTTAAAGGGAAGAGGTGAAAAGACAGCCTGTAAACAGGAAGAGTAAAGAGAAATAGAAATAAAGAGAAATAGAGTTCAGAGGAAGAAATCTAAGTTCCCTCATCTTCTAGGTTTTCAGAAAGCTGTTATCCAAGTTTATAACTCCTTTTTCCTAGCTCTACTAGGTAGAATACTGGAGAATTCCTCTGGATAAACTAGCATGTCACTAACTCAAGCAGTACATATACAGACACTCCTCCACACAATTATCTTAGTTGAAAGCCTACTCACACCCTCTAAATATGTGTTACCTTTTCAGAGCCTCATTCTCAAGGATGGCCAAGGATAATCAGATATTTGACTAATTTCTGTAAACTGGAAGACAAGACCAAAACAAACCAGAGAGTTTATCCCAGTTAGTGAGGATAGTTAAGTTTATTCTGTGAAACAAATGACCTCAAATTTCCTGTGGTATAAAATAACAATGGTTCATTTTTCACTCCTGCCACATGCTCATCATCAGTTTCTAAGTCAGCTCTGCACATCATAGTTACTCAGTGACCTAGAACTATAGAGCAGCCAACCTTCTCAAACCTGGCCAATCACCGTGAGAGAGACTAATGGGAAACAACATAGGAAGGCCTGGAATGGGAAGTTAAATTTTCTGGTCTGAAAGTGCCACACATCCCTGGCCTGAACTAGTCACATGGGCCCACTCAACAATAAATGGTCTAAAAGCACAATACTATCATGTGCTTGTAAAGCAGAGATATGAAAATATCAATGAATTACACCAGGGACAACCACAAAGAGAAAACTGAGGCAATTCATGGAGCACAGCAAAATTTTAAGAACAATTATCATTAGTACGCTTAAATATGTTTAAAAGTATTCGTCCATAAAACAAGAAGTAAATGTTATTTTTTAAACAAAATAGTCAAAGAACATAAAATTGCTCTTGAAAATTAAATATACATGTATATGTCCAGAAAATGTGAAAACTCAGTAGTGTTGGAAAATAAACTTAGAAATACCTTAGAAAATGTAATACAAAGAAAAAGAGATGGAAAAGAGGAGAGAATGCTTAAGAAAATGAAGTACTTTCTTTTCAAATTTGATGAATAAGATTTCATGAAAGACATAGCAAAGAACAAAGAAGGCAAGAAGTTATCATATAAGGAATTCAATAGAATTAAGTACGGCATGAGTTTTCATATTGGAAAAGCCCACCAAGTGTAAGATGAATAAAGACCCACACGAAGGCAGCTTTGCCTACACAGGATCATTCTTACTTTTCTAAGTTCATTCTTAGAATAAAATCTGGAAACTATATTTCTCGTGCTCCCTTACCTCAGGATTTCTGTTAATTTTACCAATGAGACCCACTCACAAGAGATTTGGAAAGAAGAAGAAAAGGAAAAGCCATTATTTGTGGTCACCAGCTGTGGAGAGGCTCATGGGTATTGGCAGATGTGGAGTTTTGCCAGTTTTG
Organism: Balaenoptera acutorostrata; assembly: GCF_949987535.1. Lineage (NCBI taxonomy): Eukaryota > Metazoa > Chordata > Mammalia > Artiodactyla > Balaenopteridae > Balaenoptera > Balaenoptera acutorostrata. The sequence continues at coordinate 48,375,756 of NC_080080.1, read as the reverse complement.
GATTCCTCTTGAGAACCATCTACTTTGGTGCTACAGGGAGATAAGATCAATAGCTGCTTCCCTCCTATAAGACCTGTACTTCCTCATTCTCACTCCCCAGGTGTGTACACTTACTGTATTAGACTTTCTTACTGGAAATATCTAGAAAATAATGAATATTTGATTCTATTTTCCTGAACAAATGTGATGATTATAGTATATTATCATGAAATTCCCAAAGAACAAGGATAAAGAGAAAAATCTTAAAAGCTTATGGAAATGGCATGAGAGAGAATAACATTCCAAACACTAATATCAGAATGGCCTCGTATGTACAACTTTGGATACACTAGAAGTAAATGGAGTAGCATCTTCAAAGGCAAATTACTCAAAACCTAGTATGTAATTCTTAGATGATATGTTTAGGTAAGATGACTTATAACTCAAAAATTTACTGTCCAGTACCCAACCAGAGTCTGTTCTCCACCAAGACTAGGAGGACACCAAGAATGAGAAAGACTAGGAGCTAGGGATCAAATGCAGGAAAGAGGGGAAAGAAGATTCCCAGGATGATAATGAACTGTTAGAAATATTAACAAGACTAGAGAACAAAGAATCTCCATTGGAGGAAACATGCTCTAAGGACTTTCAAAATAAAATTACCTGATGTATTTAATAATAGTGAAAAGACTGGTGTCATTCTGCAAGAGAATGTGAAAAAGAAACAGTGAATAGCATTATTTATTTAACAATATTTGCTGCCAAAGGAAGAGTATCTTTTTTGCATTACTGATGCAGAAATGGCCATGTGACCTCTTTTAGTCAATTGAATGAAAGCAAAATTAGTATAGCAAATTCTGTGTGTATGTTTTAAAGCCATCACATGTTTTTCCATTTGCTCTTTTCTATCTCCCAGTAGATCTTAGATAAGGACTAGCTTCTTCATCTTGGGTCCTAGAAAAATGGAAGCTGGAGGAGACTGGCAGCCATCTGAGGTTGAAAAGAACAGCAAGAAATAAATCTTTGTTGTCATAAGTGTCTAGAACTTAAGGGTTAATTTTTACCTTAATGTAAGTTGATTAAGTATATGGAAAACCAAACAGAAACAGTATTAAAGCCAGGGGAGACAAACATTTACACTAGAAATGAAATGAATAGTAGTAAATTATATGACTCAAATATGAACAACTTATTCATTTAACAAATATATAATTAGCACCTATTATGTGCCAGACATTGTTTTAGACACCAGGAATAGAAAAGTGGATTAAGTAGACAATATTCAATATTATTGCCCTTATGGAGCTTACCAGGTTGTGTGGACACAGACAATAAACAAATATCAAGTAAATTTACAAGTATTGAGTATATTTTATACAAGGTGTAACATATGAGCTGGTACTTAAAGGACATAAGGGATTGAGCCATGGGATATCTGAAGCAAGAGTCTTCTAGGAAAGGAAATAAGTATAAAAGCCTTGAGGGGGGAGCACATTTGGCATTTTTGGAAAATACCATGTAGAACAGCATGGCTAGAAGAGAGTGATGAAAGTAACAGAAAATTATGTGATATTAGAGAGGTAGGATAAGGCCAGACAGTGCTCCATCTGGGATCTGAAAAGACATTGCAATGCCTTGGCTTTTACTTTGAATGGACTGGAAGCCATTGGTCTTTGAGCAGAAGACTACCAGGTTCTGATTTAAGAATTTTAAAGCTCACTTTGACATTTTCATTGAAAAGTGTCTATAGGTAGACAAGAGCAGAAGCAGTGAGACCAATTAGTAAGCTATTGCAATAATTTAGCAAGAGGTGAGGGTGTCTTGGGCCAGGGATATAGTCCTACAGGTGATGAGAAGTAGGTAATTTTTGGATGTATTTGGAATGGATAGTGTTATTATGACTATAGAACAATATGGTTTATAAAATAATGTAAACACTGAATGTTGATTTAAACCAAAATAGTAATATAAATTGAGAAGAAAGACGTGTGTAGATATGTGTGTGTGCATGTATCTCACTGTGTGTTGGAAGCATGTATTAAAAGATGTAAATCCTCATATTTCAAAGCTGGTAGTCAATATCTATCTAAGTCTAAAACTGAAAAATCAAGAAATAGTACTGTAAACATAGTATTTAGAAACATGGAGATAAAGTCCCAAGAAAAGCAAGAAGGGTTTGTCTTTGGAAAATTGGGAATGGAGTTGGAAGCAGGTAAGTGAGAAAATGGAGGCTGTTTTTATGATGAGCCTTACAGTATTATTTGACATGTAAATCTATGTACATATATGATTGACAAAAATAGAAGTCAATTTTTAAAAAATACACAAATATTTTAAGAAAACTCAACATCTGCAATGTAAAGAACAACATATGAGAAGAAGGACGAAAATGAAAAATAAACAAAATATTAGAAGCTTTGTTCTCAAAGTTTTACATCTATATTATTTAGAATTGAAATTCAGCAGCTTTTACAGAGACCTTAAAATAAGATACAAGTTTATTTTTTCCCCATGTAACATTCTTAAAACAACCAATTCAAGACTGATATGGGAGAATTCAAGGTTCAGGAACCCAGAATTCTTCTAAATTTTTCTGCCATCAGTACCCAAGTTATCCTTGACTTTTGAAAACGTGTTTTGGATTTGTTTATTCAGTCCTTGTAAGATTCCTTATGGAGAAGAAGAAACACAATGGTGGAATGAATGTGGACTTCCTACATTGGCTAATATGACTTAAATTTTCCATGTGTTACTCCATAATCCATTTATGTTTTACTTCTTGATTTTGCCTGGTAATTTTTTATTTTAAAAATTCTAAGATGTTTGTAACTCATGGACAGAATGCCTTTATTTCCCTGATTCCTAAAAATGTATACTGTCACCTAAACATACTTAAAAGTATATATCACATGACAACAGAAATTCTCATCTCTTCTTACCACTTCTCTCCCTAGGTACTCAGCTTGGACAGCTGCACACAGAGTGCCATGAACCACTTCTTTGGCCTTTAATGTTTGTTAATATCTGACCCAGGCATATGGGCCTGTATCATCCTGAATGAAAACCTGAGAGCTGCTACTGAGAATCTGAAGTGGGGGTGATTGACCTTGTACTTCTCTAATCCATAAAAGAACTTTGAAGCAGAAGAGTTTTCTGGCCTACGTCAGAATTTTTATAATCTCCATTTTTTGTTTATTTGAAGCAGAGGCAACCAGGAGTATAATATTCATGCTCCTTAGTTATTTCTTTAAAAATATTTGTTTTAAAGTACTGTCAGCTGTTGCTATAGATTAGATTTTAATTTGATAAGAAACTGGTTAAATGTTGTTAGTGGGCTACATAAAAACAAATCCTTGTTGTGATACATTTCTACAGCAATTCTTTCAGTGAAACACACTTCCCTATATCCATGCCCTGGTGTAATGCCTTTCCACAGTGATGCTGAGCTTAGCCATGTGACTTTCCTTGGCCAATGGAACATTGACAAGCATGATACAAATAGAGACCTAAAAAGTTCTTTTGCACTCTGTCTTGTCCTTTCTTTCTACCTTGAAACTACCGTGTAAATAAGTCCTATCCTACTGGAAAATGAGACAAATGGAGCACAGATAAAACGTCCTAGCTGAAGATTTCTAGACCAACTGACTATAGCTACAATGAGCAGCAGAATGACAACTGGATCCAGTTCAAACCGTTGACCTACCAAATCTGAGCAAATAAGATGGGTTTTATGTTAAGACACTAAATTTTGGCGTGGCTTGTTACACAGCAATGGATAACTCAATGGTTTTTATTACAAGAAGAGTCTTGCTAACAGAGGAATCCTGAGATGAACTGGTATTTTCATATGTGGTGGCTTCAAACACCTTCTTTTCTTTAGAACAGTTTTTCTGAAAATGTGGGCTATGAAACTTTTGCATCAGAATCACTGGAAATGTATCTAAAAATTACAGATTCCTGGCCCCACTTAATCTCCAGTGCCTGGAGGGGAACCTGGGAATATGCATTTCTACAAAAACTCCTGGTGAGTCTTCCTTGAGAACCACTGCTCTTGACCAGAGGTCTCCCAAATGCAGTACACAGTACAGTCTAGTGGGGTATGGGAAGAAGACAGAAGAAATTATTTCTATTTATTTTTATTTCAACTTTTTATAATTTCCATTTTTTTTTTGTGGATGTTACATCATATATTAATGTAGTAGTGCATGAAGGAGGTGGTAACTGAGATTGACCTTAAAAGATAGATAGGATCCATCTAGCCCAAAAGGGAGAAGAGGAAGTAAGAGGTCTGGCCTGACAGGAAGACATTCTAAGTAGGGAGATCACTTGTGAGCAAAAGCTTAGCAGAGATAAAAATGATGATGTGTGCTTTGAATTACAACTGTATGGCACTCTTGTAGGACAAAGAGACAGAGAGGATGTGGCAAGAAATAAATATAGAAATATACATGAAGTGGTAAGTCAAAGCATATACAGAAGTTGAGCAATTACCACATGCATGGAGCAGTGAGGGGAGCTATGGGAAATACCAAGACAATCTGAGCTCTACACTGTCAGTGTTTTTCTCATACATGGAAACAAAATGTTTTCCCCCCAATATTTAAATATATCAAATGATAGGATCCAGACAGGTACAACCCAGCCAGTTTATTCCCTGTAGTTTTCAAGTTTTAAGACAAATACTGTCCTAGGAGCAAGCTAGGCTATTAGATAAAATCCAACATTACCAGTAGGAACTGGTTTTGGAAAGAAATGGCCAATAATCAGATGGTGCATACTTAACTGATACTTTGTACAACTAAGAAGTGGATAGGCTTCTTCCTCTCAACAGAAACCAACTCTGGAAGAAAAGAGCTGATTATTATGGATAATAATACCTTATATACAATATCTGCTTTAGAACTATGACCTGGTTCTTCACCTGGCAATGGTTATTACAGGTAAAGCACTGGGAAATGAGAAATGGATATTTCATTGTGGATCTACTCAGTTCACATTGCACCTCCTTCTCTGTGAGTTACCAGACTCAGCAGTTAGGTGGACACCCTATGACTCTATCTCCTTAGAAATGGTAGTTTGATTGAAGGGTGGACACCTAATAAAAATGGATCAGTCAGAGTCACAGTTGTAGAAGTTGATCCACACATGTGACTGGACCTTTGACATGCAAACGCAGGAATCTGAGATATGAAACAAAGAAGGCTGACCCTCAGAGAGGCAGGAGTGAGGCCAGTGAATTCCAAAGTAATTTCATGTAGTCTGCTCCAACATCTATTTACATAAATTGTTTCAGATGTTCACCTTAAAACTTCTGAGGATCTGTTAAGAAATGACAAATTTGTTTGCTATGGTATCATTTCCTTTTTCCTCCCTTTCTCAGTCTTTACTGGAGTTACTGATAAGAAGTATAACCTTTGAGAAAAACTTGAAATAAAAATAATCTATTGTTTTAAGCATATTACCTTGGATGAGGTATGATGAGGTCAGGTGCAGATCAAGACAGAGAAACCAGAAAATATTTTATGGTTTTGTTATACTCCCAGTTCTCTGGGGAGAACACAGCATGCAGAGCCACTTGTGGGTTAGTCAAGAGGTGGGAGGTGGGGGTGGGGGACGGACTGTGTCCAAGAGGCTTTATTGTGGTTTCTGTGGAAAGAAATGAGCAAGACAGGGTAAGCAGCCTAGTTTGGATAATTTCAGTGGGCTCCAGGGCACAGAGGATATGTCTGGTTGTCTGGCCCTTCGATCATTAGATGTATAGTTACAGGTGTAAGTTGCTACGTGTATAGTGATGCAGAGTATGAGAGACCAGCATGGGAGGTGGTTGAGGATGTGGACTTAATCAGCTGTTCAAGAAGTAAAACTGACAGTCCAGTATTTATAAAAACTAAATTACATCTATACAATAGCAAATATATAGTAAATAGAAAAACCTCAGGCAGCTACAATAAAGGGGAAACCTCTTGTGAATGACCATGTGGTCATTACTCTATCAATGGAGGAGTAATTGCAGGTAGGTTTTGGTCTACAAGTTCTCTTGCTACCAAATGGAGGGTGTGATGATATTCTCTCCATACGCTGCTGTGAATTGGTACAGACACACAAGGCAGACAGAGAATGTCAGCCAAGATTCTTAGAAATACAATTCTTTTCAAAAGAACCATCTTTAACGAGTCATTTTGAGAGCAATTTCTTATTAAAATATAACCACTGAGCAATTGCAAACAAAGAAACTGAGAACTCCTCTACAATTATTCGTTAGAAATTTAGTATGTGAGAACAAGCCTTGCAGCATAGACTGGCATGTGAAAATGTCAGTGTGCAGAAGTGTCCAGGAAAATGGATCAATGAAAAAAGATAGCAGGAGAAGACAGCCCCAGACCCAATGCAAACACAATCCCATAGCCCCACCAGCGGAGGGGTTTTACCACTCTCTTAGGAAAGAGGTCAGGAACTTTATGAAAAAATATCATTAAGAGGTTAGTGGCCAGGATGATGAAGCAGACAGACCCTGAGTTCACCTTCTCCCAGCGGCATGCCAAAATTACAATTATTTACATGACAATTATTGATGAGAATAACCAAAATTACAATTATTTACATGACAATTATTGATGAGAATAACCAGAAGACTAGCAGAAAATATCTACAACTAAATATATAAAGAATGAACCATAAGGAGATAGGTAGGAGGGACGGAGACTAAGTGTAGTCAAGACCCACACCCCTGGGTAGGAGACCCACAAACAGGAGGATACTTACAATTTCAGTGGTTCTCCCCAAGAAGCAAGGAAGCCAAGTCCCACATCAGGCTCCCTATCCCAGGGAGCCACCAGAACATTTGGCTTTGAAAGCCAGCAGGGTTTAGTTGCAAGGGAGCCAGAGGGCTGTAGAAAATAGACTCCACTCTTAAAGGGTGCACACAAAATCTCACATGCTCTGAGACCTAGGGCAGAAGCAATATTTGAAAGGAGCCTGGGTCAGACCCACTTGCTGATCTTATAGAGCTCCCAGAAGAGGCAAGAGGCAACTGGGATTCACCCTAGGGATATTGCTGCTGGTACTGGCAAGCACCGTTTTGGAATTCTCCCTGTAGCTTATTAGCACAGGGACCTGGCCCACCCACCAGCCAGTAGACATCAGTCCTGGAACACCCCAAGCCAAGCAGCTAACTGTGCAGGGACACAGCCCAGCCCAGGAGCAGACAGGCTGCCTTAGGACACCCAAGCCCCAGTCACCTTATGATGTGACCTCACCCACCAGGGGGCCCAAGACACATCCCCACCTGAAGTGGGACCCACAGCCAGCCTTCAGGACTCAGCCCTGCCCACCAGCAGGCTGACACAAGTTCCATGAGTCATAGATATAGAGAATAAACAGTGGTTAGCCAAAGGGGAGAGGGTAAGGGAAGGAGAGAAATAGGTGAGGAAGATTAACAGGTACAAACTTCCAATTACAAAATAAATGATTCATGGTATGAAATGTAGAGTGTGGGATATATAGTTGATAATTATGTAATATCTTTGTATGGTGACAGAGGGTAACTAGATTATTTTGAAATGTATAGAAATATTGAATCACTATGTTGTGTGCCAGGAACTAACATGGTATTGTAGGTCAATTATACTTCAGAAACAAAAAAACTCATAGAAAAAGAGATCAGATTTGTGTTTACCAGAGATAGGGGGTTGGGGGTGTTGGATGAAGGCAGTCAAAAGCTACAAACTTCCAATTATAAGATACATTAAGTGTTAGGGAATGATAAATATAATTAACACTGCTGTGTGTTATATAAGAATGCTGTTGAGATAGTAAATCATATTTTTAATTTTTAATCAAATTTTTAATTCTTTAATTTTGTTTCTATATGAGATGATGGATATTTACTGAACTTATTATGGTAATCATTTCATGATGTAAATAAGTCAAATCATTATGCTGTACACCTTAAACTTACACAATGCTGTACATCAATTATATCTCAGAATCTCATTAAATTCATTTGTAATTCCTTGTTTAAATATTCACTTTTTGTTCCCTACATGCAATTGCGTATAGTTCTCATTTCAGAGTGTGGTTTGATTATTCTTGCTTTCTTATTTTTGTCATTATAAAGAATTATTATGTGGTTAAAGGTGCTCAGAATTATCAGACCAACTGATATTTAACTCTTTAAATAAAGGAAACTGCTTTTACCTGTCAGAACATGCTACCTGTTTCCCATGAATCACTCAAACATCAAATGTTCAGTTGTTAAGAATGTTTTTGGTACCAGTAACTGTGGAAAATACTTGTGTGGAAGTTTACAAATGAGAGAACTGAATGAAGCCCAACAGGTTTGATTCAATTGCCTAGGTTCAACACAATCAATGTTCGATTTCAAGTCTCCTGACTTTTGGTCCAGTATTTCTTCAACAAATACACAATTCTGTGAACCTATATAGGCCCAGCAAAGGAAAAAATTGAAGGCTTGGAGAATATGAATGATTTCTCCAGCATTATGACTAACTGGCATGAAAGAAAAGATGAGAACCCAGCTTTTTTTGGTTCAAGTCCATAAATGTTGCTTCTAATAAATAGAGGTCAGTACTGACAGGAGATTTTTTAAAAATTAATAAATGTAGAATGCACAACTGACAGAGGAATAATCAATAGAGGAGTTAGAAAAACAAACAGTAATGATTTCACTATAATTGGCTAGTTCAAGGAATAAATACAGAAGATGAATTAAATAAAATCAATCTCATTAAAAACTATGGGTACTGAACTGAGGTAACTTTAATGTACTATAAACTTACCTTTAATCCAATTTCCCATTATCAATATTTCTGTGGACTTGTTTGGTTGGCAGACATATTAATGTTAGAGATGACTAAAATAAATATAATTACTCTATTGTGCTTTAATATCTGAGGAAATCTTTAGATACATGATACACTACTGTATGACATTACAGTTGTTGCATAAATGGTTTCAAAAATAACTCATTCACACTCCATCTTCTTACCTGCAAGGCATTCAGATATTGAAACAATATAACTGCTACCTCCAGTTTGTTTCTTTTCCTTTTGATTTACATTGTTTCCCGAAAGAAACAATTATGAGTTTGAATAATAAATTCTAGTAGTCCTAGGCTCAGTTTTTTAGAACCTTCTCAGGCATCTTCCTTCTGTCTCCAAATGCCCCCTGAAACTGTTTCCCTGGTATTTTTGGTACACTGGAGGAAAGGGTGGTTATACTTTAAAAGGGATAAGACAAAAGCGTAGAAAGAGAACAAATAATTGTTGCATTCTTGTCAGGCAGTATGCATGGTGCTTACATACATTTTCTCACTTAATGTTCAGAAAATTCCTGCAAGGTAGATACTATGATTGCCACTTCACAGATGAAAGAATGGGGGCTAAGAAGTTAAGTCACATAGTCACAGGGTCACATAGTTGGTAATGACGTGGGGATCCAGAATTAAGATTTATATTTTTGTTAAGTTCTTATCCCTTCAGGTCATTGTATTTGGAAGATATAAAAATATTTTAAAATAAAAGGCATATCTAAGACAAATCATAAATAAATAAATGTCTCAAATTAAGATTGAGATCAATAAGCACACAGATGATTGAAACATTTCAAGCTATGGTCTGATTCAAGCACTATACGGCCCGCCATTCAGAGCAAGCTGACTTTGCAGGTGTCTAATAATTAGACAGTAGTGCAGATGTTGTTTTAGAAATGATTGCTTTACTTACTTATAAATAACACTGTAATTTGCATAAATACAGACGGAATAGGCAACTAAAAATCATCCCCATATAGAAAGTTTAGTACAGAAGCTGAGGAACTTTCAGCTGTGCCAGTTCAAAACCAACAGATGTGCTTCACTGTATATTTGTCAAGTAATTGTGACAGCATTTTATAAGTACAAGAACATGAGCAAAGAGCAAATCAAAAATCACTCTTATTCTCTCTTTTTTTAATTATAGTTGATTTAAGCTATTAATTTCAGGTGTACAATATAGTTATTCAGTATTTCTATAGATTATACTTCATTTAAAGTTATAAAATATTAGCTATATTCCCTGTGCTGTGCAATATATCCTAGTATCTTAAGTATTTTATACATAATAGTTTGTACTTCTTAATTCCCTATCCCCATCTTGCCCCACACCCTATACCTCTGCCCACTGGTAATCACTATTTTATTCCCTGTATCTGTGAGTATTTTTCTGTTTTGTTTTATTTATTCATTTGTTTGAATTTTTAGATTCCATTTAAGTGATAACATACAGTATCTGTCTTTCTCTGTCTGACTTATTTCTGTAAGCATAATAACCTCCAGGTCCCTCCATATTGCTGCAAAAGGCAAAATTTCATTCTTTATTACAGATGTGTATTCCATTGTGCATATATATATAATTATGTATATATTTTTATTATTTATTATCTTTAAACATTTTGGGGTGTCCTTTTTAAAGGCATTGTAAAAATGGATGAAAAGGGAGAAAAAGGAAGTAAAAAAATAGAATTTCTTTTAAAAATATCCTACAAGTCATTCTTTTACTCTTTCAAAATAGTCTTTACCTACATAGTCTGAAATTAGTGAGTTTTTATAATATCTACTGTTACCTACTATCTCTGCGCATATATATATATATATATATATATATATATATATATATATATACACTCACACACACACACACACCAGGACTTCTTTATATATATATATACACACCAGGACTTCTTTATCCATTCATCTGTTGGACGATTCCCCCTGCTTCCTACCTAACTCTGTGTGGATCTTTCTTTAACCTTGGTTGAGAAAAGCCTTTTTGCATGTCTCCAGTTTATTCTCAGTGAGAATTGCTCCACATGTTGAAATAATTTTGATGTCTTGATTGGGGAAGGTGAGCTCAAAGTCCCCCTAACTCCACCATTTTGATTGTCCCCTCTCTCTTATTTTTTTTTCAGACTAAGTAACATAAGTGATCTGGACAGATATTACTAGTGGTCCCTGTAAAGATAATCCATGCTTTAATGCAGAGATAGTAGGTATCAGTAGACACTATAGAAGCTCACTAAATTCAAACCATTTAGGTAAAGACTATTTTGGAAGAGTAAAAGAATGACTTGCAGGATATTTTTAAAAGAAATTCTATTTTCTTACTTCCTGTTTTCTCCCTTTTCATCCACACTTACAGTGCCTTTAAAAAGGACACCCTAAAAAAGGTTTAAAGACAATAAAAGACTCATCGTCATCTGAACATTTTTCTGATTCTTCTAACACCCAAAATGTACTAACGTCTTTCCTTAATACATAACCACACGTCCCCCATCAAGATTTCCACAAAGTGGAAATAAAAAGACTTGATATTTTCAGACTTGCTGAAGGAATGGATAAACAACATGACAAAAGTCAAACTTTAAATCTCCTGACAAAGGGAGCTTTCAAATATAATGCATTATTTTACCTCTAACTGCCTAGCAAGAATTGAATAATGCTTAACTCAGATTTCAGGTAATAATGCAAAAAAATCATAGTCTGTCACTGATCTATAAGTAATAGAGCAGGAGTGTACAACATTTTTCTGCAAAGGACTACATGGAAATAATTTTAAGTTTGTTATTGCTTTTATTGTAGGCAATACATGAATGAGCATGGCCATGTTTCAAAAAAAACTTTATTTACAAAAACAAACAGTTGGCAGATGCTAACTAGATTTATTGTGGTGATCATTTTATAATATATACAAATATCAAATCATTAGGTTGTACACCCAAAATTAATATGTTATATGTCAATTATACCTCAATAATAGTAATAATAAAAGACAGTGAGTAGATTTAGCTAGCAGACCACAGTTTGCTGATCTTTGTAATGGAATAAGTCTCACAAGGACTTTCCTCTTAGATATTAACAGTCTCAAGAATGTTAGAATTCAATATGAAAGTGCTTTGCTAGCAGAAAGTTATAAATTTTGATATTGATTAATTAGTTATGCAAAGGATTGTTTCCCTGATCAGGCCTTATTTATAAAGAAACAAGGGAAATGCTGTGTTCTTCAATGAGAAATAAGCACTGCAGGTCTCTATTCAAATATAGAATTTCTTTATAAAATGGGCAATATATTCAATAGAACATTTTCATATCTTTTTTCAAGCAGATGTTACTATTACTTGTACCATTGCTAGAAATCCAAATGGTGTTGAGTGATCAGTACAAATTATCATCAGAATTAGGTTCAGCAGAATGAAACTATGTGTTGAAAACTCTTCTTCCCCAATGATGAGCATAATTGTCATGTCACTGATTCCCTCTCTTAGCATGGAAAGGAAACAAAACCTGCCTTCTTCAATGATAGACAACAGAATATCCTTTACCTTTCTCCCTGATTCATATTTCCATTTTATATTCAAATAGACTATAAATTTCTTGGAGTTGAAACACAGATACCTGGCCAGGTTGATAATCAATATGTATTTGTTTCATTAATAAATAAAAGCTTAAATAATTTTTTCAATGCTTGAAAAAGAAAGCACAACTGAAGCTTTATAGTCAAGTTGTTCTTTCACGGTGTTTTCCCAACCTCCAGTGGTTAACCAGATTAGAATAGTAACAAGACATTGCATTTAAATATAATCAAATCCTTACAAATCACCTACAATGTGTCAGTCATATTGCAAATACTATGAATAAAAGGAAATGTGAATTTTCTTCTCCTTTTCACAATATGTAGCCTATATAATACAAGTGCCCAAATTAATATCATAAGCATTCTGGTGAAAACAGCCAAAGTGGTCATTGTTTCTTAAACTTTGATAGTTTGGTGAAAATTATTTGGCTCCATTTGGAGGTATTAGAATGTATAAATGGACAAATAGAACAGCTCAGATTTCAAAAAGGAAGAAAAATGAAATTATGTTTATTAATAGTTTATGAGATCAATATCTGAATTCTTTTCATAGTGAATATAGATAATAAAGTTACTAAATATTAAACCATTTTTCAAATATCAAAATTTTGACTCTCTTACTTATTTGCATGGATATGGATGCATTTGTCAGCTTTGAGGTGATAACATTGCAATAAACAATACTTCAGTGGCTAAAGATGAACTGATGTCTCATTCACAGATCTGTGGGTGAGCTGTGGTGGCTTCACTTCATGTGGAAGTTCATTTTTATGTTGGTTTCCTTTGTTTCCCATTCTGAGACCCAGGTCAAAGAAACAGTAGCCCTTGAAGGCACATCCTTTCTCACCTTCTCACAACAGAGGCAGTAGTGAAAGAGGCTGTGCAAGCCAAATCATGGAGCCTATAAAAAGCCTCTGATTGAGTGTGGGGTAGGTCACATTCACTGACATCCCTATGCAAGGCACGTAGTCAAGTCCTATGTCATCAGAACGAGAATGTTTATTCTTTGCTCTGGAGGAAGGGGAAAAATTGAATTGAATATTTCCTAAACAACAGCTGCAAAGTCTAAAGTGGACTTAGGAATACAAAAGAGAAATTTTATTTTTAAGTTCCAAAAATACTTTATATATATACTTATAAACTTTTGGGATAATCAAAAGACAGAGAAAGGGAAGGTGAGTGTTTATATACAGAAAGAATCAGAGAGGCTAATCTGTTCCAATATAGGTAGTTTTAATGCCTACAGGTTTATCACCGAAGGAGAGTAAACAGGGTATTTTAAAAATATTGCTCCATTGAACAACGATTGAAGATAGCATTTTCTTGTTTATTTTACTTTTTTTTTTTTTAAAGAAGCTATGTTGATGCTGGCAATATATGTAATTGCTATGTTTACTGACTGGTAACATCTAGAAAGAATAAATTTCAAAATTTTTACCATAAACAAGAACATATTTTTCCTCTATGAATTTTTTTTCTCAACAGATTTAGATGACAATAACCAAAATTTAAAGAAAGAAATTCAGGTGTGGCTTCCCAGAATTAAAAGGAAGTACAGAAGTCACAGCCCTGAAGTGATGGCTATGCTGTAATGTACAGAAAAGGTACTTTTTGACATTAATCATATTTGTTCATTCTGAAAAACAGTGCTGAACATTGAGAGCTGCTAAATTATAGGTTATGAATCATCAGTGCAAAGGAATAAACAAAATCAGAGTTGGAAAACAATTATTCTATAAATCTCTGCTAACAGAATTATATTACAGAAACTCTGCAAGAAACTGAAAAGCATCCCCCAAACCAAGCCATGTGAGACATATTTGTCTCCTTCCTTCTTAAATTAAGAGACCTTGTTTTCTAGTTCAGCTCAGCAGATTCTATTAAGCACTGTTTACTGATTTGGTGAATTTTTATTGCATGATTACTAGGTGCATACTTTCTGCTAAGAGTGGAGAATACAGATACAATATGCAATCCCAGCTCTTAAAGCACTCTAAAAAGCTCAAAAGCAAATAATTATAATACACTGTGATGAGTACTATGGGATGCTGTCCTAGTTTTGTTCCCCCAAGAAACAGACCTAACACAAAGATTTGGGTGAAAATAATTTATTTGGCAGGTAAAGGAAACACTGGTAGGGAAGTGGGAAAGTGAGAAAGCAAGGGAAGGCAGCTGATATAAAGGATGTAATAAAAAGTAAGGTATCACTGGTAAGCCACTGGGTTAACATCTTCTGGAGAATTCAAGGAAACCGTGTGGAACACACACTTCAGTGGAATAGGGCCAGGCCATTGATTTCCCAGCATTGTCCACCTGCTCTATGAACAGGAAGAAAGGGAGAATGAGAGAAAGACTTCTGGCAAAGGGAGGTAGATCCTGGCAGCTGGAAGTTGGACTGGTATGCACTATAATGGTAAGGTCTGAGGGCATGTGGACATCTGTTACAGAAGTTCAGGTTCACAACTAACCTTGACAGGAAAAAGGAAATAAATGAGGAGAGTCTACCTAGACATTACACTTGAGATGAAATTGTAAGATGTATAAAACTTATCAAGATTATGAAAGAAGAAAAATGTTATTATGGCAGAAGGACAAATATAAGGGCATCTCAACCAGAAAGTGCATAATACTTTAGAGAAACTGCATGTTCTGTGTGTGCATATGACTAGGATGTAAGTGCAGGGGAGGGAGAATGGAGAATTACTGAGAATGAAGCTAAATGGGTAGGCAGAAGCAAGGTCAGAGTTAGCCTTGAATCCCATGCTAAAAATTTGGAACCAATATTATATAACATTTATGATGTATGTAAGATAGAAATATACTGTAAGGGATTATAGCATGATTATAGCATGATTTCAATAGCGTAAACTTGGCAGTCATTTGGAACCTTGCTTGACTTCCATATCTTTTGTTTTCTCACTGAATAGCCTCATTTGAGGAGTGTAAAACTGGCAAGAGGCTGGGAGATGCTTTACATCTCAAAGGGACAGAGATAATTTTAATTGCAGATGCTTAAGAAAAGGGAGTTTAGAGCCCCATAGTCAAGAAGAACTCGGTCTAAAGTTAAAACACGCTGAGGGAAATGTTAAGACTTCTTAGGTCAAAGTGCGGCATTTTCTGAGGGGCTATAATTCTTGGCCCTAGCCACGTCACACAGCCACTTCTCTGGGATCTTTAGGCTTCCCAGGGACTCTTCAAGATATAGTATTCCAAGTACCCTGTTCCAGTACCTCAGCCCTCTCTCCATCACACCCCAGCAAGGGGATCCTCTTTTTCTTTATAAAGTCTGGGAGGCAAGGGATAAATGGGCTCCTGTATTCTTCCTTCTTTCAAGTCACTTTGCTTCTTAGGGAAATCTCTCTACTCCTTTCTTGTTGTTTATTTCCTAATTGACCCTAATGGCCCACTACAAGGAAAAACAATCAACAAAAAACAAAGTGCTTTTCCATCAAGGATGGGAAAGACTTAGTCCTCAAATCCTCCTAGGAGCTGGAGGATAGGTGGTGGTGGGGGAGAATATTTTGCATTCTCTCTTTCCAATGTAGCAAAGAAATAAAGAAAAAGAAAAACAGGACTAAATTTTCATACTTAAGCAATTATGTTAACATTCTGCTCCAGAAGTATTGTACTTCATTAAATGACTGTGAACTAAATGAGAAAATGTATATTCCTGAAATATATTCTACTAGATACTCGTTAAACTCTTTTCTCCCTCCTACACATTCATTAAGAAATGAAGGGTTATTATTACCTCTGTGTTGATAAAGAAAGTGCCTCTTCCATTCCAAGATCTTTTTAAACCCTTCTGAATTTAAACTCCAACCAGTATACTCAAGATATTTGTATTATTCTGTTTAACTGCAATAAGAAAATGCCATAGACTATGTGCCTTAAACAACAGAAATATTTTTTCTTACAGTTCTGGAGACTGGAGTTCCAAGGTCAGGGTGCCAGCATGATTAAGTTCTGGTGAGAGCCTTCTTCCTGGCTTGTAGCCAGCATCTTTTTCACTATATACTGACATGTCCTATCCTGGAGGATGGGGGGTGTGTGCATGCATGTATGCATACATGCCTTTGTGTGTGTGTGTGTGTGTGTGTGTGTGAGTAGAGAGAGAGAGAGAGCATGTTCTCTGGTGTCCTTTCTTATAAGGGCACTAATTCCATCATGAGGTCACCCTCATGACCTCATCTAAATCTAAATCTCACAAAGGTCCCCGTCTCCAAATACCATCACAGTGGGAGACAGGTCTTCAACATATAAATTTTGGGAAGGACACAATTCTCTCATAGCAATATTTTTTTAATTCAATAGAAATAAAATGTAAAAGTTTTCGGGATAAAAGAAAAGGACTTCTCTTTTATTTTTCAGTGGAAAGGCCTTGTAGGTCAGCCTTATCATTTACAGATTAATTTTTTACTGCCAAGTGATGTAGTTGAGCTTGCATTGTCAAGTCTGAGTGGATATGTGTCACTGTTGTCCTAGAAAAAAAAGAGTAATACCAAGTACTGTTATCTACTGGTGCTTTACCTGAACTGATCTTTATGTTTATGGCCCCAACTATTGTAGAAACAACACTTGTCCTAATTTAGTGTTAAACTAAATAGCAACTAATGTGAAATACAAATTGTGAATCATACAAATATATATTTATATACATATGAATATATGTGTGTGTGTACATAAAATATATATTTATACAAATATGAATGTATATATTCATAAGGTTTTATATGTATGTGTGTGTGTGTGTACATAAAACCTTACCTTAGGATTAGTTTCTTACTTCTAGATAAAAATAAGGGCATATCAGGGTACAGAGCAAAGTATGTAGGCTTTTAGATTCTTTTTGGTCCATAGCAAGCTTTCCCTATTCTTTCTACTGATACACAGGCAATATTCTAAAATTGTTCATTTGCATCTACTTCCTTCTGTCTTTCTGTTTCCATATTTCTCCTTCACTTGTTGTGCATATGCATAGTTTATGAGAACTGTGATTCCACTGACCAGGGACTGCCAGTGCCCAGTAGGATACAAAGGCAAAAACAGTGACTGCTGAAATTGCATATTCATTCTTTTGTACCTTCTTGTCTCCACAGTGGTACTCAGCTCTATACCACTGAGTCTTTACCCAGACTGCTTGTTTCCATTGTTTTGACTCTAGTATTAACTCCCCCTGCCCTGAGGATAAGGAATAATTGAAAACTAAACATGAGCTTAACTTGGTATGCCTTGTAAGAGACTTTTTATGCTGATTTGGTTTAGTATGTGCTGCAACATCAATGGCCAGGCCCCAATGTCAAGAATAATTACTATGTATTATATGTAACACATACCTCAGAAATAAACTAGGGAGACAGATGACTTCTTACATTAAGAGTAATTTAGATTTCTTAATAAATGTCAAGTATTATAATTAAGAGAATTTCATGGCCCTAAAATATTTTCTAGCTATATTGAAAATTTTCATTTTACAAGGAGGTATAATTTTGTCCAATAAGACATATTCAGAGTAGTATACCTAATATTGTCTACTGTTTGTTACCTGAGCATTCATCTAGACTTATATTCCCTAGATAACTAATCAGGGTAGAGCCTTCAATAATAATACCAGAGATGTTCACAATTTCTTGCCACCATTTAAAAGAATGGGCTGAATTTTGTCCCTACTCCCCCAAAAATCATATGTTGACTTCTATCCCCAAGATCTTAGAATGTTGGAGAAAGGATCTTTACAGAGGTAATTAAGTTAAAATGAGGTTGAGTGACCTCTAATCTAATATGACTACTGTCATTATAAGAAGAGAAAGTTTAGATATAGATACACACTCTCATTATATCGAGGTGAATTTTCAAATAAAATATTTAATTTTGCTTTTATTCTATGGTTTCTATGCCATTGGTAACACCTATTATAAAATCTGTGAGGGTAACAGTGCCCATGTAGTTTTGAGAGAAAAGACAGAAAAGGAAAAGAAAGAAAATGCAATTGCATAGAACTAAACTGTATGAATGTTTTTTTTTTAATTAATAATACTGTATCCTCCCTATTGGTCATTCCACTCTTTTAAAGAAAATATTTAACCTAAGTTATTGTCCAATTGGTAGAATTACAGGCAATGTAGGAAAATTAAATTTTAAAATTTCAGAGATATGTGTACAATAATAGATCACCACAAAAACAGGAAAACTTCCTCTGGAATTCTATCCCTTGTGTTAGTGCCCTTAAATGTCTCTTCATTCAGAGTCTCTCCATGTCTCAATCAGGGATTCTAAATGATCCAGGGTTTTGTGGGATTTTCTTTGAAGGGCACTCCTTTCAAAAGATGGAGTTCCAAAAATAAGTTGGAGTGGGGACACCTCTCTCAAATATAGGTCCATTATTTTATTCATTCTTTCATTCATTTATTCAAGAAGCATGTATTAAGAGCTTATCTTGTTGCCATTTCCATACTGGTTATTTGGGATGCAGTAGTCATAAATCACAGCCTTTGCCTTTTCTCTGCTCACTTTTAGGGACATGCAAATTCATGAAGCAGGGTTTATCACTGCTGGACTATGAAGTGCCAGTGAGGGGAGGGTAGTTCATAGCAGATAAGATGATAATAAAATCTAACACATGCATGCATGGTGCTTATTATGGGCCAGGCAATGTCTAAGGGCTTTACCTATAATGTGCATGTGATTAATTATTTAGTTCTTTAAAATTCCTAAGAGTTAGGTACTATTGTTATTATCATCATCATTCTTTTATAAACTGAGACATGGAGAAATTAAAGTCACAGAGCTGGCTATTGATGAAGCTGAGATCCAGACATAGAAATCTGGTTGCAGATCTTTATGCTTAACAACAACACTATTGCTGGCATGATATTATTTTATGTAAGTTTGATTTTTAAATCAGTTGGAAAAGCAGATTAATGTATAAAGAGATGAAACAACTATTTTCCCACATGTTCAGTTCTGTCACCAACATACCACTTGTCTTAGCATTAGGTCACATCAACTCTTCAGATTTCAAATTCCTCATATGTTGGGTGACCATATAATTAACTTTCTAAATGTCTAATGGGACATGTTTAACAATTAAGGGGGGCACTAGTAATAATTAAACTGTGACGTTTTCTGACAAACCACAGTGTATTGTTCCTCTACTTATGTGTCAAAATGCAGCTGTATCAGCTAATCCCTAAATTTACCTCCAGCTGTAGTCTGCTTGGCCGACTGTCTGTTTATCCAGATGTATTGGGGTCATTCAGTAAAAGACAGAAGGAAAATCCACAGGTCTGACTTTCTACTTTGTGCCTAGATCTAGGAATATCTTTATTCTAGTAAATGAAGTAAGTAATGATGATAAATAAATTGACCACTTCTATATTAAATTGGAAATATTGTTCAAGGAAAAACAAACATAAGTTAACTCCAACTGGACTTAATGTCAGACAATCAGTACATGCAAAATATAATACAAAACCAACATCCCTGAAAGACTGCTGATTAGAAAAGAAGAATTAATTTAGCTTATA
Organism: Balaenoptera acutorostrata; assembly: GCF_949987535.1. Taxonomy (NCBI): domain Eukaryota; kingdom Metazoa; phylum Chordata; class Mammalia; order Artiodactyla; family Balaenopteridae; genus Balaenoptera; species Balaenoptera acutorostrata. The sequence goes on along the minus strand of NC_080080.1, from coordinate 48,355,844 downwards.
ACAAGAATTAATTTTGAGTCCTTTGAACTAAAGAGCTAACCTGGATACCTCCAACCTGTATGGTACTAAGGACAGTGTATCTGAAGGAGTATGGTTTTGTACAAAGAGCATAGGTCAAGATATTTTAGATTTTTCATTCATTTATTCACTCAACAAAATGGTAAGAGCTTATCATGTGCCAAATATGATGCTATGGGTTGCAGATTGCTGGGCCTCACCCCTATAATTTTTGTTTTAGTAGATCTGATGTGGGGAACGATCAAGTTTTAACACTAAAAGTCTTTTATATCAAGAAATCCTTCAGTCCCAGGTAAACAGGAATAATTGATCACCTTAGGCTGGACATTAGAATTTGAATTTCTAACAAGTTCCCAGGTGACACTAATACCTCTGGGCCAGGAACCACATTCTAAGAACCATGGCTCTAAAGAAGTGGTTCTCATTCTTGGCTGCCAATTGGAATAACCTAGGGAGTTGCCAAATATACTTTTTCTCACCTAGTTAATCTCAGGTACAGTCTGGTCATTAACCTATTTAAAATACTGTCAGTTAATTCTAGGGTGCAGGCAAGGTTAAGAACAACTGCCCTGGAACCATGAAATTAATCCTTGAGCACTTTGCCTCTGGACTGTTAATATCCTATAATGGCATCTTCTCCTTGCCATCTTCACTCTCATTGTTGTAATTAAAAACATCTTTATTTCCTACTTGGATTATTACACTAATCATGACTGGTATCCCAGCCTCCAATAACATCTCTAGTTTGTTCTCTATACCGTTGCTAAAGTAATCTTACTAAAATATTTACTTGGTTATAGTGCTCCTTTGCTGAAGATTCAATGGACTCTCTGGTATTAGTGAGTGTAATTCATGTTACTTACTCTAAAAGACTAACATCACCAAATCCCAGCAGCCTACCTCAGCAAAGTTTATTCCTTGCTCATGCCACTCTCTGTGGCTGCTCTCCTGAACAGTTCTTCAAGTGATGACAAATGGATCCTCATCACATAGCTCTGCTGTTTTCTAGGGCTTCCATGGAGTTCTCTACTGGGTCACCTATATTTAATCAACTGACAGATGAAATGAAAGAATGTAGAGTATGCTGCAGTATATTTGAGAAGCTAGATCCTGAAGTGGTATACTCCAGTTGTGCCAGAACAAGTCTTAGGTCCCAAAACGAGATTGTAGGAGAATGGAAAATGTCTTTTTATTTAAATTTAATTTATTTTATTTTTACACAGCAGGTGCTTATTACTTATCTATTTTATACATATTAGTGTACATATGTCCATCCCAATCTCCCAATTCATTCCACCACCACCCCAACCCCCACTTTCCCCCCTTGGTATCCATACATTTGCTCTCTGCATCTGTGTCTCTATTTCTGCCTTGCAAACTGGTTCATCTGTACCATTTTTCTAGATTTCACATATATACGTTAATTTACGGCATTTGTTTTTCTCTTTCTGACTTACTTCACACTGTATGACAGATACTAGGTCCATCCACCTCACTACACATAACTCAATTTCATTTTTTTTTATGGCTGAGTAATATCCCATTGTATATATGTGCCACGTCTTTTTTATCCATTCATCTGTCGATGGACATTTAGGTTGCTTCCATGTCCTGGCTATTGTAAATAGAGCTGCAATGAACATTTTGGTACATGACTCTTTTTGAACTATGGTTTTCTCAGGGTATATGCCCAGTAGTGGGATTGCTGGGTCGTATGGTAGTTCTATTTGTAGTTTTTTAAGGAACCTCCATACTGTTCTCCATAGTGGCTGTATCAATTTACATTCCCACCAACAGTGCAAGAGGGTTCCCTTTCCTCCACACCCTCTCCAGCATTTATTGTTTCTAGATTTTTTGATGATGGCCATTCTGACCGGTGTGAGATGATATCTCATTGTAGTTTTGATTTGCATTTCTCTAATGATTAATGATGTTGAGCATTCTTTCATGTGTCTGTAGGCCATCTGTATATCTTCTTTGGAGAAATGTCTATTTAGGTCTTCTGCCCATTTTTGGATTGGGTTGTTCGTTTTTTTGTTATTGAGCTGCATGAGCTGCTTGTAAATCTTGGAGATTAATCCTTTGTCAGTTGCTTCATTTGCAAATATTTTCTCCCATTCTGAGGGTTGTCTTTTGGTCTTGTTTATGGTTTCCTTTGCTGTGCAAAAGCTTTTAAGTTTCATTAGGTCCCATTTGTTTATTTGTGTTCTTATTTCCGTTTCTCTGGGAGCTGGGTCAAAAAGAATCTTGCTGTGATGTATGTCATAGAGTGTTCTGCCTATGTTTTCCTCTAAGAGTTTGATAGTGTCTGCCCTTACACTTAGGTCTTTAATCCATTTTGAGTTTATTTTTGTGCATGGTGTCAGGGAGTGTTCTAATTTCATACTTTTACATGTTCCTGTCCAATTTTCCCAGCACCACTTATTGAAGAGGCTGTCTTTTCTCCACTGTATATGCTTGCCTCCTTTATCAAAGATAAGGTGACCATATGTGTGTGGGTTTATCTCTGGGCTTTCTATCCTGTTCCATTGATCTATATTTCTGTTTTTGTGCCAGTACCAAACTGTCTTCATTACTGAAATTTTGTAATATAGTCTGAAGTCAGGGAGCCTGATTCCCCCAGCTCCATTTTTCATTCTCAAGATTGCTTTGGCTATTCGGGGTCTTTTGTGTTTCCATACAAATTGTGAAATTTTTTGTTCTACTTCTGTGAAAAATGCCAGTGGTAGTTTGATAGGGATTGCATTGAATCTGTAGATTGCTTTGGGTAGTAGAGTCATTTTCACAATGTTGATTCTTCCAACCCAGGAACATGGTATATCTCTCCATCTATTTGTATCATCTTTAATTTCTTTCATCAGTGTCTTATAATTTTCTGCATACAGGTCTTTTGTCTCCTTAGGTAGGTTTATTCCTAGATATTTTATTCTTTTTTTTGCAATGGTAAATGGGAGTGTTTTCTTAATTTCACTTTCAGATTTTTCGTCATTAGTGTATAGAAATGCAAGACATTTCTGTGCATTAATTTTGTATCCTGCTACTTTACCAAATTCATTGATTAGCTCTAGGAGTTTTCTGGTAGCCTCTTTAGGATTCTCTATGTATAGTATCATGTCATCTGCAAATAGTGACAGCTTTACTTCTTCTTTTCCGATTTGGATTCCTTTTATTTCTTTGTCTTCTCTGATTGCTGTGGTTAACACTTCCAAAACTATGTTGAATAACAGTGGTGAGAGTGGGCAACCTTGTCTTGTTCCTGATCTTAGTGGAAATGGTTTCAGTTTTTCACCATTGAGGACAATGTTGGCTGTGGGTTTGTCATATATGGCCTATATTATGTTGAGGAAAGTTCCCTCTATGCCTACTTTCTGCAGGGCTTTTATCATAAATGGGTGTTGAATTTTGTCGAAAGCTTTCTCTGCATCTATTGAGATGATCATATGGTTTTTCTCCTTCAATTTGTTAATATGGTGTATCACATTGATTGATTTGCGTATATTGAAGAATCCTTGCATTCCTGGGATAAACCCCACTTGATCATGGTGTATGATCCTTTGAATGTGCTGTTGGATTCTGTTTGCTAGTATTTTGTTGAGGATTTTTGCATCTATGTTCATCAGTGATATTGGCCTGTAGTTTTCTTTCTTTGTGACGTCTTTGTCTGGTTTTGGTATCAGGGTGATGGTGGCCTCGTAGAATGAGTTTGGGAGTATTCCTCCCTCTGTAATATTTTGGAAGAGTTTGAGAAGGATAGGTGTTAGCTCTTCTCTAAATGTTTCATAGAATTCACCTGTGAAGCCATCTGTCCTGGGCTTTTGTTAGTTGGAAGGTTTTTAATCACAGTTTCAATTTCAGTGCTTGTGATTGGTCTGTTCATATTTTCTATTTCTTCCTGGTTCAGTCTCGGCAGGTTGTGCATTTCTAAGAATCTGTCCATTTCTTCCAGGTTGTCCATTTTATTGGCATAGAGTTGCTTGTAGTAATCTCTCATGATCTTTTGTATTTCTGCAGTGCCAGTGGTTACTTCTCCTTTTTCATTTCTAATTCTATGAATCTGAGTCTTCTCCCTTTTTCTCTTGATGAGTCTGGCTAATGGTTTATCAATTTTGTTTATCTTCTCAAAGAACCAGCTTTTAGTTTCATTGATTTTTGCTATTGTTTCCTTCATTTCTTTTTCATTTATTTCTGACCTGATCTTTATGATTTCTTTCCTTCTGCTGGCTTTGGGGTTTTTTTGTTCTTCTTTCTCTAATTGCTTTAGGTGCAACGTTAGGTTGTTTATTAGACATGTTTCCTGTTTCTTGAGGTAGGCTTGTATTGCTATAAACTTCCCTCTCAGCACTGCTTTTGCTGCGTCCCAGAGGTTTTGGGTTGTCGTATCTCCATTGTCATTTGTTTCTAGGTATTTTTTGATTTCCCCTTTGATTTCTTCAGTAATCACTTCGTTATTAAGTAATGTATTGTGTAGCTTCCATGTGTTTGTATTTTTTACAGATCTTTTCCTGTAATTGATATCTAGTCTCATAGCGTTGTGGTCGGAAAAGATACTTGATACGATTTCAATTTTCTTAAATTTACCAAGGCTTGATTTGTGACCCAAGATATTATCTATCCTGGAGAATGTTCCATGAGCACTTGAGAAAAATGTGTATTCTGTTGTTTTTGGGTGGAATGTCTTATAAATATCAATTAAGTCCATCTTGTTTAATGTATCATTTAAAGCTTGTGTTTCCTTATTTATTTTCATTTTGGATGATCTGTCCATTGGTGAAAGTGGGGTGTTAAAGTCCCCTACTATGATTGTGTTGCTGTCGATTTCCCCTTTTATGGCTGTTAGCATTTGACTTATGTATTGAGGTGCTCCTATGTTGGGTGCATAAATATTTACAATTGATATACCTTCCTCTTGGATCGATCCCTTGATCATTATATAGTGTCCTTCTTTGTCTCTTGGAATAGTCTTTATTTTAAAGTCTATTTTGTCTGATATGAGAATTGCTACTCCAGCTTTCTTTTGATTTCCATTTGCATGGAATATCTTTTTCCATCCCCTCACTTTCAGTCTGTATGTGTCTCTAGGTCTGAAGTGGGTCTCTGGTAGACAGCATATATATGGGTCTTGTTTTTGTATCCATTCATCCAGCCTGTGTCTTTTGGTGGGAGCATTTAATCCATTTACATTCAAGGTAATTATCGATATGTATGTTCCTATTCCCATTTTCTTAAATGTTTTGGGTTTGTTATTGTAGGTGTTTTCCTTCTCTTGTGTTTCTTGCCTAGAGAAGTTCCTTTAGCATTTGTTGTAAAGCTGGTTTGGTGGTGCTGAACTCTCTGAGCTTTTGCTTGTCTGTAAAGCTTTTAATTTCTCCATCGAATCTGAATGAGATCCTTGCTGGGTAGAGTGATCTTGGTTGCAGGTTTTTCTCCTTCATCACTTTAAGTATATCCTGCCACTCCCTTCTGGCTTGCAGAGTTTCTGCTGATAGATCAGATGTTAACCTTATGGGATTCCCTTATGTGTTATTTGTTGTTTTTCCCTTGCTGCCTTTAATATGTTTTCCTTATATTTAATTTTTGACAGTTTGATTAATATGTGTCTTGGCGTGTTTCTCCTTGGATTTATCCTGTATGGGACTCTCTGTGCTTCCAGGACTTGATTAATTATTTCCTTTCCCATATTAGGGAAGTTTTCAACTATAATCTCTTCAAAAATTTTCTCAGTCCCTTTCTTTTTCTCTTCTTCTTCTGGGACCCCTATCATTCGAATGTTGGTGCGTTTAATGTTGTCCCAGAGGTCCCTGAGACTGTCCTCAGTTCTTTTCATTCTTTTTTCTTTATCCTGCTCTGTAGTAGTTATTTCCACCATTTTATCTTCCAGGTCACTTATCCTTTCTTCTGCCTCAGTTATTCTACTATTGATCCCATCTAGAGTATTTTTAATTTCATTTATTGTGTTTTTCATCATTGCTTGGTTCCTCTTTAGTTCTTCTACGTCCTTGTTAAATGTTTCTTGCATTTTGTCTATTCTATTTCCAAGATTTTGGATCATCCTTACTATCATTATTCTGAATTCTTTTTAGGTAGACTACCTATTTCCTCTTCATTTGTTAAGTCTGGTGTGTTTTGACCCTGCTCCTTCATCTGCTGTGTGGTTTTCTGTCATCTCATTTTGCTTATCTTACTGTGTTTGGGGGTCTCCTTTTCACAGGCTGCAGGTTCGTAGTTCCCGTTGTTTTTGGTATCTGTCCCCCGTGGCTAAGGTTGGTTCAGTGGGTTGTGTAGGCTTCCTGGTGGAGGGAACTAGTGCCTGAGTTCTGGTGGATGAGGCTGGATCTTGTCTTTCTGGTGTGCACGTCCACGTCTGGTGGTGTATTTTGGGGTGTCTGTGGCCTTATTATGATTTTAGGCAGCCTCTCTGCTAATGGATGGGGTTGTGTTCCTGTCTAGCTAGTTGTTTGGCATAGGGTGTCCAGCACTGTAACTTGCTGGTTGTTGAGTGAAGCTGGGTCTTGATGTTGAGATGGAGATCTCTGGGAGACTTTTGCCGTTTGGTATTACGTGGAGCTGGGAGGTCTCTTGTGGACCAGTGTTCTGAAGTTGGTTCCCCCACCTCAGAGGCACGGCCCTGATGCCTGGCTGGAGCACGAAGAGCCTTTCGTCCACACGGCCCAGAGTAAAAGGGAGAAAAAATAGAAAGAAAGAAAGAAAGAGGCTATAATATAGTGAAGTAAAATAAAGCTATTGTAAAGCAAAGCTATACAGAAAAAATCTCACCCAGAAGCATATACATATACACTCACAAAAAAAAGGAAAAGGGGAAAAATTAATATATCCTGCTCCCAAAGTCCACCTCCTGAATTTGGGATGATTCGTTGTCTATTCAGGTATTTAACAGATGCAGGCACATCAAGTTGTTTGTGGAGTTTTAATCCGCTGCTTCTGAGGCTTCTGGGAGAGATTTCCCCTTCTCTTCCCTGTTCGCACAGCTCCTGGGGTTCAGCTTTGGATTTGGACCCGCCTCTGCGTGTAGGTCGCCTGAGAGCGTCTGTTCCCCGCCCAGACAGGACGGGGTTAAAGGAGCAGCTGCTTCGGGGGCTCTGGCTCACCCAGGCCGCAGGGAGGGAGGGGTACAGAGGAGGCAGGGCGAGCCTGCGGCGGCCGAGGCTGGCGTGACGTTTCACCAGCCTGAGGCACGCAGTGCGTTCTCCCGGGGATGTTGTTCCCGTATCCCGGGACCCTGGCAGTGGCGGGCTGCACAGGCTCCCGGGAGGGGTGGTGTGGAGAGTGACCTGTGCTCACACACAGGCTTTTTGGAGGCGGCAGCAGCAGCCCCAGCGTCTCACGCCCGTCTCTGGGGTCCGCGCTGATCGCCACGGCTCGCGCCCTTCTCTGTAGTTCATTTAGGCGGCGCTCTGAATCCCCTCTCCTTGAGCGCAGCGCAAAAAAGAGGCAAGAAAAAGTCTTTTGCCTCTTCGGCAGCTGCAGACTTTTTCCAGGTCTCCCTCCCAGCCAGCTGTGGTGCACCAACCCCTTCAGGCTGTGTTCACTCCGCCAGCCCCAGTCCTCTCCCTGCAATCCAACCGAAGCCCGAGACTCAGCTCCCATCCCCGCCCACCCCGGCGGGGGAGCAGACAAGCCTCTCGGGCTGGTGAGCGCTGCTCGGCGCCGAGCCTCTGTGCGGGAGTCTCTCCGTTTTTCCCTCTGCGCCCCTGTTGCTTTGGGAGCCGCGCTGATTGCCGCAGCTCGCGCCCTTCTCTGGAGTTCGTTTAGGCGGCGCTCTGAATCCCCTCTCCTTGCGCGCCGCGAAACAAAGAGGCAAGAAAAAGTCTCTTGCCTCTTCGGCAGCTGCAGACTTTTTCCCGGACTCCCTCCCAGCCAGCTGTGGTGTGCTAACCCCTTCAGGCTGTGTTCACTCCGCCAGCCCCAGTCCTCTCCCTGCAAACCAACCGAAGCCTGAGCCTCAGCTCCTAGCCCCGCCCACCCCGGCGGGGGAGCAGACAAGCCTCTCGGGCTGGTGAGTGCTGGTCGGCACTGATCCTACGTGCGGGAACCTCTCCGCTTTGCCCTCTGCACCTCTGTGGCTGCGCTCTCCTCCGTGGCTCCAAAGCATCCCTCCTCTGCCACCCGCAGTCTCTGTCCGCGAAGGGGCTTCCTAGTGTGTGGAAACCTTTCCTCATTCACAGCTCCCTCCCACTGGTGCAGGTGCCGTCCCTATTCTTTTGTCTCTGTTATTTCTTTTTTCTTTTGCCCTACCCAAGTACGGGGGGAGTTTCTTGCCTTTTTGGAGGTCGGACGTTTTCTGCCAGCGTTCAGTGGGTGTTCTGTAGGAGCAGTTCCACGTGTAAGTGTATTTCTACTGTATCTGTGGGAAGGAAGGTGATCTCCGCGTCTTACTCTTCCGCCATCTTCTCTCCTCCCCCCTCCCCCCACTGTAGTTTTGATTTGCATTTCTCTAATAATTAGTGATGTTGGGCAGCTTTTCATGTGCCTCTTGGCCATCTGAATGCCTTCTTTGGAGAAATGTCTATTTAGGTCTTCTGCCCATTTTTGGATTGGGTTGTTTGTTTTTTGAATATTGAGCTACATGAGCTGTTTATATGTTTTCGAGATTAATCCTTTGTCCATTGATTTGTTTGCAAATATTTTCTCCCATTCTGAGGGTTGTCTTTTGATCTTGTTTATGGTTTCCTTTGCTGTGCAAAAGCTTTTAAGTTTCGTTAGGTCCCATTTGTTTATTTTTGTTTTTATTTCCATTACTATAGGAGGTGGGTCCAAAAAGACCTTTCTATGATTTACATCAAAATTGTTCTTCCTATGTTTTCCACTAAGAGTTTTATAGTGTCCAGTCTTACATTTAGGCCTTTAACCCATTTTGAGTTTACTTTTGTGTATGGTTTTAGAGTGTTCTAATTTCATTCTTTTACATGTAGCTGTCCAGTTTTCACAGCACCACTTATTGAAGAGGCTGTCTTTTCTCCATTGTATATCCTTGCCTCTTTTGTCATAGATTATTTGACCATAGGTGTGTGGGTTTATCTCTGGGCTTTCTATACTGTTCCATTTATCTATATTTCTGTTTTTGTGCCAGTACCATATTGTCTTGATTACTGTAGCTTTGTAGTATAGTCTGAAGTCAGGGAGTCTGATTCCTCCAGCTCTGTTTCTTTTACCTCAAGATTTCTTTGGTTATTCGGGGTCTTTTGTATCTCCATACAAATTTTAAGATTTTTTGTTCTACTTCTGTAAAAAATGCCATTGGTAATTTGATAGGGATTACATTGAATCTGTAGATTGCTTTGGGTAGTATAGTCATTTTCACATTATTGATTCTTCCAATCCAAGAACATGGTATACCTCTCCATCTATTTGTGTCATCTTTGATTTCTTTCATCAGTGTCTTATAGTTTTCTGAGTACAGGTCTTTTACCTCCTTGGGTAGGTTTATTCCTAGGTATTTTATTCTTTGAGTTGCAATGGTGAATGGGAGTGTTTCCTCAATTTCTCTTCCTGGTCTTTCGTTGTTAGTGTAGAGAAATGCAAGAAACTTCTGTGCATTAATTTTGTATCCTGCAACTTTACCAAATTCACTGATTACCCCTAGGAGTTTCCTGGTGGCATCTTTAGGATTTTCTATGTATAGTATCATGTCATTGGAAGACAGTGACAGCTTTACTTCTTCTTTTGAAATTTGTATTCATTTTATTTATTTTTCTTCTCTGATTGCCATGGCTAGGACTTCCAAAATTATGTTGAATAAGAGTGGTGACAGTGGACATCCTTGTCTTGTTCCTGACCTTAGAGGAAATGTTTTCAGTTTTTCAACATTGAGAATGATGTTTGCTGTGCGTTTGTTGTATATGGCCTTTATTATGCTGAGGTAGGTTCCCTCTATGTCCACTTTCTGGAGAATTTTTATCATAAATATGTGTTGAATTTTGTCAAAAGCTTTTTCTGCATCTACTGAGATGATCATATGGTTTTTATTTTTCAATTTGTTAATATGGTGTATCACAATGATTGATTTGTGTATACTGAAGAATCTTTGTATCCCTGGGATAAATCTCACGTCATCATGGTGTATTATTCTTTTAATGTGTTGTTGGATTCTGTTTGCTAGTATTTTTTTGAGGATTTTTGTATCTGTATTCATCAGTGATATAGGTCGGTTATTTTCTTTTTTTGTAGTATCGCTCTCTGGTTTTTTTTTTTTTTTTTTTTTTAGAAATTTCATGTAATATCTGAAACATTTATATTAACATATTTCCATACATATTTCCATACAAATACAAATATAAGATTTTTAGAAATTTCATGTAATGTCTGAAACATTTATATTAACATATTTCCATACATATTTCCATACAAATACAAATATAAGATTTTTAGAAATTTCATGTAATGTCTGAAACATTTATATTAACATATTTCCATACATATTTCCATACAAATACAAATATAAGATTTTTAGAAATTTCATGTAATGTCTGAAACATTTATATTAACATATTTCCATACATATTTCCATACAAATACAAATATAAGATTTTTAGAAATTTCATGTAATGTCTGAAACATTTATATTAACATATTTCCATACATATTTCCATACAAATACAAATATAAGATTTTTAGAAATTTCATGTAATGTCTGAAACATTTATATTAACATATTTCCATACATATTTCCATACAAATACAAATATAAGATTTTTAGAAATTTCATGTAATGTCTGAAACATTTATATTAACATATTTCCATACAAATAACCCAATGAAAGTTTAGTAATAGTTGTTTTGTTTGTTTTTTTTATACTGCAGGTTCTTATTAGGCATCAGTTTTATACACATCAGTGTATACATGTCAATCCCAATCGCCCAATTCAGCACACCACCATCCCCACCTCATCGCAGTTTTCCCCCCTTGGTGTCCATATGTCCATTCTCTACATCTGTGTCTCAACTTCTGCCCTGCAATCTGGCTCATCTGTACCATTTTTCTAGGTTCCACATACATGCATTAATATACGATATTTGTTTTTCTCTTTCTGACTTACTTCACTCTGTATGACAGTCTCTAGATCCATCCACTTCTCAACAAATGGCTCAATTTCGTTCCTTTTTATGGCTGAGTAATATTCCATTGTATATATATACCACAACTTCTTTATCCATTCGTCTGTTGATGGGCATTTAGCTTGCTTCCATGACCTGGCTATTGTAAATAGTGCTGCAATGAACATTCGGGTGCACGTGTCTTTTTGAATTACGGTTTTCTCTGGGTATATGCCCAGTAGTGGGATTGCTGGGTCATATGGTAATTCTATTTTTAGTTTTTTAAGGAACCTCCATATTGTTCTCCATAGTGGCTGTATCAATTTACATTCCCACCAACAGTGCAAGAGGGTTCCCTTTTCTCCACACCCTCTCCAGCATTTGTTGTTTGTAGATTTTCTGATGATGCCCATTCTAACAGGAGTGAGGTGATACCTCATTGTAGTTTTGATTTGCATTTCTCTAATAATTAGTGATGTTGAGCATCTTTTCATGTGCTTCGTGGCCATCTGTATGTCTTCTTTGGAGAAATGTCTATTTAGGTCTTCTGCCCATTTTTGGATTGGGGTGTTTGTTTCTTTGATATTGAGCTGAATGAGCTGTTTATATATTTTGGAGATTAATCCTTTGTCCGTTGATTCATTTGCAAATATTTTCTCCCATTCTGAGGTTTGTCTTTTTGTCTTGTTTATGGTTTCCTTTGCTGTGCAAAAGCTTTGAAGTTTCATTAGGTCCCACTTGTTTATTTCTGTTTTTATTTCCATTACTCTAGGAGGTGGATCGAAAAAGATCTTGCTGTGATTTATGTCAAAGAGTGTTCTTCCTATGTTTTCCTCTAAGAGTTTTATAGTGTCCAGTCTTAAATTTAGGTCTCTAATCCATTTTGAGTTTATTTTTGTGTATGGTGTTAGGGAGTATTCTAATTTCATTCTTTTACATGTGGTTGTCCAGTTTTCCCAGCACCACTTATTGAAGAGACTGTCTTTTCTCCATTGTATATCTTTGCCTCCTTTGTCATAGATTAGTTGACCATAGGTGCGTGGGTTAATCTCTGGCCTTTCTATCTTGTTCCATTGATCTATGTTTCTGTTTTTGTGCCAGTACCATATTGTCTTGATTACTGTAGCTTTGTAGTATAGTCTGAAGTCAGGGAGTCTGATTCCTCCAGCTCCATTTTTTTGCCTCAAGACTGCTTTGGCTATTCGGGGTCTTTTGTGTCTCCATACAAATTTTAAGATGATTTGTTCTAGCTCCGTAAAAAATGCCATTGGTAATTTGATAGGGATTGCATTGAATCTGTAGATTGCTTTGGGTAGTATACTCATTTTCACAATGTTGATTCTTCCAATCCAAGAACATGGTATATCTCTCCATCTGTTGGTATCATCTTTAATTTCTTTCATCAGTGTCTTATAGTTTTCTGCATACAGGTCTTTTTTCTCCCTAGGTAGGTTTATTCCTAGGTATTTTATTCTTTTTGTTGCAATGGTAAATGGGAGTGTTTCCATAATTTCTCTTTCAGATTTTTCATCATTAGTATATAGGAATGCAAGAGATTTCTGTGCATTAATTTTGTAACCTGCAACTTTACCATATTCATTAATTAGCTCTAGCAGTTTTCTGGTGGCAGTTTTAGGATTCTCTATGTATAGTATCATGTCATCCGCAAACAGTGACAGTTTTACTTCTTCTTTTCCAATTTGTATTCCTTTTATTTCTTTTTCTTCTCTGATTGCCGTGGCTAGGACTTCCAGAACTATGTTGAATAATAGTGGTGAGAGTGGACATCCTTGTCTCGTTCCTGATCTTAGAGGAAATGCTTTCAGTTTTTCACCATTGAGAATGATGTTTGCTGTGGGTTTGTCATATATGGCCTTTATTATGTTGAGGAAGGTTCCCTCTATGCCCACTTTCTGGAGAGTTTTTATCATAAATGGGTGTTGAATTTTGTCAAAAGCTTTTTCTGCATCTATTGAGATGATCATATGGTTTTTATTCTTCAATTTGTTAATATGGTGTATCACATTGATTGATTTGCGTATATTGAAGAATCCTTGCATCCCTGGGATAAATCCCACTTGATCGTGGTGTATGATCCTTTTAATGTGTTGTTGGATTCTGTTTGCTAGTATTTTGTTGAGGATTTTTGCATCTATATTCATCAGTGATATTGGTCTGTAATTTTCTTTTTTTGTAGTGTCTTTGTCTGGTTTTGGTATCAGGGTGATGGTGGCCTCATAGAATGAGTTTGGGAGAGTTCCTTCCTCTGCAATTTTTTGGAAGAGTTTGAGAAGGATGGGTGTTAGCTCTTCTCTAAATGTTTGATAGAATTCACCTGTGAAGCCATCTGGTCCTGGACTTTTGTTTGTTGGAAGATTTTTAATCCCAGTTTCAATTTCATTGCTTGTGATTGGTCTGTTGATATTTTCTGTTTCTTCCTGATTCAGTCTTGGAAGGTTATACCTTTCTAAGAATTTGTCCATTTCTTCCAGGTTGTCCATTTTATTGGCATAAAGTTGCTGGTAGTAGTCTCTTAGGATGTTTTGTATTTCTGCGGTGTCTGTTGTAACTTCTCCTTTTTCATTTCTGATTTTATTGATTTGAGTCCTCTCCCTCTTTTTCTTGATGAGTCTGGCTAATGGCTTATCAATTTTGTTTATCTTCTCAAAGAACCAACTTTTAGTTTTATTGATCTTTACTATTGTTTTCTTTGTTTCTATTTCATTTATTTCTGCTCTGATCTTTATGATTTCTTTCCTTCTGCTAACTTTGGGTTTTGTTTGTTCTTCTTTCTCTAGTTTCTTTAGGTGTAAGGTTAGATTGTTTACTTGAGATTTTTCTTGTTTCTTTAGGTAGGCTTGTATAGCTATAAACTTCCCTCTTAGAACCGCTTTTGCTGCATCCCATAGGTTTTGGGTCGTCGTGTTTTCATTGTCATTTGTCTCTAGGTATTTTTTAATTTCCTGTTTGATTTCTTCAGTGATCTCTTGGTTATTTAGTAACGTATTGTTTAGCCTCCATGTGTTTGTCTTTTTTACGTTTTTTTCCCTGTAATTCATTTCTAATCTCATAGCGTTGTGGTCAGAAAAGATGCTTGATATGATTTCAATTTTCTTAAATTTACTGAGGCTTGATTTGTGACCCAAGATGTGATCTATCCTGGAGAATGTTCCGTGTGCACTTGAGAAGAACGTGTAATCTGCCGTTTTTGGATGGAATGTCCTATATATATCAATTAAATCTATCTGGTCTATTGTGTCATTTAAAGCTTCTGTTTCCTTATTTATTTTCATTTTGGATGATCTGTCCATTGGCGTAAGTGAGGTGTTAAAGTCCCCCACTATTATTGTGTTACTGTCGATTTCCTCTTTTATAGCTGTTAGCAGTTGCCTTATGTATTGAGGTGCTCCTATGTTGGGTGCATATATATTTATAATTGTTATATCTTCTTCTTGGATTGATCCCTGGATCATTATGTAGTGTCCTTCCTTGTCTCTTGTAACATTCTTTATTTTAAAGTCTATTTTATCTGATATGAGTATAGCTACTCCAGCTTTCTTTTGATTTCCATTTGCATGGAATATCTTTTTCCATCCCCTCACTTTCAGTCTGTATGTGTCCCTAGGTCTGAAGTGGGTCTCTTGTAGACAGCATATATATGGGTCTTGTTTTTGTATCCATTCAGCCAGTCTATGTCTTTTGGTTGGGGCATTTAATCCATTCACGTTTAAGGTAATTATCGATATGTATGTTCCTATGACCATTTTCTTAATTGTTTTGGGTTTGTTTTTGTAGGTCCTTTTCTTCTCTTGTGTTTCCCACTTAGAGAAGTTCCTTTAGCATTTGTTGTAGAGCTGGTTTGGTGGTGCTGAATTCTCTTAGCTTTTGCTTGTCTGTAAAGCTTTTGATTTCTCCATCAAATCTAAATGAGATCCTTGCTGGGTAGAGTAATCTTGGTTGTAGGTTCTTCCCTTTCATCACTTTAAGTATATCATGTCACTCCCTTCTGGCTTGCAGAGTTTCTGCTGAGAAATCAGCTGTTAACCTTATGGGGGTTCCCTTGTATGTTATTTGTCGTTTTTCCCTTGCTGCTTTCAGTAATTTTTCTTTGTCTTTAATTTTTGCCACTTTGATTACTATGTGTCTCGGCGTGTTTCTCCTTGGGTTTATTCTGTATGGGACTCTCTGCGCTTCCTGGACTTGGGTGGCTATTTCCTTTCCCATGTTAGGGAAGTTTTCGACTATAATCTCTTCAAATATTTTCTCTGGTCCTTTCTCTCTCTCTTCTCCTCTGGGACCCCTATAATGCGAATGTTGTTGCGTTTAATGTTGTCCCAGAGGTCTCTTAGGCCGTCTTCATTTATTTTCATTCTTTTTTCTTTAGTCTGTTCTGCAGCAGTGAATTCCACCATTCTGTCTTCCAGGTCACTTATCCGTTCTTCTGCCTCAGTTATTCTGCTATTGATTCCTTCTAGTGTAGTTTTCATTTCAGTTATTGTATTGGTCATCTCTGTTTGTTTGTTCTTTAATTCTTCTAGGTCTTTGTTAATCATTTCTTGCATCTTCTCAATCTTTGCCTCCATTCTTATTCCGAGGTCCTGGATCATCTTCACTATCATTATTCTGAATTCTTTTTCTGGAAGGTTGCCTATCTCCACTTCATTTAGTTGTTTTTCTGGGGTTTTTTCTTGTTCCTTCATCTGGTACATAGCCCTCTGCCTTTTCATCTTCTCTGTCTTTCTGTAACTGTCCGCTCTCTGGTTTTTGTATGAGGGTGATGGTGGCCTCGTAGAATGAGTTTGGGAGTATTCTTTCCTCTACAATTTTTGGGGAGAGTTTGAGAGGATGGGTGTTAGCTCTTCTCTAAATATTTGATAGAATTCACCTGTGAAGCCATCTGGTCCTGGACTTTTGTTTGTTGGAAGATTTTTAATCACAGTTTCAATTTCATTATTTGTGATTGATCTGTTCATATTTTCTATTTCCTCCTGGTTCAGTCTTGGAAGGTTATACCTTTCTAAGAATTTGTCCATTTCTTCCAGGTTTTCCATTTTATTGGCATAGAGTTGCTTGTAGTAGTCTCTTATGATGCTTTGTGTTTCTGCAGTGTTTGTTGTAACTTCTCCTTTTTCATTTCTAATTTTATTGATTTGAGTCCTTTCCCACTTTTTCTTGATGAGCCTGGCTAAAGGTTTATCAATTTTGTTTATCTTCTCAAAGAACCAGCCTTTAGTGTTATTGATCTTTGTTGTTGTTTTCTTGTTTCTATTTCATTTATTTCTGCTCTGATCTTTATGATTTCTTTCCTTCTACTAACTTTGGGTTTTGTTTGTTCTTCTTTCTCTAGTTCCTTTAGCTCTAAGGTTAGATTGTTTATTTGAGATGTTTCTTGTTTCTTGAGGTAGGAATGTATTGCTATAAACTTCCCTCTTAGAACTGCTTTTGCTGCATCTCATAGGTTTTGGCTCATCATGTTTTCATTGTCATTTGTCTCTAGGTATTTTTTGATTGCCTCTTTGATTTCTTCAGTGGCCTCTTGGTTATTTAGTAATGTATTGTTTAACTTCCATGTGTTTGTGTTTTTTATGTTTTTTTTCCCTGTAATTTATTTCTAATCTCATCGTATTGTGGTCAGAAAAGATGCTTGATATAACTTCAATTTTCTTAAATTTACTGAGGCTTGATTTGTGACCCAAGATATGATCTGTCCTGGAGAATATTCTCTGTTCACTTGAGAAGAAAGTGTAGTCTGCTGTTTTCGGATGGAATGTCCTATAAATATCAATTAAATCTATCTCGTTTATTGTGTCATTTAAAGGTTGTATTTCCTTATTAGTATTCTGTCTGGATGATCTGTCCATTGGTGTAAGTGAGGTGTTAAACTCTCCCACTATTATTGTGTTACTGTGGATTTCCTCTTTTAGAGCTGTTAGCAGTTGCCTTATGTATTGAGGTGCTCCTATATTGGGTACATATATAGTTATAATTGTTATATCTTCTTCTTAGATTGATCACTTGATCATTAAGTAGTGTCCTTCCTTGTCTCTTGTAACATTCTTTATTTTAAAGTTTATTTTATCTTATATGAGTATTGTTACTCCAGCTTTCTTTTGATTTCCATTTGCATGGGATATCTTTTTCCATCCCCTCACTTTCAGTCTCTATGTGTCCCCAGGTCTGAAGTGGGTCTCTTGTAGACAGCATATAGATGGATCTTGTTTTTCTATCCATTCAGCTAGTGTGTGTCTTTTGGTTGGAGCATTTAATCCATTTACATTTGAAGTAATTATTGATATATATATTTCTATTGCCATTTTCTTAATTGTTTTGGGTTTGTTTTTGTAGGTCTTTTCCTTCTCTGTGTTTCCTGCCTGGAGAAGTTCCTTTAGCATTCGTTGTAGAGCTGGTTTGGTGGTGCTGAATTCTCTTAGCTTTTACTTGTCTGTAAAGCTTTTGATTTCTCTGGCGAATCTGAATGCGATCCTTGCCGGATAGAGTAATCTTGCTTGTAGGATCTTCCCTTTCATCATTTTAAATATATTGTGCCACCCCCTGCTAGCTTGTAGAGTTTCTGCTGAAAAATCAGCAGTTAACCTTATGGGAATTCTCTTGTATGTTATTTGACATTTTTCCCTTGTTGCTTTTAATAATTTTTGTCTTTTTGATAGTTTGATTACTATGTTTCTCCCCATGTGTTTCTCCTTGTGTTTCTCCTGCCTGGGAGTCTCTGAGCTTCCTGGACTTGGGTGGCTATTTCCTTTCCCATGTTAGGGAAGATTTCAACCATAATCTCTTCAAATATTTTCTCGTGTCCTTTCTCTCTCTCTTCTCCTCTGGGACCCGTATAATGGGAATGTTGGTGCATTTGAAGTTGTCCCAGAAGTCTCTGAGTCTGTCCTCAAGTCTTTTCATTATTTTTCTTTATTCTGCTCCTTGGCTGTTATTTCCACCATTCTGTCTTCCAGGTCACTTATCTGTTCTTCTGCCTCAGTTATTCTGCTGTTGATTCCTTCTAGTGTATTTTTCATTTCAGTTATTGTATTGTTCACCTCTGTTTATTTGTTCTTTAATTCTTCTAGGTCTTTGTTAAACATGTCTTGCATCTTCTCGATCTTTGCCTCCATTTTTCCTGAGATCCTGGATCATCTTCAGTATCATTATTCTGAATCTTTTTCTGGAAGATTGTCTATCTCTACTTCATTTAGTTGTTTTTCTGGAGTTTTATATTGTTCCTTCATCTGGTACATAGTCCTCTGCCTTTTCATTTTGTCTATCTTTTTGTTAATGTGGTTTTCATTCCACAGGCTGCAGAATTGTAGTTCTTCTTGCTTCTGCTGTCTGTTCTTTGGTGGATGAGGCTATCTAAGAGTCTTGTGCAATCTTCCTGATGGGAGGGGCTGGTGGTGGGTAGAACTGGGTGTTGCTCTGGTGAGCAGTGCTTAGTAAAACTTTAATCCACTTGTCTGCTGATGTGTGGGGCTGGTTTTCCTCATTGTTCGTTGTTTGTCTTGAGGCGACCCAGAACTGGAGCCTACCTGGCTCCATGGTGAGGCCAATGGTGGACTCCAGGAGGGCTCACACCAAGGAGCACTTCCCAGAACTTCTGCTGCCAGGGTCCTTGTCCCATGGTGAGCCACAGCCACCCCTTCCTCTGTAGGAAAGCCTCCAACACTAACAGGTAGGTCAGGCTCAGTCTCCCATGGTTTCACTGCTCGCTCCCCTGAGTCCTGATGCACACACTACTTTGTTTGTGTCTTCCAAGAGTGTAGTCTCTGTTTCCCCCAATCCTGCCAAAGTCCTGCAATCAAATTCCACTAGCCTTCAAAGTCTGATCCTCTGGGAATACCTCCTCCCATTTCTGGGCCACCAGCTTGGGAAGCCTGACATGTGGCTCAGAACCTTCACTCCAGTGGGTGGACTTCTGTGGTATAATTTTTCTCCAGCTTGTGAGTCACCCACCCAGCAGATATGGGATTTGATTTTATTGTGACTGCACCCCTCTTACTATCTCACTGTGGCTTCTCCTTTGTCTTTGGATGTTGGGTATCTTTTTTGGAGAGTTCCAATGTCTTCCTGTTGATGATTGTGCAGCAGTTAATTGTGAGTCCAGTGCTCCCACAAGAGGGAGTGAGTGCATGTCCTTCTACTCTGCCATCTTGAACCAGTCTCTTCTCCTCAATGCAAAGTTCTTTACTGTCCTCTCCTATCCGTCCAATCTCAATCCACAGCACTTAGATAGGAGGACAAGGAAACAGAGAGGGCAGAACTTCCTTCCCTACAGTCAGGACTGAGGTATAGGGTTCCAGATACACTTGACTGCAGCATATTAGAACTTTTAGGTCCTTGACTGTGATTTCCTTGGCATTTCCCAGGCCCAAACTGATCATGTAAACATTTCAAAGTACAGGGGGAAGGCAGCCTTTGAGAGAATCGAGGCTGGGTCCCAATCCTCCCCAAATTCTTATCTGCCACTCTTCCCCAGAAGCAACTGCCTAAGTGGAGGATTTGCACGGAGTGAGGATCCACGCTTCTGGCCTCACCTATGGTGCCCTGGAAAATGTCTTCATGTGTGCCTAGAAGGAAGACTTAATGGCACAATGAATAGCAATGTCTCCATTGCATCTCTTATCAGAATAACACAAACACAAACACACTGTGTGCAATCTCTTGGATTTTATCCTCATTGGATAATGAAATAAAGTCCATTGGATGATATATGATATCCAAAATCCTATGATGGTTTATAATGACCTGAAGAATATGTTCCTGTCTCATTTCCCAATCTCAGCTCTTGTTCCTTCTTATAAGTATTCCATCTTTCAATTTTACTATTCCTCAAATATCCCATGCTGTCATGTCATTTTGGTGGCCTGGAAAATTGTTTCTCCATTCTTTACACAACTCTTTCCTACTAGAATCTCAGAACTCAGCTCAAGAAATCCTTTCAGAACACTTTTTGTATCCTTTCATCACCTTCTGCTTCCCAACTTGCAATACTTTCTTCTACTCTTTCCTCAAATTGCTTCTTAAATTCTCCACTTCTAGGCATTATCTGTTTCTCTTTGACTTGGTCCAGAGCATCTTAATTATGAGCATCTTGAAGGTGACCAAAGTGCTTTTATCTCAATATATCCAGAAGTAAGTTGATGCTTGGCATATAGAAGAACTGAATAAATGTGTTTTTTGAATAAATGAATGACAGGTTAAACTTACAACACTATTTTTAAGAAGGGATCGAAATATGGATTGGCATTGGCACCTGGAAAGATATTCGAAGAGTAGTTAAAGACATAATACTTTTTGTATTAGTCATAAGTAATTGTGCAAGTATTTGTAGCTTATGAAAAGGGCTATAAAATTGTACCACTGAGTAGTCAAGATGGTTCTCATTGTGATTTGTTATGTGAGTAAAGAATTCCCTACTTCAGACACTTCTGTGTTGAGCTATTGAAGATCCCTTTCCCACTACAAATGGAACACTGTACTAAAAATATATTCATCATTAAACATATCTCTTCTTAAATTGGCTTCTCAGTTTGTGTATACAATTGCCATGCTTGATCCATCAGAATGGGACCCAAGGGAAGTGAGTTTTAAGTAGTCCTGAGATTTTAAAAACTAAAAATATATCTATATAAGTGCAAAACTAGACTGTGCATACTCTTAGATAGCCAGTGATATAGCATAAAGACATTTGACTGAGGTCCGAAGGATACACAGATAAATGGGTAAGGACAGTCACAGAAGATAAATTCCAGCTTTCATTGTTTTTGCCTTTGGACAGCCCTTGGCATGATATATTTTTGAATACAGAGGCCTAACGACCTTAAATAGTGCTCAAGTAGTGCAATCAACTAGCAAGCTACCTAGTAGCAATGACAAGTCAGTTATCCTCTTATGGGGAAGTCACATTTATTTTTACATTAATCTGTTGTGCACCATTGTGTAAATGCATAATGCATAATTACCTGTTCTTTGTTTGACTTACTAGCATGAGAGATGGTCAGGGGTTTATATCAGGAAGAGAATTCCAAAGTCTTTTCCCATTTTCCTCTACAGTCTTATGAGATGTGATGGGCATAGAAAGATTGAAAACAACTTGTGAAAAGATAAAATATATATTTCTGGAATATTTCCATTTGCCTCTTTAGATGTATTCTCTACACCCCCGCTCCATCCTGTTCTGTGCCCTGGGAGCTGACCTCATTGACTATGCCAACAAGCTCTCCTGTTCTTCTCTGACAGAGTTTTGTCATGTACTGCATGAACAGCAAATCAGAAGTGAGAGGGAGGTAGTTCAGTACATTTATTCACTTGGCTCCCTCCCTATGAGTTACCATAGGTAAGATGCATCTCTTTACACAAAGCCACAGGTCCTATAGGTTGACCTCCAGAGATATAGTTACTCTCCCAGGGTCCCATTAATTACTCCTTCTCCTAGAATTGATGTTGGTTTCCTGTAGTTACTAGTCTGATAGTGTTTTGCCACCTTATTGGTTTCCCTTACCCAGTAAATAGTCCCTTAACCATTGAAATGCCCCTTTTCTAGTTTCCTGTTGAAGAATGCCATTTCTTTCCTCTAAGACTCTGATTGATACACTAACTATGACTAACTGACTAACAACAAATAGTTGATATTTAGCGCCCTTTTCATAAGCTACAAATACTTGCAAAATTACTTATGACTAAACAAAAAGTATCATGTCTTTAAGTAATCTTTGAATATCTCTCCAGGTGCCAATGGCAATCCAGATTTCAATCCCTTCCTAAAAACCGTGTTGTAAGTGAGAGCAAAAAAGTTTAAAATTGTGCTCTCTAGAGTTGAAATCTCCAGTCCCATAACCAGTGCTCAAACTGTTCCTAATATAACCTCTAGAATACTGTTGGTTGAAAACCTGAAATGTTTAGGTATGGAAGTTGAATATTTACATGGCTACCCTAATGTGCCCTGTCTGATTGAACCATCAGTGTATCTCAGTTTAGATCTCCCTAAGAGTATATTTATTTACAGCCCTTTTACACTGCATAATGCACCTGATGTATAAGTTTAAAAATATCATTTTGCTTGTTAATACATATCAATGTATGGTGATTCAATGTTCTTATTGAAAAATAACAAACCATGAGTGAAATCCCTGCTCCTTTGCTTACTGTCTTAAAATGTTAACTTCTGTAAGGCTCAATTTTCAGAAGTCAAAGAGGACAGTAGTAGTACCTACCTGATATGTACTCAAGAGACACAGAAGAGTTAATACATCTATGTGTTTACCACAGTAACTATAGAAAACACTAAATGAATATTAGTTCTTATTATTACCTATCCCAGTATGCATTTCTCTTTTCCTCTGTAATAAATTGTTATGTAGCAATGTTCCCAAATTGGAAATTTTCTTTTGTGGTCATCAGCTTCCAGGCTGCAATGTCTGTTGTCACTTAGTCACTACATTTGTTTATTACTGTGAACAACATTCCATCTAGAAAATCTGAGAAATTTAGTCCCTACTGATGAAACATTAATCTCTTTCTGGATCACTGCCAGTTTTTCCATGGCCTGGGGAAGGCTCCAGTCCCTTTCTCACCACCACCTTAACTCAACTGACCTTGTCACATTCTAAGACAGGTGCTGAGAGTTCTGCTTCCAACTTTTATTATGCTTCCATCATTTATTAATCATTTACCAAGCATCTAATGTGTGCATTGTATATGACACTATATATATTAATCTAAACATTGTGAGGTCTTATAATAATCTATAGCACAGTGATGTTAGAGGTAGTGGGTTATAGATGACACATCCATGTGGTGATGACACAGTAAAAGCTCTGGGACCACATATGCCTAAGTACAACTTTGGTTCTTACATTATGAGTCAAAAGTTTGTGAAGAGCTGGCTCTTGCCTGTGTAACTGCACATTACCCAGAATATAGACCACTGTCAATTCAGGATATAGTCTAATAGTGATAAGCTACAAGATATTGTCTAATTTCATCCTTACCACAACAGATAAAAATTATTATTCATGGTAGAGGAGTCCTTCATTCATTCAACAAATACTAATTACATTCTTCTGTGTGCCAGGCACTGTTCTAGTCACTGTTCTAGAATTCGGAATTAAACCGACAGATGGGATTAAGAAAATTGGCCAGGACCACAGTGCCATCAGGCTCCAGAGTCAAAATTAAATCCAGATCTATCTAGCTACAAAAATCTTAGCCATTAATCAGCTTCTGTCCAAATGTTGCAAAAGAAATTTTGTAATTATGATATTGTGATTTTTTTTTTATTGCCTCTGATTTCTAGTTATCTCATCTCCTGGAACTGCTTTCTCATCATAGAGTTTTTATTCAGGTACTTCTTCAAATTCTCAATAGAAATTTTAAGTGATGCAATAAAGTAAGTCTAGTCAAATCCAAGCATGACATTACATATTAAAAATAAATAAATTTTAGACAAGTAAAAATTGAGAATATTTGTAGTTTAATATTATTTTGATACCTTTTTCCCCTAGAGACTTTTCTTTCTTCTCTTCCATTCACTTCTTTTTACAATATCCAATTTGCACTTTATTTCAGCTCTATAAATTTCAACTTCTTTGTTCTCATCTTTTCTAATTGTTCACATCTATTTTTGCTTTGCTTTTCAAGTTAAATCTTCACATTTCTTTATCCACTGATAGTTTTCTCATCCTTCAAACATGGTTTCTTTTTTATGTTTATTTAGCTTTTAAAATTCTTTCTTTACAGACATGTTACCATTATCAAAAAATCTAGAAAAAATAAATGCTGGAAAGACTGTGATGAAAAAAGAACCCTCCTGCATTGTTGGTGGGAATGTAAATTGATACAGCCATTATGGAGAACAGTATGGAGGTTCCTTTAAAAACTAAAAATAGAACTGCCATATGACCCAGCAATCCCACTACTGGGCATATACCCTGAGAAAACCATAATTCAAAAAGAGACATGTACCACAATGTTCATTGCAACATTATTTACAATAGCCAGGACATGGAAGTTACCTAAATGTCCAATGACAGATGAATGGATAAAGAAGATGTGGCACATATATACAATGAAATATTACTCAGCCATAAAAAGAAACAAAATTCAGTTATTTGTAGTGAGGTGGATGCACCTAGAGTCTGTCATACAGAGCGAAGTAAGTCAGAAAGAGAAAAACAAATACCATATGCTAACACATATAAATAGAAACTAAAAAAGAAAAAAAAATGGTACTGATGAACCTAGTGGCAAGGCAGGAATAAAGATGTAGACATAGAGAATGGACTTGAGAGTACAGTGGGGAGAGAGAAGCTGGAGCGAAGTAAGAGTAGCACCAACATATATACACTACTGAATGTAAAATAGTGAGAAGCAGCAGCATAGCACAGGCAGATCAGCTCGGTGCTTTGAGATGACCTAGAGACGTGGGATAGGTAAGGTAGGAGGGAGGCTCAAGAGGGAGGGGATATGGGTATATATGTATGCATAAGACTGGTTCATTTTGTTGTACAACAGAAACAAACACATTATTGTGAAGCAATTATGCTCCAATAAATGTCTATTTTTAAAAAATGAAATAACAACAACAACAAAATGTCTTGAAGATTTTTGTTTTGAGTGAACCAAAGCATAAGGGAAAGCTTTTAAACTTATGTTGCAGTAGTTTACAAAAGCACCTTGCTGTACTGAAATGGAAAGAAAAAAATGTAACATAGAAAACATTAAACATATTTTGTTTCTGCTTCCAACTTATGTTGACATATAGTTCTAAGAAGAAAACATTTTTGTTCATCAGTGTTTTGCAGTAAGAACTTCCGATTCCTAACTGTTAGTACGTATTCTGCTAAAAGGTTTGGTTTTATGCATTAACAGAGCCCATGTCAGCGTACACTCAGCCAAATATCCCTCATTCCATCATTTGACATCTCGGTAGGTCACTAACTCTTGGTTACCTTTTATGATGGAGAGATAGCATCTTTAGTTGTTTTCACTTATTGATGCCTTGGAATCAATATGTTTATATGCTCTTCAGGGGGTAGTTCAAAGAGAGGGCACTGACAAGAATGGGAGGAGAATGTTGGGGTAGTAAGGAGAATGTTGGGGTAGTAAGAAGTGTGGTAATGGATGTAAGCAAAAGCTGTACATTTAGGTAACCTGGAGGACCCATGAAGGCCCTGGTACCTGAACTGTGGAGTGTGGAAGAAATAAAAGGGAAATGCAGAAAAGAGAGTGGCAGCCTGAATAAAAATTTCCAAACTACAATGCAAGGATTGGGAAATAGCTCAATGTGGGAATCTTCAGAGCATAGAGTTTGCAAAACAAGAAGATCAGCACATGAGCTCCTGGTGCTGAAGGTTCCAACCTAAGTTGCCCAATTAGTGCATCACAGCTTCTGCAGCATACACCAAACCCTTATATGTTGAAAGAAAAATTCATTCATTACCTCAAGTTTATACTCAACACCCCATCTTAGTACCCAGGATATGAGTTTCATATCTTCTGAGTGTACCAACTCAGAGCAGAAAACTAATCACATTGTGTTTACATTGCTGAGACTTAGGATTTAATATACAAAAAGCATCAAGATTTCTGAGGAAAAAGTAACTTGTCCACATACAACACTTTTAAAAACAAACTTGGCAAATTGGGCTTTAAATT
Organism: Balaenoptera acutorostrata; assembly: GCF_949987535.1. Classification (NCBI taxonomy): domain Eukaryota; kingdom Metazoa; phylum Chordata; class Mammalia; order Artiodactyla; family Balaenopteridae; genus Balaenoptera; species Balaenoptera acutorostrata. The sequence continues at coordinate 48,330,113 of NC_080080.1, read as the reverse complement.
CATTCATGATGAGAATTTCCACCAAACCTCCTCTAGCCAAGATTGGCAAATGCATTAGCATTCCCTCTCCCCTCTTTCCAGGCAGAAGCCTTTGGTAATGAAAATAGTACAAATTCTCACTCTCTGAAAGCACTAAAATTTAGGCTCCATAGACAGGTTTATAGCTTCTTCTAACTTACCTGAGAAATGAGGTATATTCTCCAGGAATCAATTGACACAAATTATTCTCAATAAGCCAGTCTCTAGGGTTTTAAGATATGATTCTATTTTGTCCAGAAATGAAAAAATCTTCTATGAAAATAATGATAATAATATTATTAAATAATAATGATGAATAAAAATAATTTTTGTGTTAACGTATAGAATGTATTCCTGCAAATTAAATATTTGATTGATATTACTCTTATACACTAATCATACATATATAGAAGTAAAATTATGCATGCATAATTAATTGTATAACATAATATTATAACATTATAAATTGTATAATCATATAATATTATAAATTATACACACACACACACACACACACACACACACACACACATAGAGAGAGAGAGAGAGAGAGAGAGAGACAGAGAAATTTAGTCTTTTAAACAATCCCCTACCCCATCCCACACTTCAATAAAGATTAAGAGATCTTCCAAAGAACATAAAGCAAGGTTTAGTGAAACACTAAGTCAAAAGTGTTAGCATCCTGCCATCCTGAGGTTACATGCAGTACTGCAGCATTTTCTTATTTGAAATTTTCATACAAGTATCCCAAACTATCAGAAATGCAGTTAGGAACAAGAATAAAGTAACTTCAGGAGATCAATAAAAATGGCAGAGTAGGAGGATATAGAACTCACCTCCCCACAAACACATCAAAAACACATCTATATGTGGAACAGTTCTCATTGAAAACTAACTGGAAACTGGTAGAAATGCTCATGTACAACCCTGAAGAAATTTCCACACATAGGAAGGGAATAAAAGTGATCAGGTCAGGACATGTGCCCCTTGGAGAGGACACAGAGGAAAAGGGAGATTACATAGGCAGAAACCTTCCCTTGAGAGTGAGTGGCCAGAGCCACAGACTGAGTACCCCAGCCCTGGGACCCTACACAAGGGAGATAAACACACTTGGCTGGACCACTGACTCTAACAGAAGGACTGAAGGAAGCCTGGACTCTGCATACGAGGAGGGAGCACAGCAGGCTTGTCCCCTAGACAGGGTAGAGAGGGCAGTTAGAGGACTGCTCTAGTTTCCCAGAATTCCCTCAGAATGCACCCCAGCCTGACCTGAGCCAATGCTCCAGACATGCTTACTCCACTTTACAGTGTGGGATCTAGGGCTGTCACGACTGAGGAGAAAACTCAGCTATGCGATGCAGAGATGAATTTGTCTCAGGGTGGATTCTGGATAAGGCAATGGTGGCCATTGTTGGTGATTACTCAGTCAGCACCTCAGAAGCAGCACAGAACTCTGACAGCAACTGCTCCACCACAGCGCATGCCCTGATATATGCCAAGAATCCATGCAGGACCTGCCTGTCCTGCAGTGTGGCTCCACAACTGGTAGGGGTGGCAGAGGGGACTTGCATCCAAGGCTGCATCTGAGCAGAGGGATAAAATTTGAGTGATTGCACAGAGACCACATTGGAGACAACTGGGACTCCATCTGCAGCCAATAGGAGCTGAGTGCCTGCATGGACCCCTCTTATTTCAAAACTACCTCACTATAGGGCAAGGGTTCAGTGCTGGGAGTGGAGAAAGCACACACTTAAAGGGATAGAGACAGCCTGGGCCCAAACCTTAGGGCTTTTGCTCCAACAACTAATCAGATCTTGCCCAGATAAAGTCAGTGAAAGCTACTGAGCAGAGGAGAAGTCCCATCTAACACCTGGCTCCAGCTCAAGCTACTCCAGCTCTAGCTCCATCCTCCACCAAGGTGAAAGCTGTCAGCACACCCTGAGGAAAGGTGTGACTTATGTTCATGTCTAACCCAGCTCACCACCAGAAGCATTGGTCACATTCAGACTGTACAGGAACTCTCCCACATAAGAGCACCACTTCAAGACCACAATAGATAACTGTTTCACCTAAATTCATAGAGACAGAGAAAGTTAAGCAAAATGAAAAGGCAAAAAAACTTCTCTCAATTGAAAGAGCAAGAGAAAATTCTTGAAAAAGTAAATAATGAAACAGAAAAAAACAATTTACCAGATAAAGAATTCAAAGCATTGGTAATAAGAAAGTTAACTGAATTAAGCAAAAGAATAGATGAATAGAGTGAAAATTTTAACAAAGAACCAGAAAATATAAAAAGGACCCAAACATAAATGAAAAATTCAATAACTGAAATTAAACAATACTAGAAGGAATGAACAACAGAATAAGTGATACAGAAGAATGCATAAATGACCTGAAAGATAGAATAATGGAAATCATGCAACCAGAACAGCTAAAAGAAAACCAAATTTTAAAAAATGAAAACAGTTTAAGAGATCTCTGAAATAACATTAAGTAAGGGGTCCCAGAATGAGAAAAGAGAGAGAAGAGGATTGAAAAATGTATGTTAGGAAATAATGGTTAAAACTTCCCAAACCTGAAGAAGGAAACAGATACCCAGTTACAAGAAGCACAGAGGGTCCCAAACAAGATGAATCCAAACAGACCCACATGAAGACATATCATAATTAAAATGCAAAATTAAAGATAAAACATAGAGAGAATTCCAAAGGCAGCAAGAGAACAAACATAGTCAATAACAAGGTAATCCCATTAAGCTATCAGCTGATTTTTCTGCAGAAATTTTGCAGGACAGAAGGGAGTGGCAGGGTATATTCAAAGTGCTGAAAGGGACCTGCAGTCTAGGATACTCTACCCAGCAAGATTATCATTTAGAATCAAAGAAGAGATAAAGAGCTTCTTAGAGAAACGAAAAATAAAAGAATTCATCAATACTAAACTCACCCTAAAAGACATGTTAAAGGGTCTTCTCTAAGTGGGAAAAAAGTAAGAATCTATAGGAAAGGGAAATCCCACTAGGAAAGACAAATATATATAAGGATGGAGAATCAGCCACTAAATTAGACAGTACAAAAATTAAAAAGCAAAAAATTGTAAAAACGACTATAACTACAATAAACAGTTAAGGGATAAACATGAAGATGTAAAATGTGACACCAAATACACAAAATGTGTCAAAGGGAAATAAAAATGTAGCTCTTTTAGAATGTGTTTGAACTTGAATGACTTTCATTTAAAACAAGTAGATATAGTTATATATCAACATATATGAATCCTATGGTAATAACGAATCAAAAACCTACAATAGATATACAACCAGAGAGAAAGGAAAAAAAAACATAGCACTAAAGAAAATTATTAAACCACAAAAGGAAGAGACTATAAAAAGAAATAAGTGGAGAAGTACAAAGAAAACCCAGAAAACAAATGACAAAATGGCAATAAGTACATAACTAACAACGTCTCTTTAAATGTCAATGGAATAGAAGCTCCAATCAAAAGACATAAGGTGGTAGATTGGATAAAAAACAAGTCTCATCTATACTGTTCCTACAAGAGAACTTTAGAGCTAAAGACACACAAAGGGAAACAACAGAAAAGCAGGATTAAGAATATTCATATCAGGCAAAATAAACTTTAACACTAATGCCATAATGAGAGACAAAGAAGGACATTAGGTAATGATAAAGGGATCAATACATGAAGACGATTACATTTGTTAACATATATGCACACAATACAGGAGCACCAGTATATAAAGCAAATAGAAACAGACATAAAGGGAGAAATTGACAATAATAAAATAATAGTAAGGGACTTTAACACCCCACTGACATCACTGAGCAGATCATCCAGACAGAAGATCAATAAGACAACAGTGCTCTTAAATGACATAATAGATTAACATCATACTCAATGTTGAAAAACTAAAAGCCTCTTCTCTAAATTCAGGAACAAGACAAGGATTCTGATACTCACCACTTCTGTATAACATAGTATTGGAAGTCCTAACCAAAGCAATCAAGCAAGAAAAAGACATAAGAGGCATCCAATTTGTAAGAGAAAAAGTAAAACTCTCAGCATTTGTAGATGACATGACACTTTTTGTAGAAAAACCTAGAATCTCCAACAAAAATCTGTGAGAATTAATAAATGAATTGAGTAAAGTTGAGGACACAAGATTGATATACAGAAATTTATTTTTTTCTATACGTTAATAATGAACTCTCAGAAAGTGAAAGTAAAAAACAATCCTGTTTAAAATTGCATCAAAAATAATAAAATACCTAGGAATAAACTTAACCAAGGGGGTGAAAACCTATCCTTTGTACACTATAAAACATTGATGAAGGAAATTAAAGGTGATAAAAATAAATGGAAAGATATCTCATGCTCTTAGATTGGAAGCATTAATATTGCTAAAATGGCCATCCTATGCAAAGCAATCTCCAGATTTAAAGCAATCCCTATAAAAATATCCATGATATATTTCACAGAACTAAAACAAATCCTAAAATTTGCATGGAGCCACAAAAGACTTTGAATTGCCAAAGAAATCTTGAGAAAAAAAGAAAAAATGTGGAGATATCACCCTTCTGGCTTCAGACTGCACTACAAACCTACAGTAATCAAAACAGCATGCTTCTGACACAAAAACAGACACATAGATCACTGGAATAAAATAGAGAGACCAGAAATAAACCTACACACCTATGGACAGTTAATCTACAACAAAGGAGGCAAAAATATACTACAGAGAAAAGACAGTCTTTTCAATAAGTGGCACGTGTAAAGCTGGACACCTACATTTAAAAGAATGAGACTAAAACATTTCCTCACATTGTATACAGAAATAAACTCAAAGTGGATTGAAGACCCAAAAGTAAAACCTAAAACCGTAAAACTCCAGAAGAAAACATAGGCAGAACACTCTTTTATATATAACATAGCAACATTTTTTAATCAGTCTCCTAATGCAAAAGAAATAAAATCAAAAATAAACAAAAAGGACCTAATTAAACTTAAAAGCTTTTACACCACAAAGGAAACCATTATCAAAACAGAAAGACAACCTACTGAATGGGAGAAAACATTTGCAAATGATATAACCAACAAGGGGGTAATATCCACAATATATAAACAGCTCATAAACTCAATATAAAAAAAACTCAATCAAAAACTTGGCAGATGGCCTGAATAACTATTTTCCAAAGAAGACATAGAAACGGCTAACAGGCACATGAAAAGATGCTCATTATTGCTAATTATTAGAGAAAAGCAAATCAAAACAACAGCGATATACTACCTCACACATTTTCACACATGTCAGAATGGCTATCATCAAAAAGTGTACAAATAACAAATGTTGGAGAGAATGTGGAGAAAAGGGAACCGTCATACACTGTTGCTGGGAATGTAAATTGGTTCAGCTACTATGGAAAACAGTATGGAGGTGCCTCTAAAAACTAAAAATAGAACTACTATATGATGCTTCAATTCCATTCCTTGGTATGTATTTGGAAAAATTAAAAACACTAATTTGAAAAGATACATGTACATCAATGTTCACAGCAGCACTGTTTACAATAGCAAAGATGTGGAACCCACCCAAGTGTCCATCAACAGACAAATGGATAAAGAAGATGTGGTATATATATATATATATATATATATATATATATATTGGAATATTAGTCATAAAAAAAATGAAATTCTGCCATTTGAGGCAAAATGCATAGACCTAGAGAATATTATGCTTAGTGAAATATGTCACACAGAGAATGACAATTACTATATCATACAACTTATATGTGGAATACAAAAAATAAAACAAACAAATTCATAAGGCAAAACAGAAATAGACTCACAGATATAGAAAACAAAGTAGTGGTTACCATTTAGACGAGGCAAGGGAAGGGAAAGGGGCAAGATAGAGGAATGGGATTAAAAGATACAAACTCCTATGTGTAAAAGAAATAAGCAGCAAGAACATATTGTACAGCACAGGGAATTATAGCCAATATTTTGTAATAATTTTTTTTTCTTTACTCTGTATTTTTTTTTAAACATCTTTATTGAAGTATAATTGCTTTACAATGGTGTGTTAGTTTCTGCTTTATAAAAAGTGAATCAGTTATACATATACATATGTTCCCATATTCTTCCCTCTTGCATCTCCCTCCCTCCCATCCTCCCTATCCCACCCCTTTAGGTGGTCACAAAGCACCGAGCTGATCTCCCTGTGTTATGCGGCTGCTTCCCACTAGCTATCTATTTTACATTTGGTAGTGTATATATGTCCATGACACTCTCTCACCCTGTCACATCTCACCCCTCCCCCTCCCCATATCCTCAAGTCCATTCTCTAGTAGGTTTGTGTCTTTATTCCCGTCTTGCCACTAGGTTCTTCATGGCCTTTTTTTTTTTCCTTAGATTCCATATATATGTGTTAGCATACTGTATTTGTTTTTCTCTTTCTGACTTACTTCACTCTGTATGACAGACTCTAGGTCCATCCACCTCACTACAAATAACTCAGTTTCATTTCTTTTTATGGCTGAGTAATATTCCATTGTATATATGTGCCACATCTTCTTTATCCATTCATCTGTCAATGGACATTTAGGTTGCTTCCATGTCCTGGCTATTGTAAATAGAGCTGCAATGAACATTTTGGTACATGACTCTTTTTGAACTATGGTTTTCTCAGGGTATATGCCCAGTAGTGGGATTGCTGGGTCGTATGGTAGTTCTATTTGTAGTTTTTTAAGGAACCTCCATACTGTTCTCCATAGTGGCTGTATCAATTTACATTCCCACCAACAGTGCAAGAGTGTTCCCTTTCCTCCACACCCTCTCCAGCATTTATTGTTTCTAGATTTTTTGATGATGGCCATTCTGACCGGTGTGAGATGATATCTCATTGTAGTTTTGATTTGCATTTCTCTAATGATTAATGATGTTGAGCATTCTTTCATGTGTCTGTTGGCAATCTGTATATCTTCTTTGGAGAAATGTCTATTTAGGTCTTCTGCCCATTTTTGGATTCGGTTATTCGTTTTTTTTCTTATTGAGCTGCATGAGCTGCTTGTAAATCTTGGAGCTTAATCCTTTGTCAGTTGCTTCATTTGCAAATATTTTCTCCCATTCTGAGGGTTGTCTTTTGGTCTTGTTTATGGTTTCCTTTGCTGTGCAAAAGCTTTTAAGTTTCATTAGGTCCCATTTGTTTATTTGTGTTCTTATTTCCATTTCTCAGGGAGCTGGGTCAGAAAGAATCTTGCTGTGATGTATGTCATAGAGTGTTCTGCCTATGTTTTCCTCTAAGAGTTTGATAGTATCTGCCCTTACACTTAGGTCTTTAATCCATTTTGAGTTTATTTTTGTGCATGGTGTCAGGGAGTGTTCTAATTTCATACTTTTACATGTTCCTGTCCAATTTTCCCAGCACCACTTATTGAAGAGGCTGTCTTTTCTCCACTGTATATGCTTGCCTCCTTTATCAAAGATAAGGTGACCATATGTGTGTGGGTTTTTCTCTGGGCTTTCTATCCTGTTCCATTGATCTATATTTCTGTTTTTATGCCAGTACCACACTGTCTTGATTACTGTAGCTTTGTAATATAGTCTGAAGTCAGGGAGCCTGATTCCCCCAGCTCCATTTTTCGTTCTCAAGATTGCTTTGGCTATTCGGGGTCTTTTGTGTTTCCATACAAATTGTGTAATTTTTTGTTCTAGTTCTGTGAAAAATGCCAGTGGTAGTTTGATAGGGATTGCATTGAATCTGTAGATTGCTTTGGGTAGTAGAGTCATTTTCACAATGTTGATTCTTCCAACCCAGGAACATGGTATATTTCTCCATCTATTTGTATCATCTTTAATTTCTTTCATCAGTGTCTTATAATTTTCTGCATACAGGTCTTTTGTCTCCTTAGGTAGGTTTGTTCCTAGATATTTTATTCTTTTTTTTGCAGTGGTAAACGGGAGTGTTTTCTTAATTTCACTTTCAGATTTTTCATCATTAGTGTATAGAAATGCAAGAGATTTCTGTGCATTAATTTTGTATCCTGCTACTTTACCAAATTCACTGATTAGCTCTAGTAGTTTCCTGGTAGCATCTTTAGGATTCTCTATGTATAGTATCATGTCATCTTCAAATAGTGACAGCTTTACTTCTTCTTTTCCAATTTGGATTCCTTTTATTTCTTTGTGTTCTCTGATTGCTGTGGCTAACACTTCCAAAACTATGTTGAATAATAGTGGTGAGAGTGGGCAACCCTGTCTTGTTCCTGATCTTAGTGGAAATGGTTTCAATTTTTCACCATTGACGACAATATTGGCTGTTGATTTGTCATATATGGCCTTTATTATGTTGAGGAAAGTTCCCTCTATGCCTACTTTCTGCAGGGCTTTTATCATAAATGGGTGTTGAATTTTGTCGAAAGCTTTCTCTGCATCTATTGAGATGATCATATGGTTTTTCTCCATCAATTTGTTAATATGGTGTATCACATTGATTGATTTGCATATATTGAAGAATCCTTGCACTCCTGGGATAAATCCCACTTGATCATGGTGTATGATCCTTTTAATGTGCTGTTGGATTCTGTTTGCTAGTATTTTGTTGAGGATTTTTGCATCTATGTTCATCAGTGATATTGGCCTGTAGTTTTCTTTCTTTGTGACATCTTTGTCTGGTTTTGGTATCAGGGTGATGGTGGCCTCGTAGAATGAGTTTGGGAGTGTTCCTCCCTCTGCAATATTTTGGAAGAGTTTGAGAAGGATAGGTGTTAGCTCTTCTCTAAATGTTTGATAGAATTCGCCTGTGAAGCCATCTGGTCCTGGGCTTTTGTTTGTTGGAAGGTTTTTAATCACAGTTTCAATTTCAGTGCTTGTGATTGGTCTGTTCATATTTTCTATTTCTTCCTGGTTCAGTCCCGGGAGTTTGTGCATTTCTAAGAATCTGTCCATTTCTTCCAGGTTGTCCATTTTATTGGCATAGAGTTGCTTGTAGTAATCTCTCATGATCTTTTGTATTTCTGCAGTGTCAGTGGTTACTTCTCCTTTTTCATTTCTAATTCCATTGATTTGAGTCTTCTCCCTTTTTCTCTTGATGAGTCTGGCTAATGGTTTATCAATTTTGTTTATCTTCTCAAAGAACCAGCTTTTAGTTTCATTGATTTTTGCTATTGTTTCCTTCATTTCTTTTTCATTTATTTCTGACCTGATCTTTATGATTTCTTTCCTTCTGCTGGCTTTGGGGTTTTTTTGTTCTTCTTTCTCTAATTGCTTTAGGTGCAACGTTAGGTTGTTTATTAGACATGTTTCCTGTTTCTTGAGGTAGGCTTGTATTGCTATAAACTTCCCTCTTAGCACTGCTTTTGCTGCGTCCCATAGGTTTTGGGTCGTTGTATCTCCATTTTCATTTGTTTCTAGGTATTTTTTGATTTCCTCTTTGATTTCTTCAGTGATCACTTCGTTATTAAGTAGTGTATTGTGAAGCCTCCATGTGTTTGTATTTTTTACAGATCTTTTCCTGGAATTGATATCTAGTCTCATAGCGTTGTGGTCGGAAAAGATACTTGATAAGATTTCAATTTTCTTAAATTTACCAAGGCTTGATTTGTGACCCAAGATATTATCTATCCTGGAGAATGTTCCATGAGTACTTGAGAAAAATGTGTATTCTGTTGTTTTTGGGTGGAATGTCCTATAAATATCAATTAAGTCCATCTTGTTTAATGTATCATTTAAAGCTTGTGTTTCCTTATTTATTTTCATTTTGGATGATCTGTCCATTGGTGAAAGTGGGGTGTTAAAGTCCCCTACTATGATTGTGTTGCTGTCGATTTCCCCTTTTATGGCTGTTAGTATTTGCCTTATGTATTGAGGTGCTCCTATGTTGGGTGCATAAATATTTACAATTGATATACCTTCCTCTTGGATCGATCCCTTGATCATGATATAGTGTTCTTCTTTGTCTCTTGTAATAGTCTTTATTTTAAAGTCTATTTTTTCTGATATGAGAATTGCTACTCCAGCTTTCTTTTGATTTCCATTTGCATGGAATATCTTTTTCCATCCCCTCACTTTCAGTCTGTATGTGTCTCTAGGTCTGAAGTGGGTCTCTTGTAGACAGCATATATATGGGTCTTGTTTTTGTATCCATTCATCCAGCCTGTGTCTTTTGGTGGGAGCATTTAATCCATTTACATTCAAGGTAATTATCGATATGTATGTTCCTATTCCCATTTTCTTAAATGTTTTGGGTTTGTTATTGTAGGTGTTTTCCTTCTCTTGTGTTTCTTGCCTAGAGAAGTTCCTTTAGCATTTGTTGTAAAGCTGGTTTGGTGGTGCTGAACTCTCTCAGCTTTTGCTTGTCTGTAAAGGTTTTAATTTCTCCATCGAATCTGAATGAGATCCTTGCTGGGTAGAGTGATCTTGGTTGTAGGTTTTTCTCCTTCATCACTTTAAGTATATCCTGCCACTCCCTTCTGGCTTGCAGAGTTTCTGCTGATAGATCAGATGTTAACCTTATGGGATTCCCTTATGTGTTACTTGTTGGTTTTCCCTTGCTGCTTTTAATATGTTTTCTTTATATTTAATTTTTGACAGTTTGATTAATATGTGTCTTGGTGTGTTTCTCCTTGGATTTATCCTGTATGGGACTCTCTGTGCTTCCAGGACTTGATTAACTATTTCCTTTCCCATATAGGGAAGGAAGTTTTCAACTATAATCTCTTCAAATATTTTCTCAGTCCCTTTCTTTTTCTCTTCTTCTTCTGGGATCCCTATCATTCGAATGTTGGTGCGTTTAATGTTGTCCTGAGGTCTCTGAGACTGTCCTCAGTTCTTTTCATTCTTTTTTCTTTATCCTGATCTGCAGTAGTTATGTCCACCATTTTATCTTCCATGTCACTTATCCGTTCTTCTGCCTCAGTTATTCTGCTATTGATTCCGTCTAGAGTATTTTAAATTTGATTTATTGTGTTTTTCATCGCTGGTTGGTTCCTCTGTAGTTCTTCTACGTCCTTGTTAAATGTTTCTTGCATTTTGTCTATTCTATTTCCAAGATTTTGGATCATCCTTACTATCATTTTTCTGAATTCATTTTCAGGTAGACTACCTATTTCCTCTTCATTTTTTAGGTCTGGTGTGTTTTGACCCTGCTCCTTCATCTGCTGTGTGTTTTTCTGTCTTCTCATTTTGCTTATCTTACTGTGTTTGGGGTCTCCTTTTCACTGGCTGCAGGTTTGTAGTTCCTGTTGTTTTTGGTATGTGTCCCCAGTGACTAAGGTTGGTTCAGTGGGTTGTGTAGGCTTCCTGGTGGAGGGAACTAGTGCCTGTGTTCTGGTGGATGAGGCTGGATCTTGTCTTTCTGGTGGGCCCGTCCATGTCTGGTGGTGTATTTTGGGGTGTCTGTGGTCTTATTATGATTTTAGGCAGCCTCTCTGCTAATGGATGGGGCTGTGTTCCTGTCTTGCTTGTTGTTTTGCATAGGGTGTACAGCACTGTAGCTTGCTGGTCGTTGAGTGAAACTGGGTCTTGATGTTAAGATGGAGATCTCTGAGAGACTTTTGTCATTTGGTATTACATGGAGCTGGGAGGTGTCTTGTGGACGAGTGTCCTGAAGTTGGCTCTCCCACCTCAGAGGCACAGCCCTGATGCCTGGCTGGAGCACCAAGAGCCTTTCATCCCCATGGCTCAGAGTAAAAGGCAGAAAAAATAGAAAAAAGGAAAGAAAGAGGATAAAATATAGTCAAGTAAAATAAAGCTATTATAAAGCAAAGCTATACAGACAAAATCTCACCCAGAATCATATACATATACACTCACAAAAAAAGGAAAAGGGGAAAAATTAATATATCCTGCTCCCAAAGTCCACCTCCTGAATTTGGGATGATTCGTTGTCTTTTCAGGTATTCAACAGATGCAGGCACATCAAGTTGTTTGTGGAGTTTTAATCCGCTGCTTCTGAGGCTGCTGGGAGAGATTTCCCTTTCCCTTCTTTGTTCGCACAGCTCCCGGGGTTCAGCTTTGTATATGGACCCACCTCTGCATGTAGGTCGCCGGAGGGCGTCTGTTCCCCCCCCAGACAGAACGGGGTTAAAGGAGCAGCTGCTTCGGGGGCTCTGGCTCACTCAGGCCAGGGGGAGGGAGGGATACGGATGTGGGGCGAGCCTGCGGCAGCAGAGGCTGGCGTGCCGTTGCACCAGCCCGAGGCGCACCGTGCGTTCTACCGGGGAAGTTGTCCCCAGATCACGGGACCCTGGCAGTGGCGGGCTGCACTGGCTCCTGGGAGGGGTGGTGTGGAGAGTGATCTGTGCTCTCACACAGGCTTTTTGGTGGTGGCAGCAGCAGCCTTAGCATCTCATGCCCGTCTCTGGGGTCCGCGCTGATCGCCGCGGCTCGCGCCCATCTCTGGAGTTCATTTAGGCGGCGCTCTGAATCCCTTCTCCTTGCCTGCCGCGTAACAAAGAGGCAAGAAAAAGTCTCTTGCCTTTTCGGCAGCTGCAGACTTTTTCTCGGCCTCCCTCCCGGCTAGCTGTGGTGCGCTAACCCCTTCAGGCTGTGTTCACGCCGCCAACCCCAGTCCTCTCCCTGTGATCCGACCAAAGCCCGAGCCTCAGCTCCCAGCCCCCTCCCGCCCCAGCGGGTGAGCAGACAAGCCTGTCGGGCTGGTGAGTGCTGCTCGGCGCCGAGCCTCTGTGCGGGAGTCTCTCCGTTTTGCCCTCTGCACCCCTGTGGCTGTGCTCTCCTCCATGGCTCTGAAGCTTCCCCCCTCTGCCACCCGCAGTCTCCGCCCACGAAGGGGCTTCCTAGTGTGTGGAAACCTTTCCTCCTTCATGGCTCCCTCCCACTGGTGCAGGTCCCGTCCCTATTCTTTTGTCTCTGTTATTTCTTTTTTCTTTTGCCCTACCCAAGTACGTGGGGAGTTTCTTGCCTTTTGGGAGGTCTGATGTTTTCTGCCAGTGTTCAGTGGGTGTTCTGTAGGAGCAGTTCCATGTGTAGATGTATTTCTAATGTATCTGTGGGAAGGAAGGTCATCTCCGCATCTTACTCTTCCACCATCTTCTTCGACCACCTGTAATAATATTTTTTTAACATCTTTATTGGAGTATAATTGCTTTACAATGGTGTTACTTTCTGCTTTATAACAAAATGAATCAGCTGTACATATACATCTATGCCCATATCTCCTCCCTCATGCGTCTCCCTCCCACGCTCCCTATCCCACCCCTCTAGGTGGTCACAAAGCACCGAACTGATCTCCCTGTGCTATGTGGCTGCTTCCCACTAGCTATCTATTTTACATTTGGTAGTGTATTTGTGTCCATGCGACTATCTCACTTCATCCTGCCTTACCCTTTCCCCTCCCCATGTCCTCAAGTCCATTCTCTATGTCTGCATCTTTATACCTGTCCTGCCCCTAGGTTCTTCAGAACCCTTTCATTTTTTTTTTATTTTACTTTTTTTTTAGATTCCATATATATGTGTTAGCATACAGTATTTGTTTTTCTCTTTCTGACTTACTTCACTCTGTATGACGGACTCTAGGTCCATCCACCTCACTACAAATAACTCAGTTTCATTTCCTTTTATGGCTAAGTAATATTCCATTGTATATATGGGACACATCTTCTTTATCCATTCAACTGTCGATGGACACTTAGGTTGCTTCCATGTCCTGGCTATTCTAAAGAGAGCTGTAATGAACATTGTGGTACATGACACTTTTTGAATTATGGTTTTCTCACGGTATATGCCCAGTACCATACTGGGTTGTATGGTACTTCTATTTTTAGTTTTTTAAGGAACCTCTATCCTATTTCCATAGTGGCTGTATCAATTTACATTCCCACCAACAGTGCAAGAGGGTTCCCTTTTCTCCACACATTCTCCAGCATTTATTGTTTGTAGATTTTTCATGATGGCCATTCCAACCGGTGTGAGGTGACACCTCATTGTAGTTTTGATTTGCATTTCTCTAATGATTAGGGAGGTTGAGCATCCTTTCATGTATTTGTTGGCAATCTGTATATTTTCTTTGGAGAGATAACTATTTAGGTCTTCTGCCCATTTTTGGATTGAGTTCTTTGTTTTTTTGATATTGAGCTGCATGAGCTGCTGGTAAATTTTGGATATTAATCCTCCATCAGTTGCCTCATTTGCAAATATTTTCTCGCATTCTGAGGGTTGTCTTTCCGTCTTGTTTATGGTTTCCTTTGCTGTGCAAAAGCTTTGAAGTTTCATTAGGTCCCGTTTGTTTATTTTTGTTTCTATTTCCATTACTCTAGGAGGTGGGTCAAAAAGGATCTTGCTGTGATTTATGTCATAGAATGTTGTGCCTATGTTTTCCTCTAAGAGTTTGATAGTTTCTGGTCTTACATTTAGGTCTTTAATCCATTTTGAGTTTATTTTTGTGTTTGGTGTTAGGGAGTGTTTTAATTTCATTCTTTTATATGTAGCTGTCCAGTTTTCCCAGCACCACTTATTGAAGAGGCTGTCTTTTCTCCATTGTATATTCTTGCCTCCTGTATCAAAAATAAGGTGACCATATGTGCATGGGTTTATCTCTGGGCTTTCTATCCTGTTCCATTGATCTATATTTCTGTTTTTGTGCCAGTACCATACTCTCTTGATTACTGTAGCTTTATGGTATAGTCTGAAGTCAGGGAGCCTGATTCCTCCAGCTCCGTTTTTCTTTATCAAGATTGCTTTGGCTTTTGGAGTCTTTTGTGTTTCCATACAAATTGTGAAATTTTTTGTTCTAGTTCTGTGGAAAATGCCAGTGGTAGTTGGATAGGGATTGCATTGAATCTGTAGATTGCTTTGGATAGTACAGTCATTTTCACAATGTTGAGTCTTCCAATCCAAGAATATGGTATATCTCTCCATCTGTTTGTATCATCTTTAATTTCTTTCATCAGTGTCTTACACTTTTCAGCAAACAGGTCTTTTGTCTCCTTAGGTAGGTTTATTCCAGCTATTTTATTCTTTTTGTTGCCATGGTAAATTGGAGTGTCTCCTTAATTTCTCTTTCAGATTTTTCAACATTAGTGTATAGGAATGCAAGAGATTTCTGTGCATTAATTTTGTATCCTGCTACTTTACCATATTCATTGCTTAGCTCTAGTATTTTTCTGGTAGCACCTTTAAGATTCTCTCTATATAGTATCATGTCATCTGCAAATATTGACACTTTACTTCTTCTTTTCCAATTTGGATTCCTTTTATTTCTTTTTCTTCTCTGATTGCTGTGGCTAAAACTTCCAAAACTATGTTGAATAATAGTGGTGAGAGTAGACAACATTTTCTTATTCCTGATCTTAGAGAAAACGACTTCAGTTTTTCACTGTTGAGAATGATGTTGACTGTGGGTTTGTGATATATGGCCTTTATTATGTTGAGGTAAGTTCCCTCTATGCCTACTTTCTGCAGGGTTTTTATCATAAATGGGTGTTGAGTTTTGTCAAAAGCTTTTTCTGCATCTATTGAGATGATTATATGGTTTTTATCCTTCAATTTGTTAATATGGTTTATCAGATCAATTGATTTGTGTATACTGAAGAATCCTTGCCTTCCTGGGATAAGCCCCACTTGATCATGGTGTATGATCCTTTTATTGTGGTGGAGGATTCTGTTTGCTAGTATTTTGTGAGGATTTTTACATTTATATTCATCTGTGATATTGGCCTGTAGTTTTCTTTCTTTCTGACATCTTTGTCTGGCTTTGGTATCAGGGTGATAGTGGCCTTGTAGAATGAGTTTATGAGTGTTCCTCCCTCTGCTATATTTTGGAAGAGTTTGAGAAAGACAGGTGTTAGTTCTTCTCTTAACGTTTGATAGAAGTCACCTCTGAAGCCATCTGGTCCTGGGCTTTTGTTTGTTGGAAGATTTTTAATCACAGTCTCAATTTCAGTGCTTGTGATTAGTCCTTTTATATTTCTCTTTCTTCCTGTTTCAGTCTCGCAAGGTTGTGCTTTTCTAAGAATTTGTCCATTTCTTCCAGTTTGTCCATTTTACTGGCCTAGAGTTGCTTGTAGTAATCTCTCATGTTCCTTTGTATTTCTGCAGTGTCAGTTGTTATTCTCCTTTTTCATTTCTAATTCTATTGATTTGCGTCTTCTCCCTTTTTTTCTTGATGAGTCTGGCTAATGGTTTATCAATTTTGTTTTTCTTCTTAAAGAACCAGCTTTTAGTTTTATTGATATTTGCTATTGTTTCCTTCATTTTTTTCATTTATTTCTGATCTGATCTTTATAATTTCTTTCCTTCTGCTAACTTCAGGGTTTTTTTGTTCTTCTTTGTTAAATTGCTTTAGGTGTAAGGTCAGGTTGTTTATTTGAGATGTTTCTTGTTTCTTGAGGTAGGATTATATTGCTATAAACTTCCCTCTTAGAACTGCTTCTGTTGCATCCCATAGGTTTGGGTCATCATGTTTTCATTGTCATTTGTTTCTAGGTATTTTTTGATTTCCTCTTTGATTTCTTCAGTGATCTCTTGGTTATTTAGTAGTGTATTTTTTAGCCTTCGTATGTTTGTATTTTTTATGGACTTTTTCCTGTATTTGATATCTAGTCTCATAGCATTGTGGTCACAAAAGATACCTGATATGATTTCAATTTTCTACATTTACCAAGGCTTGATTTGTGACCCAAGATATGATCTATCATGGAGAATGTTCCATGAGCACTTGAGAAGATAGTTTATTCTGTTGTTTTTGGTTGGAATGTCCTGAAAATATCAATTAAGTCCATCTTGTTTAATGTGTCATTTATAGATTGTGCTTCTTTATTTATGTTCATTTTGAATGATCTGTCCATTGGTGAAAATGGGGTGTTAAATTCCCCTACTATAATTGTGTTACTGTCGATTTCCCATTTTATGACTGTTAACATTTGCCTTATGTATTGAAGTGCTCCTATGTAAGGTGCATAAATATTTACAATTGTTATATCTTCTTCTTGTATTGATCCCTTGATCATTATGTAGTGTCCTTCTTTGTCTCTTGTAATAGTCTTTATTTTAAAGTCTATTTCGTATGATATGAGAATTGGTATTCCAGCTTTCTTTTGATTTCCATTTGCATGGAATATATTTTTGCATCCCCGCACTTTCAGTCTCTATGTGTCCCTAAGTCTGAAGTGGGTCTCTTGTAGAGAGCATATATACGGGTCTTGTTTTTGTACCCATTCAGCCAGTATATGTGTTTTGGTTGGAGCTTTTAATCTATTTACATTTAAGGTAATTATCGATATATGTATTCCTCTTACCATTTTCTTAATTGTTTTGGGTTTGTCATTGTAGGTCCTTTCCGTCTCTTGTGTTTCCTGCCTAGAGCAGTCCTTTAACATTTGTTGTAAAGGTGGTTTGGTGGTGCTGAATTCTTTTAGCTTTTACTTGTGTGTAAAGATTTTAATTTCTCTGTCAAATCTGAATGAGATCCTTGCTGGCTAGAGTAATCTTGCTAGTAGGTTTTTCCCTTTCTTCACTTTAAATATGTCCTGCCATTCCCTCTGGCTTGCAGAGTTTCTGCTGCACAATCAGCTGTTAACCTTATGAGGACTCCTTTGTATGTTTTTGTTGTTTTTCCTTTGCTGTTTTAAATATTTTTTCTTTGTTTTTAATTTTTGATAGTTAGATTAATATTTTCTTGGTTTGTTTCTCCTTGGATTTATCCTGTATGGGACTCTCTGCACTTCCTGGACTTGATTAACTAATTCCTTTCCCCCATTGGGGAAGTTTTCAACTATAATCCCTTCAAACATTTTCTCAGTCCCTTTCTTTTTCTCCTCTTCTTCTGGGTCCCATATATTTTGAATGTTCATGCATTTAATGTTGTCCCTGAGGTCTCTAAGACTGTCCTCAATTCTTTTCATTCTCTTTGCTGTATTCTGCTCTGCAGTAGTTATTTCCACTATTTTATCTTCCAGGTCACTTATCCGTTCTTCTGCCTCAGTTATTCTGCTATTGTTTCCTTCTAGAGAATTTTTAAGTTCATTTATTTTGTTGTTCATCATTGTTTGTTTGCTCTTAATTCTTCTAGGTCCTTGTTAAATGTTTCTTTTATTTTCTCCATTCTATTTCCAAAATTTTGGATCATCTTGACTATCATTACTCTGAATTCTTTTTCAGGTAGACTGCTCAATTCCTCTACATTTTTTATTCTGGTGGGTTTTTATCTCACTCCTTCATCTGCTGTGTGTTTCTCTGTCTTCTCATTTTGCTTAAGTTACTGTGTTTGGTGTCTCCTTTTTGCAGGCTGCAGGTTCATAGTTCCCGTTGTTTTTGGTGTCTGCACCCAGTGGCTAAAGTCGGTTCAGTGGGTTGTGTAGGCTTCCTTCTGGAGGGGACTGATGCCTGTGTTCTGGTAGATTAGGCTGGATCTTGTCTTTGCTTGGCAGGACCATGTCCGATGGTGTGTTTTGGGGTGTCTGTGACCTTATTATCATTTTAGGCAGCCTCTCTGCTAATGGATGGGGTTGTGTTCCTGTCTTGTTAGTTGTTTGGCATAGGGTGTCCAGCACTGTACCTTGCTGGTCATTGAGTGGACCTAGGTCTTAGACTTGAGATGGAGATCTCTGGGAGAGCTTTCACCATTTGATATTATGTGGAGCTGGGAGGTCTCTGATGGACCAATATCCTGAACTCAGCTCTCCCCACTCAGAGGCACAGGTCTGACACCCGGCCGGAGCACCAAGACCCTGTCAGCCACACAGCTCAGAAGAAAAGAGAGAAAAAACGAAATAAATAAATAAAATAAAATTAAAAAGTTATTAAAATAAAAAATTATTGAAAATAAAAAAATTAAAAAGTAATAAAAAAGTAAGAAAGAAAGAAAGAAGAGAGCAACCAAGCCAAAAAAGAAATCCTCCAATGATAACAAGTGCTAAAAGCTATACTAAGAAAAAAGAAAAAGGAGACAGACAGAACCCTAGGACAAATGGTAAAAGCAAAGCTATACAGACAAAATCACATAAAGAAGCATACACATACACACTCACAAAAAGAGAAAAAGGAAATATATATATATATATATATATATATATATATATATATATATTTTAAAAAAAGGGAAGAGAGCATCCAAATCAATAAACAAATCTACCAGTGATAATAAACTCTAAATACTAAGCTAAGATAGATAAACATAAAACCAGAAACAAAGTAGGTTCAGAAAGCAAAACCTAAGTCTACAATTGCTCCCAAAGTCCACTGCCTCAATTTTGTTATGATTTGTTGTCTATTCAGGTATTCCAGAGATGCAGTGTACATCAAGTTGATTGTGGAGATTTAATCTGCTTCTCTTGAGGCTGCTGGGATAAATTTCCCTTTCTCTTCTTTGTTTGCATAGCTCCTGTGGTTTAGCTTTGGATTTGGCTCTGCCTCTGCATGTACGTCGCCTGAGGGCGTCTATTCTTTGCTCAGACAGTATGGGGTTAAAGGAGCAGCTGATTAGGGGGCTCTGGCTCACTCAGGCCAGGGGGAAGGAGGGGTACTGAATGCGGGTCAAGCTTGCAGTGGCAGAGGCAGGCGTGACGTGGCAACAGCCTGAGGTGTGCCATTGTTCTCCTGGGGAAGATGTCCCTGGATCACGGGACCCTGGCAGTGGCAGGCTGCATGGGCTACTGGGAGGGGAGGTGTGAATAGTGACCTGTGATTGCACACAGGCTTCTTGGTGGCTGCAGCAGCAGACTTAGTGTTTCATGCTGGTCTCTGGTGTCTGCACTGATAACTGCGGCTCACATGCATCTCTGGAGTTCATTTAGGTGGTGCTCTGTATCCCCTCTCCTGGTGCACCCTTATACAATGGCCTCTTGCTTCTTAGGCAGGTCCAGACATTTTCCCAGACTCCCTCCTGGCTAGCTGTGGTGCACTAGTCCTCTCCAGTCTTTGTTCATGCAGCCAACCCCAGTCCTCTCCCTGGGTTCTGACCTCTGAAGCCCGAGCCTCAGCTCCCAGCCCCCACCCACCCCAGCGGGTGAGCAGACAATTCTCTCAGGCTGGTGAGTGCTGGTCGGCACCGATCCTCTGTGCAGGAGTCTCTCCACTTTGCTCTCTGCACCCCTGTTGCTATGGTCTCCTCCGTGGCTCCGAATCTTCCACCCCCACCACCCCCCATCTCCGTCACTGAAGGGGCTTCCTAGTGTGTGGAAACTTTTCCTCCTTTGCAGCTCCCTCCCAGAGATACAGGTCCCGTCCCTATTCTTTTGTCTCTGTTTTTTCTTTTTTCTTTTGCCCTACCCAGGTACATGGGGAGTTTTTGCCTTTTGGGAAGTCTGACGTCTTGCCTGCATTCAGTAGGTGTTCTGTAGGAGTTGTTCCACCTGTAGATGTATTTCTGATGTATTTGTGGTGAGGAAGGTGATCTCCATGTCTTACTCCTCCACTATCTTGAAGTTTCCTCTGCAATAACTTTTAATGGAGTATAATTTATAAAAATACTAAATCACTATGTGTACACCTTTAGATAATATAATATTGTATATCAACTATAATTCAATTAAAAAAAAAAGCATAGGCCAAGCAATTTTAAGCCAGCCAGTGCAAATATGGATCAATCAATATTTTGAAAAGGAAGAACAGGGTGTCCTTTAAAAATCTCTCATTTGAAGAACAATTGTATATTATTAATTGATAATATCAATGTTCAGAAAAATTTCTCACTTGACTGTTTATATGAATCAATTACTTATTTTGTAAGTTTTTATAGGTGGCCTTAACATTGCCATAAGAAAGCCAAGTGTATAGCCAGAGTGATAGGGCTTATTTTCACTGCTGGAATATTTAATTCCCTCTGGGGCAGAAAGAATAAAAAACAAAACCAAAATCAACATAAAAAATTTGTAAAGTTTACTTATTCAATCTATTTTGCAACTAATCACAAAAATGAAAATAGGCAGGATATATAGAAATAAATATATTTATATGTAAATAATAAATTTATATAGAAAATAGTTATAAAAATAAGGAAATAAAATTAGGCTGAAGTATCTGATGTTGTTATAAATTTAAATTTTCTGTTTTTCAGGGATATATAGATTCAAAAACCTTCCTCTTTGTTAACTGCAAAATTAACAATTTCTTTTATTAATCAATATTTCTTCTTGCCCTTGCATTCAGGGAGCCACTAGTTCATTATTATATTTAAACGCATATATTAAACATGCAATTTCTCATTTATAGCAAAACAAATCCTATATTAATGTGCTAAACTCTATAATATCATTTACAAATTAATCAAAATACAATTACTATGTTATTAAAATAATTAAAATTGTCATCATAGCTAACAACTTTTGTCCTTTTTTTAAAGGAATGAAGTAAACTTTAAAAAGAACTCAGAACATAGGGAAGCCTCCTAAAGGATCTACAAATTTAATTCATCCTAAAATAAAAACTTCTTATTGAGTTAAGGCCCTGAAAACACAATGCTGTCATTATACACAGCGTTTAAAATTTTTTTGGCAGCTACTTCTGCAGTCAATAGATTCTAGGAACAGGATGACAGCTTAACTTCCTAAATATATTCTGTTTTAATGAGCAGAAACATCTTGTCAGACCAAATGGGAAAATTCTGATTTTAATATTCTAAGCATTGCACCAACCTAACTAAAAAGGTGAGTTTGATACTTGAAATGAAAAGGCTAGTAAGAATCTGGAAAACTCTAAGAGGAGCTCTTGGGCACAAAGAACCACTTATCACCCCAGTGATAATTTATCAAACTTAATTCTTGAAAAAAAATTCATTGTATCTGAAAAACAAAAGATTTAAAACCAGTAATATTTAGTCAAAATCATAAAAATTACAATCATATTTATCTGTTCAATCAATCCCATGTAATTAATTCTGTCTTTGGTTTCCCATAGCCCTGTTTGTTTTATTGATGTAAAACTTACATCGTAATTTTTCTGTAAATTAAACAGGGCTATGGGAAACCAAAGGCAGATGCCTGGTTCTCCCCAGCTCACTAGCAAACCCCATTTTTCATTTTATGTGTTAAAGCCATCCCTTGCTGCAAGGCTGATGCCCTCAGTATGACAAAGAAACTGTTAAAAAATGTGTTTTCCACTTGGGGTACGACTTCCACAATCTCCATTGATCAAGGCACCCATTTCACTGGGCAAATCATATAAACTTTAACAAAAACCTTACAAACTTCTTGGGATTATCACTATCACTATAATACCCAATCATCTGGCAAGGTGGACAACTAATGGAAAACTAGGCTCAAGCAGAACAAAAATTAATTATATGGGATTGAGTGGGCTGTGTTTACATTTCAAGGACTTGGTAAGATTTATTATAACTTTAAGGGACAGAGAAAAAATGTAAGCTTTCTCCTAGAAGGACTTTTGTTCCCCTAGGGTCATAATTTCAAAAAGATGTTTTATCAAGCCAGCTTTCTCTCACTTCCTATGCAAAATCCAATTTTGGAATGTCAAAAGAGCCCCATTTTGGCCATTTAAGATCTAAGTTATCTTTTGCTAAATCTTCTCATTTTGTCAAGTATTTGGAATTACGGACCCAGTACATATAGTGCATGAAGCCAGCGAGAATTCCAGTGGGTGGCTGCCAGTCCAGAAGTGGGTCAGCTTTAGAAGCATGATTCCCCATTTTATTTTTAGTTTTGTTTACCCTAAAATCCGAACAATTTCTAAGAAGAGTGTAGAGGGTCAGAAGCTTAGCTTAGGTTAGCTCCTCAAGGTGTCGCTCTTGAGTCAGTTCAGCTCTTTTGTGTCTGTTTCTCCTACCAGCAGTCTAAAACCACCATTGGTGCTTGAAAAACTGGATGACCAGTCCTTATGTGTGCATCCCTGGGTGTGCTGTCAATTACTTAAAGTGTCATGATGGGGTTCCCTTACAGGACCGCTACATGTCACAAGGATTAATCCTCAGACATTTCTGCTAGGTTCTCAGTTGCCTGAGAGTGCCTTGTGGCCAGAAGGAGCTAGTCCCTTCTATTTGGAGCTGAATTGATTCAGTCTCTCATTTTGCAGCCAGTTTGTTCAGAATATACATATAAATCTCTCCAATTTTAAATTAATTTAAAAATGCCAGCCAACCCAGTTCACTCCAAAGTTCCCCTAAGTTTTCTCTGCCTAGGAAATTGCCCCCCTAGGTCTCTTTCACCTAGGAACTGTACTGCTAGCCCTTAGACTTCTAGTCTTAAGGTCTTCACAGCTCAAATAAAAGTCAGGACCATGAATTTAAAATAAGGAGGTCTGGGTTAATGCTAATGAAACTTTGATTTTTAAATAAAATAATGTAAATATTTATTGAGCACACACCATGTGTGTTCTGGGCATTTTACATGTGGCCCTTTAATCTTCACAGTGACCCTGTAGGCTAAGTATTAATTTAATCATCATTTTACAAATGAGAAAACTGAAACACCAAGAAAGGTGAAATAACTCTCTACAAAAACCTTGGGTTTGAGGCCTCAGAGCCTACACTTTCAGTACTTAAATTACATGACCTCTTCCTGCCCACAAAGAAACAAACTCAGGAGGTTAAATAATATGCCTCAGGCAGACACTTGTGAGAAAAGGGCTAGAATTTGAAATCAGACCTCCCTGTTGTTCCATCAGCATCCTGTGCTATACACACACTGCCTAGGGCTTATGGCTTCAGTTTCCCTTGCTGCCTGTATGCTCCACTTCTTGCTCCTCTATGGTCTCTTTTTTATTCTTTCTCAGTCCATCTTTCTTCCTGTCACATCTTGACTTTCTCTTATCTTTCCTTGTTTCTAGATGCCTTTTCTATATTTATCATTATGTCCTTACTTCCTTTTCCCTCAACCTGAAAAGAATGATGTAAGAACAAACAGTGGAACCAAGTGTCATGGGCCTGAGTTTGACCCTTGTTCTGCTGTTCAGCTGTGTGACTTTGAGCAAGATACTTAATCCTAAATTTCTGGTTTCCTGTCTATAAACTAAAACCATAGGACAAACCTCACAAGGCTAATCTGAAGATTAAAAATCATACCCCTCTAAACTGCCTTTTATAGAATCTGGCTCATAGCAAGAATGCAGTAATGTAAGGCTGTTAACATAATTCTTCTTCTTGTCATCATCATCATGATTATGATTATATATTACTTATTTGAAAAAATTTTGAGTATGAGTGTCAAAATATCTTTCTTATTTAAATTTTCCTTTTTTTACGATAGCAAAATTATTCAAAGGAAGTGGCAAATTGCTCTCTTTTTGAATAGTCAGAAATTACCAAATTTTATATAGTTGTTATTATAACCCAACCTCTGGTCTCCAGTGTAAAGTTGGCAAAGTCTAAATTTAGAGCAAATTCTTACATTAAAGGTGAATATCTCAGTAAGGACGATGGTGATACAGTTTTTTGCTTTAAAGTAAGGCATGAGCTGAAGAGGGATTGAATTCTAAGAGGCCTCCTGCACCCACAATTCTTGGTGCTTATTGATGACACCAGGCTGCAGGACACAAGTGAGGGTGGACCTGTAAGAGCTGAGTGATATGTCCCTTATCCCTGACTTTAAATTATCCATTACATTTCTTTTTTCTCAAAATAAATTCACTTTTATTTAATTTAGTAAATGAATGTATTAGTACACAGTTTAGTTTGTCTGAGAAATGGAAGGAGAGAGGAACAAACCAGGGGAAGTAAGATGTGATACAATCAAAGAAATAAATTACCCATTACCTTTCAATCAATTGTTGTTTTCCCTGAAACAGTCCACAACTTGGACCCTTGCAAAAGGAACAGCAGAAATTGAGGGCCATGTGAATTCACTTTTCAAAAGAGCATTTGCTACTCACCCAAGGTAAAGTGAACAGTTTGGGAATACAGGAAAAAAAAAAAAAAAAAAAAAACAGTAATTGCTCACAACACTGTCTCAGCTAGTGAAGATAATTCTCTCTCTCCTTTTTTCCTTAAACCATTGTTGAAAACATGTTCTTGGCTTAATAAGAAATATGAACTCGAGTTCAAATATTATGTTTCACTTACATCTGTGTTAATAAATTTAAAAGCAAATTCTGATTTCTAGTTTCCAGGCCATGCTATAGTCATTATTTCTAAATTGCTTCTCTTAAGCACAGTTAAATTTGCCTAGGACTTAGGAAACTCTTTTGATTTTCCAGTATGTGCCCAGCATATCCCTCTGTGACATTTTCACACTGCCTCTCTCCCCACACTTCCTTTTTCCATTTAAAGATTTTAAAAATATCATAAGTAGATTTTTCAAGAGTTATCCCAATACTCAGAACATAGTTTGCATATAAAAATGTCTAATGAATGTTGCACAGTCCTATGGAGATTAATCTCAATATCTGCACCAATGGCATGCACATGTCTCATTCCTTAGAATCCATGAAGGAGAAAGTCATTCTGATAAAATCTCGAAATTCTTTGTTAAGACATCTGCAGACTTACCATGTAGCTGTCCAATGGAAAGGACAGGAGGGAACCCCCCCCCCCAGATTTTATTGCTTTGTTGTTGTTGTTGGTATTGAACTCACAATGCTACCATTCCCCTGAAGTGTCTGTCAGATGGTACTTTGTGAACTTAACATTTATGTTCGTCATGACATTTCTGCGTTACTGATTTTGAAGGACTAAATTTTCGGATTTTTACCCGCCATTTGCGGATTTTTACCTGCCCAGACAAAGCGCTAAGATTGATCCTTGTTCTTATTAAAGAAATCTACTTAGCTCATGAAAGACAAGGTCTTCTAAATAGCATTCACAACTTCCTTTGCCGGTTTTACATAATTTCAGAGGGACATTTTTGATAAAACTATTTAATGTATAGACATAGTGACCTCTCTGGAGTAGGATTAGCCAACATAGATCTACTGTGGCTGTTTACTGCTGACGAGTTGAACTGAGGAAGAGAATCATGGGTAAGGATGGAGCTGCCCTGGTTGATTCTCATGTGTCTGGCACACAGCTCATGAATGCATTTTACAGCACACCAAGTGCATCTTTAACCACCCTAATTTGTGGGAATTTTGCTGTGACCTTCCAGCTCTGCTGCACACAATGATATTACCTCACACCTAGTGGCCCAAGTCCTCTGCCTGACTCTTAACTCTCCTGAATCCTGCTTCTCTGGAAACACTAGGTGCCAAAATGGACCAACCAAGCTTAATGCAAGCTCCTTCTTTATTTGACCTTACTAATTTAAAGTTTCCATCTATTAGAAAACAGGTTCAAGGCTGATTCATAGCTAAACTGAGTAGCAGTTAAAGATGATCTCTGGGTTGTAAATAAGTTTCTTGGTGCCTCCTCTGACCCACCCCACCCCCCAAGATAGCACAATGTTGAAAATGCAGCTTGTGCTCAAGAAATACATATTAAGTGAACAGTAACAAAAATAATAATTTAAAATACCCAAGAGATTGAAAAGGTTGCCCTTAAGGTTAACATGGAAAAAGTTTTTTAAAGTAATGAAGGAGCCTGAGCATAGACCACAGACAATGCAGTGATGTATAACTGGGAGGAACAGAAGCTCTCACAGGTCCCAAATCTTTGGCATACTGTATGTATGTTATTAAGAAGAAGCAGGAAGATACAATTTGCTAGTTTGTGCTTTTCCCCAGATACATGGTGTGGACAAAAACTGAGCTACTTAGAACTAATCCAATGTAGTTTACTCCAGTTTCTTAGAGTCTATATAATTTGTGATCATTGTACAACAGAAGGGAATCTCAGTCTTATTGTAGTTTCTGTCCTTCCAGGGAGAAACCAAACAACCCTCTTGCTCTCTCTGCTCTTGCTTGCATTGTCTACAGTCCCCTAGCATCTCAAACTTTTCCACAGACATTCCTCTAAGTATAGAAGAATATGAACAGATACTGGTAGCAGGGCTGAGAGTGTTAGGGGTTATAATCAAGAGCAGCTTTACCACAAGCATTTAATTTATTTGAAGTTTCTCTTTTACCATAAAAAAATTTACCTTGATTTTCATTTTATCCATATTAAAATATAAAACTATATAGTATGTGTTTGCACAAATTCTCTTCCCACCATCCAAGACTGTTGTCTTCCTTTTACTCCATAGCATTTCTAGATTTCCACTGAGATTAGGAGTGCCTACAATGAATTATGAAAAGGTCTCTCACCACCCACCCAGGGCATGCAATTTCTTCTCTAAAGTCAGTAATCATTTTGCAATTTTCATAATAAAAACAGCACCCAATTGTATAAGAATTGGAAAGCAGATATGACAAAAATTCCATTTGATACAAATATTCCTATTTAGAAAGTTTGAGATAACAGCAAATCTTCACCGATTTGAATTATTAAGGAAAAAGCTTTAAAATATTTAAAGAATTTTCCATCTTTAATCTCTGAGTTATACAAAGTAACTCCTGGTCAAAATAGAAGAGGGCCTGGATTACTGGGTGCTTAAACCAAGAACACTTGTCACAAAGAACAAAGTAGTATCTTGCTCTAATTCATTTTTTTTTCAGGACAAGAATTTGCAACTTTATTCAGGTTGAAATTTTTGAAAGGAAATTGATGGAATCCAATGAACCCTTCAGGATACCTAAATCTCTACTTCTTTTTTTTTTTTTTTTAATACATCTTTATTGGAGTATAATTGCTTCACAATGCTGTGTTAGTTTCTGTTGTACAACAAAGTGAATCAGCCATATGCATACAAATATTCCCATATGCCCTGCCTCTAAAGCCAGAAAGCATCTTTACATTTCCTTTTTCTGAGTATGTTGTTCAGTGACTTACTAGCCTTACTGAGTTGAACCAGGTCCATGGGACCCTGAAATCACCATGGCTAAGAAGAAAGTGGCTTTCAGTTGCTTTTGGCTGAGTTCCAAGCAGAAGTCAGAAATCTGAGCAGTAGCAAAACTGGGTCATAAGTCTAAGAACCTCTCTAAAATACCCTGTGCCTGTCCACAATCAAGTAGCTACACTTTCTTGAGAGTAAAATTTGAAAAGAAAGTAGCTGAATCCAAAGGTCTTTCATGATGTTTAATTAGAATAGAGATTTTGAATATAAATCCCTATAAGCTACAGAAAGGAACAGGGGAAATAGTAGTAATACTCTGTTTTACATGGTAAACACAAAAACGACTAAAAAGTATGCATATTTATTTGGCATTCCTTGATAATCTTTCATCTGTTTCATCTATCCTTTGTATAGAGCTATTTGCATTTTTCAGAATTAAAATTTTACCCAGATACTAGAAATAAGCAGCTAGTACAGACCTGGTGTACAAGAAACAAGATGTAATCTACAAAATAAATTTGCATTCTGTAGCCTGACCTTCATCACTAAAATGTAAGTGGGGGAATGGATAGTCAAAGACACTCAAGAACTCTTCCTACTATTTCCTGGAAACATGGGACCCCTAGCTATTTATGCCAACTGAACAAAGAATACTAAAAGGCAAATTCTGTGGCCCACATTAACTAACACTAACATGTTTCCTGAAAAGAAGGGACACATTTATTTTTTTTTAAGTTGCATTCCTGGGTTTCCAGCCCCTTATTAGTAAAACTGAGTGGAGTTCTCTAAAGGAGTTATTGTTTTCTGAAAGATTTTTGACAAAAAAAGATGGTAACATTTCAAATATTTGGGGCCCATTCAATTTAAAGTTAAAAATATGTGTTCATTGGTTTTCTACAGCTGCTATGCTTTCTCTACACTCTGTGCTTAAAAAATAACACATTTATTTCTTTACAATTCTGGAAGTCAGAAGTCTGAAATTGGTTTCACTGGGCTAAAGTAAACATATTAACAGGGCTGTAATCCCTCCTGGAGGCTGTGCAGGAGAATCCCTTTCCTTGTCTTTTCCAGTTCTAAGAGCTGCATAGCATCTTCAAATCTCTCTCTGCTTCATCACATCACCTTTTCCTTTGCAATCAAACCTCCTTCTGCTTCCTCTTTAAAGAGTGTTATAATTACCTTTAAATTCCATCCAGACATTCCAGGATAATGTCTCTATGTCAAAATCCTTAACTTAAATGACAAGTGCAAAGTCCCTTTTGCCATATAAGATAACATTCATAGTCTCAGGGATTAGAAAAAGGACATTATTGGCCATTATTCAGAATATTACAATAGTCAATATGGTTTGCTTGACTGAAATACTAAAATGTAAGCTAAAAAGAAGACACAATGTAGTGGCCGGATCCATATGCCCCATG
Organism: Balaenoptera acutorostrata; assembly: GCF_949987535.1. NCBI lineage: Eukaryota > Metazoa > Chordata > Mammalia > Artiodactyla > Balaenopteridae > Balaenoptera > Balaenoptera acutorostrata. The sequence continues at coordinate 48,300,943 of NC_080080.1, read as the reverse complement.
GATGTTAAGACCCTCTTGTCACTGTCCATTGTATGAGCCTAGAGCTGTTGAAGTTCCTGTATAAAGCAAATTCAGACCTTAAATAGCTGTGACTCCAGATTCCCAACTTTGTAAAGGGGCAAGACAACTGGGTCACTCAGAGCAAAACCAATCATCCTGAGATGCTGAGTAGAAATCAGAAAGCATACTTATAGCTGATTCCAGTAGACACGTTTATATACCTTCTCCTAAAAGCCCTTATACTCAGAGCTAGGCTGCCATCAACAGCACTATGAAGAGAAAGAATAGGTGACATTAATGAAATGACAAGGATGACTGTAAAGGGGACAAGACATTTTGTGGAAAACCAGAATACTCTCCTAAAAGAGAAAAATGACAATACTAAATCTGGAGATTTCCAAATTGGGCAGTGACAGTAATTGAGTTAGCAATAGCAATGACTCTTCTCTGAAAAGGCAGGGTAGGAACACTTGAAATTCCAACAGATGTAAGTTTGAATTCCAGCTGTGCCACTCATCAGCTGGGTTACTGTGAAAAAATAACTGAAATTTTTTTCTCCTCAGCTTCCTTACCTTAAAGCAAGATTTAAAAAAAATCTATTTCATAGGGTTATTGTGAAGATTACATGAGATCATAAATTATCTGAGTGCTTGACTATCATGGCTGCTCACGTAGCCCTAAGTGCAGATGCAGTGGTTGCTGAGGGAGAGGAGGTATGAAATGCAGCTATGACACAACTTATGAACAGTGAGTTATAGGCAATGACTTCAAATGCCTATCTCCTGGCACACTGTTGTGCATCATCTGGAGAGTTACTAAGGTTCTGGTGCATTCTTGAATTTCATATTATCCTCCTTGCACACATGTTCTGTGGCATGTTCTGTGGCATCACTGTTGATGCTCTGTATTTCTGTACCTCTTGTGTCTCTGGCTTAATGGCCTTTGGTGCAGGAATGCAAGCTGCAGTTAGTGTCACCAGACTCAAGACCTCATTGAAATTCTATATTGATTCATTGACTTGTTTCATTTTGACCTCAAGACACCTGCTTACTTGCAGCTTGGCTTCCATAATTATCATTGAGCTTCCCTGCTTAGGCTTTTGCCACCATCATTCCTTCTCCTCTTGTTTCTTGTTTCTTCCTAGGACATTAATCTTAAACTATCTCTACTTGTTTCAGAGTTTACACAAAAAAGGTGAGCCTTTTACAGATATCACAAACCAATCACAGAAAGTAATACTATTGATGAACTGACCAAACACCGTATGGGAAAAATTGGGGGGTCTTTGATGCCTTTTATTGTTTATATAAGAGTTTTCCCAGATTCCACAAGTATGGTTCCCTCCACACCTCCCAGTCTTTTTTCCAAATTAATAACTGGTCAGTGCTCAAGACTACCCAAACACTGTTCTCCAGCTAATAATTCTAATTTATCTGAGACTATCACAAATTATTACTAACTTCTAGAAGGCCTATACTATCATTTATTTGTTTAAAAATTGAAATTGATTTGTCTTTCATTTCTGAAAGGATTTGAAACTACTTATGAATTATATCCAGATGAGACAAGTAAGGATACAACAAGAGAAAACATCTAAAGGAGGCAAATAGGATAGATGTTTTGAGGTACATGTGCTCAGTTTTGGAGCAGTATACTTGGTTCTAAGGTTTCTGGATGCTGGAGTAAAAAGAGAAGCACATTAAGACAGACTTTTAAAAAGGAAAATATATATATTAGCATACTAAGGCAAAACTTTTCTTGCAGTTAAATTCACATAGAAATAATAGTCTTTATCATAACATGTTGGTATCTCAACAACAGCTTTATAAAATATAAAGGATTATTTAAACAAAACATTTTTCACATCAACTCTCTGAAGGCATAGAGACATATATTTAATCCTAAATCAATGAGGATCATTCTGTGAAGGATCTTTTGCTAGGGCTGTCATAACAAAGGACCACAAACTAGACTTCCAAACAAACAGAAATTTATTGTCAGAAGTCTAATATCAAGGTGCTGGTAGGATTGGTTCCTTCTGAAGGTGATGAGGGATAATCTGCTCTATGTGTCTCTCCTAGCTTCTGGTGGTTTGCTGGAAAGCTAGCATTTCTTGGCTTTTCAATGCATCATTTCCATCTCTGTCTTCATGTTCACATGGTGTTGTAATTTTGTGCATATCTCTGTATCCAAATTTCCCCTTTTTATATGGACACCAGTTCATGTTGGATTAGAAGTCCACCTTACTACAATATGACCTCAGCTTAATTAATTGCAACTTAGTAATTAACTAATTAATTACATTAATTAATGACTATTTCCAAATAAGGTCATATTCTGAGGTTACTAGAGGTAAGGTCTTCAAAATTGTTCAACCCATAATAGACCCAGATGATGTGAGATAAATGTTTTAGTTGCAAATGAGCTGTTCCAACACAGATTCAGACCTGGGGAACTTCATTGAATAGAGGAATGTCTTAAGCAAGCTTTTGCCAAGTCAGGACTACATTAAACACCTGACCAAGCTTCCTATCATCTACTTCTGTGCAAAAAGTCTTCCCTGTTGAAAATGTAGCAAATGAAATTCTAAGTATGAGAAACACTCTGAAGACTTTTTTCCAATAGTGATATTTAGGTGAATACATCTATGTTCTTTTTATTGAAGCTGTAACTCCATACCCCAAGATTGTTTGCAAACTTCTGTAACCTACTGAAAATTACCAGATGTCCTAAAAATATATGTCATTATGACAAGTGAAAGAGTAGAGCTACATCTAGATACAGTTACCACCACAAACAGGAAGAGTAACTCCATTTCGTGACCTCCTGATATTATCATCATAAGAAGACAGGATTATTATCATGGAAGAAGAAATATATCCAGTCCCTCCAGGAATTCTAGGAAGACCACATATTTCTTCTCCAAAAGTGAGAAGTTTTTTTTTTTTTTTTTTTAAGTGATGTCTGACTTCTGGGTCATTTCTAAAACTAGAAAACAGGTAACCAGATAATAAATAAATAACCAGGTGATGGATAAATAGATAAAACAGAAAAAACAAAACAAAAAAAAAACACCCTCATGAAGTACTCAGTGTCCCGGAAAGCACTATAGTGTAATGATTTAAGGCAGGATTGTTGCCAGATTCTGATTTTATTATTTTCACACTGTTGCCACTATCATAATCATAACAACCATCATATCAACATAATGTTCTAACTTTCTTGTTAAAAAGATACATATTTTGAAGAATACATTCAGGGAAGCCAAATATTTCTTCTGCTCCTCTATAGTTATATGTCTAGTTAAACCTTCAGACTTTAAATTTAAATAGACCTGTACTGAATCCTGTCCCCATCATTTACTAGTTTTGTGACCTTGCACAACTTCAAGTTTCTTAGCTGAAAAATGGGAATAAATACCCATTTTCTATCCAGCTAGATTTTTAGCATAGTTCCTACACATAGCAAATGCCAATATATTTCAGGAGTTATTGTTTTGAGCAAACTTCCTCTTTTCTAAAATAAAGAAAAACTCTGTGATTGCTACACAGGCTGCTTGCCATATTTTATTTGTAGAGAATATAGCGAGTATGTGTCCTTATCAAAATTATGTTTAATTAAAGCACTTTATGGTATATTACTAATATCACTCATAGTCAAGCAAACTAAGCATTCTTGTTAAACATTTATTACCAGGAAAAAAATGATGCTAAGAAACCAAACCTTTAGAGAATCCTCTATTGGTAACAAGGGAATACGCCATTCTGACTCATTTTACTGGATTAAAGAGTAACATCTTAGTCTTTAATCAAGTAAACACTAAACAACGCATATAAATAAGTGAGAAAATTACACAGATGCTAGAATATTATATGGAAAGACTTGCGAATGTTTCATGCATTTTAACATACGAAGTTTATTACATTAAGGCAATATTTTCCCTAAGGTGCATGCTAGAGATGTAATGCCAAGACAATATATCTCCATTTTATAAGAAATTCAGATGTAAGCATAAAACAAATATGGCTATTTGACACTCTATGTATGTTTTATTTTTTATTTAAAAGAAAATATTTCAATGTGATATTCCCTATCTTTATGGCTCTCACTTGTTTAGACAGAGGCTTTTCATCCAGCCATAATTAGGATTGACAGTTCGCTGTGTTAAATCCTGGCACGTAGTCTAAAAAAGTGATGAGCACAGTATATGATATATTGGATTTTCCTTATTTAAGTGGAATTTTCTGAGAGTTTCACAGAAAGGGTACTTTTTTACTTCATTTTGATTACTAATTTTTAGGTCATATGTTCTCTTTATTGAAGCTTAACAGGAGCCAGTACAAAATAGAACCCAAAAGTTAATCCTTAACAAAGTACTCTTATATCTATATTATTCCTCACTTTGAAATATTTGAAACGCTCTTTTTTCCATACCTGTTATTCAGTATTTGTTGTATAGAGATGGCTTAGAATAAATGGGTTAGCCTCATGGATCTGATGAATTTGAGGAAAAAGTAATATGACAAGGGTGGGGCAGGATAGGAGTGGAAAAGAAGGGGAGAAATGAGGGTTTTAGAAGTAAGAATCATAACACAATCTCAAAATTTTTGAAAGGTTCATATATAATTAACTAAATAAATAAATGCATATAGGAAAAGACTGTATTGTTGTACTTCAGAGAATTTTAATTTTAAGAATTTGAAAGAAAAGATTGATTCCTTTGACCCAATGTATTTAAAGTATGTTTCCCTGCCATCAGTAGTGCATTCATTGGCGTTTAATCCATTAATATTCCATCCTCTTTTATCCCAGCCCCTCTCCACCAGGGAAGAGGGTTTTTAACATAGGAAAAATAATATAAAGTAGTTCTACAACCTCACAATTAAAAAAAAAAAAAAAGACAGTTATAAAAAGTTCAGAAATGCTTTTTAAAATATTCCAGATTCTAAAACACAAAAATGTCAAATCCTTATGAACATCAAATAGCCACACTAACGGCAGGGTAGAGAGCTCATTGAATTTAGGATTATAAAAACTGAAAAATTTCTTTTGGAATTATGTTGCAATTTATTATTAAATAGAACACAATTGCTTAGCATAAAGCAATTGTGGATATATGGATATAAATGGATATAAAAATAAACCAAAACATTGGAGGGCTTTAATGAAATCTTTCATTGGCCATGGCAGAAAGGCAGTATTCAGACTTGCATGGTGGAGAATTTGGTGTACCCATGCAATTTTAATGTCAGATAGGGGTCACACAGATTGCATGTGTGATTGCACAACCATGTAATCAAGGATCAAAGACAAGACAATCAAGATATTTCATATCACATTTTACAATATGCTGGATCTTAATGGAGGCAGCAGTGTGGTTTACAATGCATATTGGCATAAGCCTCAGAGGATATGTATCTAAACCCTGCCTTTACCACTTAAGAGTTATATAAATTTGGGCAACTCATTTAACCCCATTAAACCTCAGTTTCTTCATTGGGAAAGTAAGGATAACACTACAGCCTCGTTTTCCATATAACAGGATTTTTCTGAGGATTAAATGACCTCAGAGATATAAAAGAGCAATGTAAGCTACAAAGCTCTGTAAAAGTTTAATGGTTACTACTGCTACAAGAAGTATTTGTTAGATTCACTTATAAAAGAGCTTGGTGATTTTTATTTTCAGTGTAATCCGTATATAAAACATATGTTTATTGATTCAAATTGGTGAGAAATTTCTTTAAAAATTCACCTCAATAAAGTGCTGAATCATTGTGCAAACATTTCAAATCAATGTCTCTTAGCAATTATTTATAAGTTTTCTTTAGCACATTAAATTGAGTGCCACTGTCCCTTTGAGAATGCAATGCTAACATCTTAACTAATTTTCAATTAGTAGTTAATTTGCTTTAGAATGTATGTTATCAATACTTCTAGTCCTGAGAGTTTCCAGAGTACTGGGAACCCACCTCATTTCCCTTTTGTGGAGCATTAATAGGTCACATACTACCATAGCCTACTCTGAGCAAAATTTCAGAAACACATACTAGGCTGCCAAAACCTCAGCATCCTTCCGTGACAGCTCAACTCACTGATCATTCTCTTTTCAACATCCTACAGGACAGGGGACTAAAACAATCTGCTTAGAAATAGTTATGTTAGATAAGATAGTCCTCCCAAAATACTATAAATAAGAATAGATATCCTATATGACAACTCTATCCAAGTATAAAATGAGTTATTAAAAACACTCACCAAAACTCCAATTACAAAATATCTAGGAATAAACTTTAAAACTTTTTCAAATAACATTGTAGAAATCTTGGATTAATAATAATGCATAATATATTACCGAATCAGAAAACTCACTGTGTCAAATTATGTTATTGATTTAAAAGTTTATCTAGAGAGTAAATATTTCAGCATTGTCAAGAAATGTTTTTAATAATATATTTTTTTTTAATAAAAAGGAGCTTCCTATTTGATATAAGAATGTAGTATAATGACATAGACATTTAAAAAATCTGACACTGGTACTGGAATAGATAAATACATCAATAGCATAGAATAGAGAAGCCAAAAATAAACTCAGAGATATATGGGAGATCATACATAACAAAGGTAACACTTCAAAACAGCGGTATAGTTGTCCAAGTAAATGGTATTTGGACAACTGGACCATTTGAGGGAAACCAGGTAGATCCTTACCCCAACCATTTAGAAAAATAAATTTCTAAATTAAATATAGGATTAAAAATATTTTTAAATAAAAAAAATATTTTTAAATAAAAATAAATTTCTAAATAGAAAATAAGATTAAACATCTAAATTCAATATAGTAGTATATAATGTATTATACATATAAACATATATACACTCAATATTATATATATATATTTTACTGTACCAGAAAATATGGGTGAATACTTTTATAATCTTGAAGGAAAAATGACCCTTCCAAGTATGACTTAGAACTCAGAAGCCACATAGGAAATATTTGTTGACTTGCTGATTTCATTATATAAAATATTAAAGTTTCCATACCTTGAAAGATAGTCCAAAGGTAAACTACAAGAACTATAGCCAAGAATAAACATGATGGGAGAAAAACTAAGCTCCTACAAATCAATAACCAAGACAAACAACCTGAGTAGACAAATGAGCAAAAACTATGAGCAAGCAATTTATTGAAGAATACCTGTGACCAATTAACATAGGGAAAGATGCTCAACCTCACCAGTAAAAAGTAATCAAATACGACATTTCTAATCAGGCTGAGAAAATGTCTAAGATTCTATCTGGTATTTACAAGAGATGAGAAATCTAGCACTCTCTAATGCTCCAGGTATCTTTTTGGAGTGCTATTTGGAAATATCTATTAAAATCTCACACACATGCCTTTTCACTTACCCAGCAAAACCACATCATAGAATCCATGTTAGCACAAGAGAAGAATGATACATCTGTAAGAATACACCTGTTATCAATGGTAACTTTTAAAAAGGGAAATAATGTAAATTTCCCCTAAGTGGGACAAATAGGTAATTTAAATATGTAATTCCAACAACTGAAAAACTCTGAGCCAAAGAAGAGAAAGAAGAAGGAAAGGAAGAGATGAAGTAGAAGAGCATCTACATAAGCTGGCATGTAAAATGTCCTCAATCTATTGTTAATTTCAAAAACAATTTAATAGACATAACATTTTGGAGACATACATCAAATTGTTAACCATGCACACCTTTATGAAATGAATCTAGAGCATAAAGACTTTCACTTTTTCACTTCATGTTAGAGACTACAAACTGGTGACCTGTCAGCTGGATTCAACCAGCATATATTTTACACACACACACAAACACAGAGAGAGAGAGAGAGAGAGAGAGAGAGAGAGAAAGAAGGGAGAGAGAATATTTTAAAATTTTTTTAAAAAATCATGAGAAAACCTGGATTTCTGGCTCTCTTAAAATAAGATTTGGAAACCCAAGAGCTGTATTCCTGCCTGGCAACAATTGACTTGATCTGGATAAATGCTGCCCCTTTTAAAAGGTATGTGCCCTCTCTGTGTCATACTTGACTCATGATGTTACTTGCCAGGTCTCCAGTGGCATTGGAATTAGCTTTCTTTATTTCATATGCTCTTATATTCTGTGAATTTGTTACAAGTACATATTACTTTTGTAAGTAAAACGTAAGCATTAATATTAATAATGGCATACTCTCTAATATTTGGAATAAATTACAAAAGAATCACATTGATAACATATCAGTAATATTGTAGTACACTTTAATTTCCATTAGTTTTAAATCTAGCACTTTTAATTAGCTGCAACAAAGTTGAGACCAGTTTACCTAGAAATATCCTGAATAGTAAAATCAGATATTAAAAAGTATAGGTTCTAAAAGCTATGCACTTTCTACAGTGTGCAACTGTTGGCCTATTATTTAGAGCATCTGAATCCACATTTATATTTATTTCATATTTTATGAAATATGAAATATGAAAATTTCATATATATTTATTTCATATTTATTTCACACCTACTGTGTGAAAAGCAAAATAATAGATGCTGCATAGGATACAAAGAAGGAATGTGAGTCATCCATTAAGGTCTACAATACCTAACTGGTTGCCACACATTGATACTATTTTTTCATAGTATTCCTCACATAACTTATTTTACAGTTCCTTATTATTACACTCACTTATTTTGCATTCCTGTTTTTAAGAAATATTTACTGCCATTTCAATAATCTTTTAACTATTTTTTCATTCTTCCTGACCAATCAATTCTGCATCTCACTATCAAATTAATCTCAAAAAAATAGCTCCAATACTGACATTTCCTTTCTTTTACGTATTAATTCAATTCCATAATCTGGAAAATCAAAGCACACCACAATTTGATCCCAAAAGTGTCTTTTCAGCCTTAACATATATTTGCTATTTTTCATGTACTGTATTTTTCAGCTGAAACTGGGCTGATGCTTGTTTTCTGAACAGATCTTCTTCCATTTGCTTGACTATTTCTTCCACCTTAGAATGTAGTTGTGGTTCAAAACCCTAGCCAACCTTCAAACCTTAGCTCAGATGCCATCTCCTCCATGAAGCCTTCTTCTACCACTCCAGTCAGAGATCTCTTCCTCTGAAATTCTATTGTGGTTTGCTTGGACTCCTAATACAGCACACAGTCAACTGACTGGCATCACAGTAATTTTGGCATGTCTCTTCTCTCCTTCTAGATATAAGTCCCCTAAGAGTAAGGATCATTATCTGCAAGCACAGAACTTTGCATATCATTAAAGTTCAAAACTTTCATTTGAAAAGTCATGAGACATACAAACTGATGTGAAGCAGAAATGAGGAAACAGAACTATAAGGAGGAAGATAAAGCAGACTGACAGAGGTATCTTATAGGAACTTAGGCTACATTAGGGTGTTGTGTGGGTGATGAGAGGACTGCGTCATTGCCTAAGTGTAACACATGCACCTGGTACTTCCTTGACAGGATGACAGTAATGGAACCTCTTCTCAGGAATAACAGGGTGTCCAGCTGATATTATCCGAGGACTTGGAGCAAGCCGGTTTGGTACAGCCTGTGTTGAGTGGCTTCAGAACTATAGAGTGAAGAATTGCTTAAGAAAGGAAATCCTTCTTAGGAAAGTCAGATAAAGCTTCTAGGGATGAGTATCAAGATGGCTGCTAGAGGATTTCTGATAATTTTTTGTCATTTGAAGAGCTCTTGGTAGTTTGGAAATGAATCATGTTAAAGTAATTAGCCTTGACTGTCATGAGTCCTCAAGAGGAAGTGACATGAAGCCTTGACAGTCATCAGAATTTCTTTTGGAAATGCAAATGTCATGACTTTTCAGGCTACCAGGTTTACCAGGTAGCTAAAGTTCTAATATGAAACTAGTTCAAACCTACCCCCAAATGACCACAAACCATGCAGTTTATTTCATCCAGGACTAGATTTCCATAATAAGCGAGCAAATATGGCATGTAGGTAGCAAAGAGTGAGAGCCTTATTACCAAAGCTAAGGAGGGTATTATTCAAGCAAAAAAATAAATAAATAAAGTTCAAATAGGCTTTGTTGGAAATGTTTGAAGGATAAACAGTTTGGCAGAAGGATGGACAGGCTGAAAAGTGGCCAGGAATCATTTCATTCATTATTCTTTTTCCCACATGGGAAAATCCTGTATCTTGAGATGCAAATGGGAGTAGAAGCCTGGCTTTGGACTTCTCTGACCTAAGTCAGAGCAATTAGAACACATGCATCCAAAAATCTGCAGATGGGCAGTGACTCTGAGAGTTTCCTTCATGACCTAACAGTGTCCCTACACTGAGCTGGAGCTAGACAAATCCAAGACTAAGATTAAACAGGGCAGTTCCAAAAATCATTGAAAAGGAAGGAAATTTAATCTTTGCTCCCATAGGCAGGATTTTGGTGCTGGGGCACAGTCCCTCCTCAGATGTCCTTGCACAGACAGGAAACACTTTTTTTTCATGCAGACATGGCCATAGGCAGACAAGCACTTGTCTTGAAGCCACTGTGGTGCCTTCTCAGTGGGTGCTGAGGAAGAAAAAAATCTCTGGACCTCAGGAAAGAAGGGCCACCAAGTTGCCCATGAGCTTGGCACATGTAAGAAAGGGCAGGTTCATGTGCCACCTGCAGGCCACTGAAGGCAGAGCAGGACACTCATAACTCAGTATTTAGAGAACATGCGACCCCTCTTGGCCTGGATGCTAAATAACTCAATATGTCAATGTCCCAGCCTCTTTGCTGGTGGCAAGGGTAATGTTCTGCTCCCACCATGCCTGCTCTCTTGCCTGAGATATGCCTCACTCCTTGGAGCCAGAGCCTGCATAATAAGAGAGTCATCAGACTTTTAGGTCACCTGAAAAAAAAAATCCCTTTTATCCCATCCCTAAGAAAGAGCTGCTCTTTTCCACCATCAGATTCTCCACCATCAGATTCTCCACAGGATCTTCAACCTGTTAGACACAGAGGACTGTAGCATTGCATGGAATAAAATCCTCCTTGATAAACTGCTGTGCAATCTTGATCATAATCACAGGTAACTGAAAAAGAAGATGAAAAGTGGAAAACCTTTGGACTTGTCCCCATTTGGGAACTGAGATCCAGAAGTGATTCCAAGAAAGCAGTAACTATCTGAAGCAGTGAAATACATTTGTCATGCCTTGGAGCTTGCCAGGGAAGGAATAAAATTGTGCTTTTCTCTTATTTAGCAATTCCTCTCAAAATATAAAGAAATAAGGAAGAACATTATGCTCATGACACTCTCTACGCAATTTTATTTTTATGCACAAGAAAGTAACTGCACTCACACGAACTATAAAACATCTGAAAACAAAAATAATGATCATAGATTTAAAATGATACATCTTGAATATCCGAGGAATTATCTAGAGAGAACATGATTTATGTTTCTTAAATAAACTTATAAATTATATTTTTAATTTATCCTTTCAGAACATCAAGTGGTAGTGGTTGTTTTCAGAATTTGGAATAGAGTTTTCTTGAAAAACTTTTTCACAATATTCTTTTGTTACCAACTCTAAATTAAAATTAGTTGCTGTAACAGATATAAGTGAACATATCAGTCATTTGAGCTTTTTATAAACTTCTGTTTACTTCATATAACACCTCAAGACAGGCTTTCAAATAGCAAAGGACTCTGCTTGTTATTTTCCTCCAGTCAGAAGTTCAGGGACCCAGCAACCTTCAATGCATAGACTTTCCACCATCAACATGGAGCTTCAACTCTTGGTATGTTCCCTGGGTTTACTCCACTCAGTTGTAAAGGGGAAATGTATGAAACATCACGGGGTAAATTGTCACCATCTAAGCCAGTACATGGCAAGAGTTCACCTCCTGAGCAGAGCCCTTGGTCCAATGTGCATTCTTGTGCAGGAAGTCCAAGCCACTCCTACTACATGCCTACCTGCATCTGCCCACATTAGGAGACCTGTGCGCCTGTGCCTGCCTGAGCCCACACATACCAAGACCACATTCAGTGTTGATGGAGTTTGAGAATATGTCCATCCATGCACGTGCTTATGTAATTCTGCATCCAAACTCTCTTTTTATATTTGGGAAACTGAGGCCCAACAAGAGGTAGGGACTGGTTTAGAGCACAGTATGTGGGGAAAGTCCAGCTTCTTAGGCCAGTACTCAACCCTACCTATCATGTTTAGTTTGGAAATGAAAGCCCCTGAGATCTTGGGGAACCTCTGCCAACCCCTCCCAATTCAGGCCATTTTTCTCTGTATCTCTACAGGAACATAGGTGTGCACAAACAGAAACAGACTTTGCATTTGGGGAAAATGAGAGGGTGGTAAAGGAAGAACAGACACAATGTAAGTGAAAAGGGAGAGGGGAGAAAAAGGTTGGAGAAAGCTCCTCCATGGATCAGGGACATCCATTCCCCTGACAATATGTCCAGAGGTCCATAGCATAAGGGGGATTCTCAAAGTTTTTATAGTCCTGCTAGGCTTGGGCCATCTACATAGTGTTCTCCAGGGGACAGGGCCTGAAGGTCTTACAGCCCACCATTCTCAGCTCCAAGGACTGAGCTCAGCACACATCCCATCTTCCAGTATAGTCAAAGACTACAGGCAAGAGGGACTGTTTCTTTCTCTACACACTGAGTGCTTGCCTTGGCTGACCCTAAGGCTTCTGCGTACTTGGAAATTCTGACCTTGATTCTCCACCAATAATCCACTGTGCTCTGAGAGCATGCTTTCAACTCATGGAGGTCCTTCAGAGGAGAGAGGAGCTTGGGGTTTGGGGAATGAGAACTTGTGGTAGAGCAGAAGGGAGCAAAACCATAGAAGAGTCAGGGGTCCAGGAACAAGACCAGTCCTAGTTGAATCTTTGGGACACTCACTTGGAAGTGTTAACTTAAAGAAAACTACACAACATGAGAGTCATGTGTATAAGTTTTATTCAAGGTCTTAGGACTATAGCCCAGGAGCCAGCCACTCAGTAGCTCTGAGTGTAAACTGCTTCAAAGAGGTATGGAAGGAACCAGTATATATATAATTTTTTTTTTGGCTAAGGAAATACATCTAGTCAAGCACACATCTTGATAAAAGATTACTGCTAGTCACAAGGAACAGATATCTCATGGGTCATTGAAATTCTTCCTGAGATATGCATCTAATTATCTAGGGGCTCATTTATCCAAAGCACAAAGTGTCTCATCCTGTTTTTCTCCATCTTTAATTCCTTTCAGAATTCACTGTTAGTGAGTACTTACAGTGGATTGTGACTTAGCCCTTGTATAAGTTGTTGAGCAATGCTCTTTGGTTTTGTTTTTGTGGTGGGGGTGGTGGTGGTTCTACGCAGAAGTAGGAGGTATTATTGCCCTGTCTGAGGTGAGTATGCCTAAACTAAACACACTAGAGGGGAGAGGCAAAGACAGAAAAGAGTGGTTTCTGACATCCATTCCACAGGCTAGAAGCCCGCAGGTTGTACTCTATTACCCCTAGGACTCTGGAGAGCCTCTCCCTTGAGAACCAACCCCAATATAAAGATTCACACCTGATGCTCCCAGGCTAGTGCTGGCCACAAGAGAGCAGGCAGCCTCTTGGATCAGTGGTTCCCACAGATTTCCTGGAGCAAGTGGAGCAGACAGAACACTTCAGAGATCATTCTCGCCATGTCCCTGCCTCAGAAACAACGTGCACCTCCTGTCATGAGTGATCATCTCTGCAGACTGAAATGAACAGATGCAAGAAGGAGAGCTCCAAGATCTTCCCATTTATTTATTCAGTAACTATGCTTTGAGCACTCACCTTGTGCCAGGTGGGACCACGTGCAGGGTTGAAAATGACCAAGTGGCCCCTGCCTTCCAGGAGCCTGGATGAGAGAAGGACAAAAGAGCAAGTGCTATACCAAAAATAACAGGGTATTGTGAGGAGGGTTTGGGAGTTACTGGCTGGGAAGGTCTGAAAGGCCTCACTGAGGTATATTTCCTGGGAGCAGAATGGGAAGCTAGATGTCTGCTCCTCTGTGGCAATATTACTTCAAAACTTTACACTTACAAAGTGTAAATATTTAATGGCTCACAATTTCTGTGGACCAGGAAGAGCTTATCTAGAAGTTTTGCCCCAAGGTCACTGTGCAGTTGGAGTTATGGCTTCAACTAAAGCTGAATGGTGGGAGGATTTTCTTTCAATCTTACTCACCTGAAAATTATCAGGCTTCAGTCTGGAGTCAGGGCCTGAGTTCCTTTCACTCCTTCTGTTCTCTCCTCTGTGGGCCTCTCCATAGGATAGCATCTGACATCTGTGCTTTTGCTCACAGATCCAGGAATATGACACAGAGAGAGAGACATAGGGAGATTGAAAGAAAGAGAAAAAGAGGGAGAGAGATTCAGGGAGGGAACAAGAGAATGAGTAAGAGGGAAGTGATATTCTTTTTCTCATTGAAACAGAGATGTGGCATCCCATCACTTTGCCTGTATTCTTCTGGTCAGAAGCCATTTACTAACCACTTAATGGTTACAGTATGATGTGTATACCAATGCTGGGCATCAGAGGGAATCATTGTATAGTGGATATGGTGATACATTCACTACAGTTAACTCAGAGCAAGAAATTGAGGTAAGACTGAATTAATGGGTATTATTGATATTAAAGGTTAGAATGTGCTCCCTAGGTGTCATAAATAGGGTCTCATCAGGATGAACATAAATATACATTAAAGATAATTAAAAAGCCCAATGTCAGCAGTAAAATATAGTAATGTGGAAGGAACAGTGCCGGTCTCAGCCTTCAAGTATAAGGTAACTTTGATGACATTTTATATGTAAGAGAATTTCACTTAAATAATTCATATTAGATCTATACCCTTCTGGTTTTTTTTAATTCTACAAGGTTATGTGTCTTAATAAAGTAATTTATAAAAAAAAATTACATCACTTATTTGATAGATTAAGCAATATTTGATGATATTGAATATCAGAGCTGCAAGAGATTGTGGAAACTATTGTGCATCCTTATCTATCTCCATTTGCAGATAAGTAAACTGAGGTCACCACTTGAACAATGACACAAATAAGGTTCCTGGACACCTGGTTTGTGTTCCTTGTTCATTAAGGAAAAATGAAGAACTTACCTTTCTCAAATTTCAATGGATATTTTCCATTGTAGATTATTATAAGATATTGAATTTAGTTTTCTGTGCTATACAGTAAATCCTTATTGCTTATCTACTTTGTGTAGAGTAGTTTGTTAATTCTATACTCCTAAATTATCCCTCCCACCCTCTCTTTCCCCTTTGGAAAACATAAGTTTATTTCCAATATCTGTGAGTCTGTTTCTGTTTTGTATACAGATTCATTTGTATTATTTTTTTAGATTCCACATATAAGTGATATTATATAGTATTTATCGTTCTCTGTCTGACTTACTTCACTTAGTATAATATTCTCTAGGTCTATCCATGTTGTTGCATATTTCAGTATTTCATTCTTTTTTATGGCTCAGTAATATCCCATTGTACACATATACCATATCTTCTTAAACCAATTGTCCGTTGATGGACACTTGGGTTGTTTCCATGTCTCAGCTATTGTAAATACTGCTGCTATGAACATTCGGGTGC
Source organism: Balaenoptera acutorostrata (assembly GCF_949987535.1). Lineage (NCBI taxonomy): Eukaryota > Metazoa > Chordata > Mammalia > Artiodactyla > Balaenopteridae > Balaenoptera > Balaenoptera acutorostrata. The sequence goes on along the minus strand of NC_080080.1, from coordinate 48,285,310 downwards.
ATGTATCTTTCCTTGTTTTAAATTTTCTTTTTTTAATTTAAGTATAGGTGATTTACAGTGTTGTGTTAATTTCTGTGGTATAGCCAAGTGATTCAGTTATATATATTTTTTTCTTTTTTTATCTATTCTTTACCAGTATGGTTTATCATAGGATACTGAACCTTGTTTTGTATCCATTCTATATATAATAGCTTACAACATCTTTTCAAGTTAGAGTTTTCATCTATTCTGGATATATGCCCAGTAGTGGGATTGCTGGTTATATTGTAGCTCTATTTTTAGTTTTTTAAGTACCCTTCATACTGTTTTCCATAGTAGCTGCAACAATTTACATTCACACCAACAGTGTACAAGGGTTCCCTTTTCTCCACTCTGTCCATAAACCAGCATTTATTATTTGTAACTTTTTGATGACTGATTTGAGGTAATACCTCATTGTGGTTTTGATTTGCATTTCTTAATAATTAACAATGTTGAGCATATTTTCATGTGCCTATTGGCCATCTGTATATCTTTTTGGGGGAAATGTCTATTTAGGTCTTCTGCCCATTTTTTGATTGGGTTGTTTGTTTTTTTGATATTGAATTGTATGAGCTGTTTTTACATTTTTGATATTAACCCCTTGTCAGTCATATCATTTGCAGATATTTTCTTCCAGTCCTTAGGTTGTCTTTTCATTTTGTTGATGGTTTCCTTTGCTCTGAAAAAGCTTTTAAGTTTGATTAGGTCTCATTTGTTTATTTTTGCTTTTACTTCTTTTGCTTTTACTTCTTTTGCCTTGTTCTATGAAAATGTTGCTCTTATATGTTCTAAGAAAATATTGCTAAAATTTATGTCAGAGAATGTTTGCCTGTGTTCTCTTCTAGGAGTTTTATGGTGTCATGTCTTATATTTAGGTCTTTAAACCATTTTGAATTTATTTTTGTATATGGTGTGAGGGAGTATTCTAATTTCATTGATTTACATGTAGCTGTCCAGCTTTCCCAATACCACTTGCTGAAGAGACTGTCTTTTCTCCATCATATATTCTTGCCTCCTATGTCAGAGATTAATTAATTGAATATAAATGTGTGGCTTCATTTATGGGTTCTCTATTCTGTTCCATCTGGATCAATTTTTAAAATATAGTGCAGTAAACAAAACATCTAGTTTATTCACATTGGTTTTTAATTCACTGGATTTATTTTCAAGCAAAATCCATTATTTTATGCAAATGACAATTTTTTAATTCATATCATAAGGTACTGACTATAGATTCTAATACTTTGTGTCATTATTTCTACCATCAACTTTCCTGACTCTTATTATGTATATCAAAAATTTTCCCCAGTTTTCTTGAGATATAATTGGCATAAGGCACTGTATAAATTTTAAGGTGTAGAGCATAATGATTTAACTTACATATATTGTGAAATGATTATCACAATAATTTTAGTTCACATTCATTATCTCATATAAATTTTTTTAATGGAAAAGAAAAGCAAATTTTTTGCCTTGTGATGAGAAATCTTAGGGTTTACTTTCCTAACTCTTTTGAAATATATCATATGGCAGTATTAACTATAGTCATCATGTTGTACATTACCTCCCTAGTAATTATTTCTCTTATAACAGAAAGTTTTTACCTTTTGACAACTTCCCTCAAATTCACCCATCCCTCACTGACCCCTCTGGGAACTCAAATCCATTGTTTTTCTATGAGTTTGTTTCTCCTCTGTTTTTCCTTTTTTTTAAAAAAAAAGAAAATTTCACATATAAGTGATATTATACAGGGTTTGTCTTTGTCTGAATTATTTCACTTAGTATAATGCACTCAGGATCCACCTCTCGTCACAAACGGCAGGATTTCCTTCTTTTTATGACCAATAATATTTCATTGTGTATATATCACATTTTCTTTATCCATTTATCTGCCAATGGACACTTAGGTTGTTTCCATGTCTTGGCTATTGTAAATAATGCTGCTATGAACATGGGGGTGCAGGTATGCCTTCTATGTAGTGTTTCATTTTCTTTGGATATATACCCAGAAGTGAAATTGTGGGATAATATGGTGGTTATATTTTTAATTTTTTGAGGAATATCCATAGAGCTTTCTATAGTGGCTGCAACAATTTACACTTCCACCAACAGGGCATGAGGATTCTCTTTGCTCCACATGATTGCCAGCATTTGTTATCTTTCATTTTTTTTTTTTTATAACAGCCATCCTGACAGGTGTAAAAGGTGATATCTCATTATGGTTTTGATTTGCATTTCCTTAATGATTAATGATGTTGAGCATCTTTTCATGTACCCGATGGCCATTTGTAAATATTCCTTGGGAAAGTGTCTATTCAGGTCCTTTGCACATTTTTAAATTGAATTACTTGTTTTTCTTTTACTATTGATTTGTATGAGTTTTTAAATATATTTTGGATATTAACTCCTTATCAGATATGTGGTTTACAAATAATTTTTCCTCATTCAGTAAGATGTTCTTTCATTTATTTTTTTTTTGGTCATTTTTTTTACTGTGCAGATCAAAATGTTTTCAAATTTATTTCCTCTCCAATCAGTATTAAGTGATTAATTTTACCATGTGCAATGGTAAAATGCAAAATCGCAATGATAAAATTTACCAGAATTTGTATAATTCTGATATTATACATTCTCCATTTTATTTGTGTGGATAATTTTAACTAGTAATACTTACCTCGTAGGTTCAAAGTCTCCATGGAGTATATTTGGTGAGATCAAAGCTTATATAGCTTTGGTATACAGAGATTGAGTCTTAACTCAGAGTTTCAGGAATATGCTGATTGCCTAACAGGTTCTAAAATCTCAAGCCTGCCCCACTCCTTTTATGAAATAGGATTTGCTCAGATCTACTTTACAAGGTACCAGTGAATGAAAGCCACACAGTGGTTCTAATCACTCTGCTGGGAACAGAAAGCAAGCATCTCATTTATATTTTTTGATTTGAAAGCAAGACTTCTTGTTTTCCTCTGTGAATGAAAAAATGTCCAATTTTTCTGACAATTTTATTATCTCATCTTCAGCCTGAAGGTAAGTGTATGGAGAGAGCACTTGTAGTTTCGCACTGGTTTTATTCTCCATTATCCTTCAAGACAGAGACTTAGTTTTCTTTCAGACATCAATTCAATAAACTAAAAGATAAAATTCCTGACCTCTCTTGAAATTAAGGATTACCAGACAAAGTTCAGGTCAATGATGTGTGGTCAAAGGTAAATGTGAGACTTATTTTGGAGTGGTTGCTCAAAGGGAACTGATAGAGCTGGTATGACCCTTTTTGTCTTTATTCTCCTGCCTGCAGTCTGAAATGCAGACATACTGTTTGGTACAGTCAGGAGATCCAGCAGCCATCCTGGACCATGAACAGCCTTGATGATGGAAACCCCATACTAAGTGTAGAAGCAGATTGTGCAATTCTTATATCTAATGATTTTGCTTGGCTGACACCCATCTATTTGGAATATAAGGAGTAGCAAGCAGTGAGGTGATGGGCAGGGGCTCTAAAACTGCTTCATGAGCAGAGCCTTGGTATATTGTCCATGTGTGTGTGGAAAACAGGGCTCATCTGTCAGAGCTCTCTTCTGGACTTCACATGGATACAGGGACTGGTTGACTGAAAGGTTTTCTCCCCACGTCCCCCAGTGTTAGGGAGAATTCAGTATCCATGAGCACTTGAGCAGCACCCCACTCTGACATCTTACCCAATATAAAGGGAGCTTGACCACTTGTCCTGGCTAAATGCATGCTTATGCAATTCCACATCTAAACTTTCACCGTACAATTTGAAAATGGAGCTCAAAGAGAGGCAAGTACTGAACCAGACTACAAGAAGTAGTCAGAGTCCAGAAGATTAGTGAAGGCTACGAGTTTCTGCGGGCCAAGGCTCAGCTCATACCATGAAAAATATGAAAGCTCAAAGGTCCTAAGGGGACCTATCCTTCCTCCATGTAAGGTCATTTTCCTCTCTACATTCCCACTTGTGCATAAAAACATGCACACCAGGTGTATGATCAAAAAAAAGTAGACACTGAGGAAGTAACAATAGGGAAATACTAAAGATTGGGGGCATCTCTGGCATCAGGTGGTGGCATCCATTTTCCTAACCACATGGTCACAGTCCCAGAGATGGTCAGAGGAATCTTTAAGGTTCCTATGGTTCTGTCTTGTCCTGAGACATTCTTGGCCCGGCCTCAATAGGACAGGACTCAGGTTTTGCAGTCCACCTGTGTGGACACCTGGAACTACAAGTCCATACCCCATAGCAGACAGTGGTTACAGGAGAGAAGACCTCAGTGTCTTTCTGTATAAGCAGGTGTGCTTCCAGTGGGTAACCCCAAGGGTTTCACATGCTCACACAGTGGCTTTTAGCCTTGGCTCTCCATCGATGAACCACCATGTTCTGAGACCCTTGGAAAATGCTTTCCACTCCCTGGAAGCTTCTTAGACCACACAAAGGCTTAAGGTTTGGGTATAAGGAAGAATGTACCAGAGCACTGTAGACCAAGTCTGGGGTTCAGGGACAAGACCACTCCTTGTTAGATCCTCAGGGTCTTCATTTGAATATGTGGGGATATCATCATTTTTCAGAAGGTTATGCTTCATGAATAAAGAGGACACCTCAGGAATGCACAGAAAAATGGGAAAAGGGAGCTTCTCAGCTCTCTTGGAGACTGTAGATCCTACTCCTTTACCCCTGTGACTTGGGAGAGCCACTGCCTTGAGGACACCTAAATAAAGGTATCAGCTTGTGTTCCTGTCTGGGGTTGCATTGCTAGCACTGGCCACCAGGGTACAGGTGACCTCCTGTGTCATTGGTGCCCACTGAGCTTTGCAGGAGGAAGTGGAGCAGGAAGAGTCATGCAGAGGCCTCCTTGTTTGTTTCCCTGTTTCAGAAACAACTAGATTTGACTGAATGAAGGAGTCTACATAATGGAATCTTAAAAAAGAAACCTTACTTCTTTGGTGATAGACCCCAACAGAACTTAGAGCCAGACATCCACATTCTAGAGTGAGCCACCTAGTCAGCTCACTTGACAGGAAACACTGAAAAAGAACAAGATGTTCTCCTGCTGTGTCCAAATGTTCAGAGGCTCTAGGCTGAGGAAAGTCCAGAGTGAGGAGAGACTTACCCGTTGCTGTAGACTTTGTCTCAGCCCTCATCACCCACACCTCTGGCCATTTGGCAGGGGTCACCCAAAGTAACACAGGACAGCTCAATGTAGGCCAGGGCACACATGTTACCCCCTGACAGTCCCGTTCCCCTTGTCCCTCAATGTGTATGTGTTGAGGGTGGTGGTGGCAGGAGATGAGAGGCATGTCTTTCTTGCATGGAAACAGGTTCTTAAAAGTTGGAAGCCTAGTGAGTCTGTCATGTTCATAACCCAGGTCATGGCTGGCAGGATGAGAAGTTAAGTGCTGAGGACCAAGCTCATCCATCACTATGTTAACCTTGAGCCCTATGGGTTTTACCGGGCTTCCACCTTGGCTGGATGACTTTGCAGACGCCTCTCTGTGCCTGAACAGGGCAACCAAATTTCTCATGGGGTTATCTCCCAGTGGCAATGTCCAGATATTGTCTCCTGGTGCCTCCTGGCCCAGCTACAAGACACTGCCTTTGCAGAACTCCACGCAGAAGATCTTTAAGGAGCTGATCAATAGGTTCAACTACTTCAACTTCCTAGACAGGGGGCAGGTACACAAGGACACCAACAAACATCCAGTGCTGGTCTGAGGAGAGAATGGGCATAAATGTTTCTCCACATCCAGGACCCAAAGATAACTGGGGAAGGTCGAAGACCCAGAGTCAAATCTGGGGATTTCCCTGGGGTCCTTTCAAGGCTTTTCCACATGAGTGTCCCACAGAACCCAAAGGAATCTGGACTTCCACTCCTCCCCACCACCTATAAGGTAGAATGAAAATATACTCTTCACATATTTTTTGAAGTAGTACAGAAATATTTAATGTTGTTTTTACTTTTCATGAGGTCCTGTATATCCTTGCATCTTGATGCTGTTTTGATTTTAAAAAAACAACAAAAAACCCTAGGTATCCTGTGCAGCAATCAGCTCCACTGTCCAGGAAGACCTGCTCTAAACTGTACAAATGATCTACCTTAATAGGGAGATTTATCCATACCATTTAATGAAAATGAGTGCGAAGTTCTCTGTTCAAAGTCCAAATAAAAATTAAAGCATTTCTGAGTGCATAGTAAATGTATGTGTTTCTCTCAAGCTAGATTAAAGAGCTTTTATGCATAGTATTCATTATATGTATGGAACTTAAACTAAGGGGCAGAAGCAAGTAGAGTTTTAGTTCACAGATTTGTAACCTCAGTGTTTGTATATGTTTGTTCAGACTTTTCTCACAACAGGTACTTAACTGAGAATAGAGGCAAAGACCTGTTTAAACCATATAGAATGAACAGTTTCCCATAGTAACCAGAAGATCTTATTACCAAGCTACCAGCACAAAGGTTTTCTAAAAGTGTTCTTTCAGTTAAAGGAAGTTATACATTGTGTGTGACATATGTAGTGATTCATTCCATAAACTAGTCAATCAATTATTTGTAATTCCTTTGTGATGTTGAACTAAACTAAGTGTGCTGACTGTGTGTGGAAGGTAAAGCCTTTGAGATGGCATAAACATGTTTTTCATAAAAGGAATGTAGCCAATGGTTTCATACCATAAGACAGAACAACTGTATTCTTTAACTTAGTGGAAGAAATATAGGCAGTGTACAGTATGTAGTATTTTGTTTAAGAGATCTGTAACCCTGCCTTTTCTAGAGGTACTTTAAAGCTCTGCTAAGTTCTGGATTCTAAAGGCTAATATCAGTGACGTCTTTTCACACTGTAAGAAAAGATTTGCTTTCCATTCAGTAAATGTATGTGTTTCTCACAAGCTAGATGAATAAGGTTTTATACACCTTGTTCTTACACTGTATGAAACTTGTCTCCAAGATTTAGAGTAGCTAGTGATATGTTTCAAAGACCTGCAAACTTACACTTTCTAACAGAGTGACAGCTTTTTAGACTCTGTGGAGAGGTTTGTTTTCCATCCATTATTGAATGATTCTTGCAACCTAGATGAAAGAACTTTTATGCAGAGTGTTTAATGGAAAGCTGCTTGAAGCTCTGTGATCAAAAACTAAATAAAGGCTAATACCTCTCAAACTGCAGGGAAAGAATTGTTTCCCATTTTTAAATGTATATGTTTTCTCACAAGCTAAATGAAAAACTTTTTTGCAGAGTGTGGCTTCAACGTATGAAACTTAACCCTGGCAAAAGCTTGTTTAACTGATATAGAAAGAATAGTTTCCCATAGTAAACAGAAAATCTTTTTACCAAACTACCATCAACAAATTTTTTTTCTTAAAGTGTTCTTTCTGTGAAGGGAAGTTATACCTTTTGTGTAATATGTTATGGTTTGTTCAATAAACTTGTCAATCTAGCACTTGTAATTCCTATGTGAAATTAAGCTAAACTAAGTTTGCTTACTCTGATTGGAAGGGGAAGCCTTGACAATTTAAAGAAAAATAAATCACCTCCTGAATCACACACAAGATATAACTTCCATTCACTTAATATAGAATGATATAAAACCTCTGGGTTCAGAGATATCTGATGAGAACCTCTGGATACTCCTGTTAAGTAAAAGTACTTTCAACCAGCCTATAAGAAACACAGACATTTACTAAGTAGGAAAGAAGACTATCCATGCAGTCTAAAAGTCTTACACACTTATTCCTATGTGGGCACTCCAATATGGCCTTTGAACAAGGAGCTTCAAAAAGCTTTCTATTATATTTTAGAAAGAGCAGTACTACTGAACTCTTAAACAATAACAAAGATGTTAATCTTCAAACACATCTTCAACTAGAAGAACAAAGAACATAGTGGTACTTTCTTAATTATGAGGTACCAATTTGAAGAAAGAACAGAAGTCGCCGTTCAACATTGGTGGAACAAGTCGCCAAGGTCAAGCAGTACCTGCTTTACCCACTGGGGTTCCGTTTCCTACACTGGAAGCACACTGTGCATGAACATTTTCCCTCTCCGTGGCGTGGAACACATTACATTAGTGAATCAAAAACAGGCCACTCCAGGTGTTACCGAGTCCAAGCTCACTCTGCTCACCACATGACAGGCCAATAAATCAGAGGTGAGGTGTCGAAGCAAGGAATACAACTTTATTCAGAAAGCCGGCAGACTGAGAAGATGTCACACTAGTGATCTCTGAAAAACCATCTTAGCAGTGTTTGGATGCCAGTTTATTTTACAGAACAGAGAGGAGGAGGAGACAAGGAAGTAAAAAGGTCATAAGTTTTGCAAATGTCCCCTGGAATGGCCAGCCTTTGGGAGGGGATGTGTTACAAATGCTTTCCTGAACAAAGGCACTTTGGTTTAACATTCAGGCAGAGAGGTAGGATTCCCCGAGGCAGGTCATTATGTGTAGACAGTATACTTTTACTTAACAAAAGCAGTGGAAAGCAAAAGTTAAAGTAAAAGAAACAGATCCAACATGTAGTCAGATTCTGCTCTTCCCTGTTACAATTCCCTACTGTCAATGTCCATTCCACAATCTTCTGGAAAAAGGGGTGATGACCATTTTAACTGCTTCATCAGATGGATCTTTCTGGGAGTGTCTGCCATCGGTGCCAGTGTTCCAAATGTTGTCTCTTTTGTTCCTCTCTGGAAAGAGTCTCCTTTACACCTGTAGGCTTAAAAAGTATTTTCAACCTAAAAGTTGAGAGTTATCAGGAATTTGAGGGCTTCAAGCCTGGAAGGCCACATCTCAAGTTAAGGAATTTAGGGTTTTTATATTTATGGGAAGAGGCAAGAATCTGGGCTCTCTGAAATAATTCCTTTGTTATGCACCACAGCTATCTGGGGCCTGTATCCAGTATTTTCACATCCTGAGTTTCCTCAGGGCTCACCACAAGGAATGGCTGCAGTCTGATGGCTGCTAGATGGCAGGTAGTTTTCTCTTTCATGAGTTTCCTCAGGGTTCAGTGGCTAACATTGCAAGGCTGCAATAGCCAATGAGTGATCCTCTCCTCTAAGTCAGGAATTTGACCAATATTGGGGAGACATTTCATGATCAAACTTTGTCCCACAGTGCTGGGAGGATCATCCCAGGTCAGGAAAAAATTCTTGATATGCCCCTCTAGGTGTTAATTTTCTGATGAGACCCTATTGATAATAAAGATTCTCTGGATCCTCTAATTATGACCCAGGAGACATTTTCCCTTGTTACTTCTTCCTATACCTAGATCACACTATTACAATTATTTTATTTTATAAATGTGATCTATTTCTTTCAAAGTTTAGCCACTGAAGTTTTCATGGAGGCCTGGTTACACCCTGGGTACTGTAAGAGACAACAATCTTATAAAGTAGACAGGATATGAGTAATGTAGCTAGTAACATTGACAAAGACATAGTGCAGCAGGGAAACATAAAGCACAAACAATTTGAAAACAAAGAATAAACTGAGAGAACTTCAAGATGGAGGAGGAGTAAGACGTGGAGAACACCTTCCTCCACACAAATACATCAGAAATACATCTACATGTGGAACAACTCCTACAGAACACATACTGAACGCTGAGAGAAGACATCAGAATTCCCAAAAGGAAAGAAACACCCCACATACTTGACCGTATGGCTGACAGGGTCTTGGTGCTCCAGACGGGTGTCAGGCCTGTGCCTCTGAGGTGGGAGAGCTGAGTTCAGGATATTGGTCCACCAGAGGCCTCCTAGCTCCATGTAATATCAAATGGCAAAAGTTCTTCCAGAGATCTCCATCTCAATGGTAAGACCCAGATCCACTCAAAAACCAGCAAGCTACAGTGCTGGAAACCCTATACCAAACAACTAGCAAGACAGGAGCACAACCTTATGCATTAGCAGAGAGGCAGCCTAAAATCATAATAAGGCCACAGACACGCCAAAACACACTACTGGACATGGTCCTGCCCAAAAGAAAGACAAGATCCAGCCTCATCCACCAGAACACAGGCACTAGTCCCTGCCACCATGAAACCTACACAACTCACTGAACCAAACTTAGCCACTGGGGACAGACACCAAAAACAACGGGAACTACGAACGTGCAGCCTGTGAAAAGGAGACCCCAAACACAGTAAGTTAAGCAAAAGGAGAAGACAGAGAAACACACAGCAGATGAAGGAGAAAGGTAAAAACCCAACACACCAAACAAATGAAGAGGAAATAGGCAGTCTACCTGAAAAAGAATTCAGAGTAATGATAGTAAAGATGATAAAAAGTCTTGGAAATAGAGTGGAGAAAATACAAGAAATGTTTAACAAGGACCTAGAAGAACTAAAGAGCAAACAAACAATGATGAACAACAAAATGAATGAAATTAAAAATTCTCTAGAAGGAAACAATAGCAGAATAAATGAGGCAGAAGAACAGAAAAGTGACCTGGAAAATAAAATAGTGGAAATAACTATTGCAGAGCAGAATAAAGAAAAAAGAATTGAGAACAGTCTCAGAGACTTCTGGGACAACATTAAATGCACCAACATTCGAATTATAGGAGTCCCAGAAGAAGAAGAGAAAAAGAAAGGGACTGAGAAAATATTTGAAGAGATTATAGTTGATAACTTCCCTAATATGGGAAAGGAAATAGTCAATCAAGTCCAGGAAGCACAGAGAGTCCCATAAAGGATAAATCCAAAGAGAAACATGCCAAGACACATATTAATGAAACTATCAGAAATTAACTACAAAGAAAAAATATTAAAAGCAGCAAGGGAAAAACAACACATAACATACATGGAAATCCCCATAAGGTTAACAGCTGATTTTTCAGCAGAAACTATGCAAGCCAGAAGGGAGTGGCAGGACATATTTAAAGTGATGAAAGGGAAAAACCTACAACCGAGATTACTCAGCAAGGATCTCATTCAGATTTGACGGAGGAATCAAAACATTTACATACAATAAAAGCTAAGATTATTCAGCACCACCAAACCAGCTCTACAACAAATGCTAAAGGAACTTCTCCAGGCAGGAAACACAAGAGAAGGAAAAGACCTACAATAACTAACCAAAAACAATTAAGAAAATGGTAATAGGAAAATACATAGCAATAACTACCTTAAATGTAAATAGATTAAAAGCTCCAACCAAAAGACATAGACTGGCTGAATGGATACAAAAACAAGACCCATATATATGCAATCTAGAAGAGACCCACTTCAGACCTAGGGACACACACAGACTGAAAGTGCAGGAATGGAAAATGAAATTCCATGCAAATGAAAATTGAAAGAAAGCTGGAGTAGCAATTCTCATATCAGACAAAATAGACTTTAAAATAAAGACTATTAGAAGAGACAAAGAAGTACACTACATATTGATCAAGGGATCAACCTAAGAAGAAGATATATAAAATTTGAAAATATTTATGCACCCAATATAGGAACACCAAAATACATAAGGTAAATGCTGACACCCATAAAAGGGGAAATCGATAGTAACACAATCATAATAGGGGATTTTAACACTCCACTTTCACCAATGGACAGATCATCCAAATTGAAAATAAATAAGGAAACACAGCTTTAAATGATACATTAAACAATATGGACTTAATTGATACTTATAGGGCATTCCATCCAAAAAAAAGAGAATACACTTTCTTCTCAAGTACTCATGGAACATTCTCCAGGATAGAGCATATCTTGGGTCACAAATCAAGACTTCGTAAATTTAAGAAAATTGAAAATGTATCAACTATCTTTCCAACCACAATGCTATGAGACTAGATATCAATTACAGGAAAAATTCTGTAAAACATACAAACACATGGAGGTTAAACAATACACTACTAAATAACCAAGAGATCACTGAAGAAATAAAAGAGGAAATCAAAACATATCTAGACAGAAATGACAATGAAAACACGATGACCCAAAACCTATGGGATGCAGCAAAAGCAGTTCTAAGAAGGAAGTTTATAGCAATAAAATCCTACCTCAAGAAACAAGAAACATCTCAAATAAACATCCTAAACTTACACCTAAAGCAATTAGAGAAAGAAGAACAAAACAACCCCAAGGTTAGCAGAAGGAAAGAAATCATAAAATCAGATCAGAAATAAATGAAAAAGAAATGAAGGAAACAATAGCAAATCAATAAAACTAAAAGCTGGTTCTTTGAGAAGATAAATGAAATTGATACACCATTAGCCAGACTCATCAAGAAAAAAAGGGAGAAGACACAAATCAACAGAATTAGAAATGAAAAAGGAGACATAACAATTGACACTGCAGAAATACAAAGGATCATGAGAGATTACTACAAGCATCTATATGCCAATAAAATGAACAACCTTGAAGAAATGGACTATTTCTTAGAAAAGCACAACCTTCTGAGACTGAACGAAGAAGAAATAGAAAATATAAACAGAATAATAACAAACACTGTAATTGAGACTGAGATTAAAAATCTTCCAACAAAACAAAAAGCCCAGCAGCAGATGGCTTCACAGGCAAATTCAATCAAAGATTTAGAGAAGGGCCAACACTTATCCTTCTCAAAGTCTTCCAAAATATTGCAGAGGGAGGAACACTCCCAAACTCATTCTATGAGATCACCATCATCCTGACACCAAAACCAGACAAAGATGTCACAAAGAAAGAAAACTACAGGCCAATATTCCTGATGAAGATAGATGCAAAAATCCTCAACAATTACTAGCAAACAGAGTCCTACAGCAAACAGCTGTAGCAAACAGAGTACATTGAAAGGATCATACACCACAATCAAGTGGGGTTTATCCCAGGAATGCAAGGATTCTTCAATATATGCAAATCAATGAATGTGATAAACCATATTAACAAATTGAAGGATAAAAACCATATGATCATCTCAAAAGATGCAGAAAAAGCTTTTGAAAAAATTCAACAACAATTTGTGACAAAAACCCTCCAGAAAGTGGGCATAGAGGGAACCTACCTCAAAATAATAAAGGACATATACGAAAAACCCACAGTAAACATTCTCAATGGTGAAAAACTGGAAGCGTTTCCTCTAAGATCAGGAACAAGACAAGGATGTCTGCTCTCACCACTATTATTCAACATAGTTTTGGAAGTGTTAGCCACAGCAATCAGAGAAGAAAAAGAAATGAAAGGAATCCAAATAGGAAAAGAAGAAGTAAAACTGCCACTGTTTGCAGATGACATGATACTATATATAGAGAATCCTAAAGATACCACCAGAAAACTACTAGAGCTAATCAATGAATTTGGTAAGGTTGTAGAATACAAAATTAATGCGCAGAAAACTCTTGTATTCCTATACACTAATGATGAAAAATCTGAAAGTTAAATGAAGAAAACACTCTCATTTACCATTGCAACAAAAAGAATAAAATACCTAGGAATAAGCCTACCTAAGGATACAAAAGACCTGCATGCAGAAAACTATAAGACACTGATGACAGAAATTAAAAATGAAGCAAACACGTTTTGCATTAGAAGAAACAACATTGTGAAAATGACTGTACTACCCGAAGCAATCTACAGATTCAATGCAATCCCTATCAAACTACCAATGGCATTTTTCACAGAACTAGAACAAAACATTTCACAATTTGTATGGAAACACAAAAGACCCCAAATAGCCAAAGCAATCTTGAGAAAGAAAAATGGAGCTGGAGGAATCAGGCTCCCTGACTTCAAACTATACTACAAAGCTACTGTAGCTGGCACAAACACAGAAATATAGATCAATGGAACAGGATAGAAAGCCCAGAGATAAACCCATGCACATACGGTCACCTTACTTTTGATAAAGGAGGCAAGAATATACAATGGAGAAAAGACAGCCTCTTCAATAAGTGGTGCTGGGAAAACTGGACAGCTACATGTAAAAGAATTAAATTAGAACACTCCCTAACACCATACACAAAAATAAACTCAAAATGGATTAAAGACCTGAATGTAAGACTGGACACTATAAAACTCTTATAGGAAACATAGGCAGAACACTGTATGACACAAATCCCAGCAAGATCCTTTTTGACCCACCTCCTAGAGAAATGGAAATAAAAACAAAAATAAACAAATGGGACCTAATGAAACTTAAAAGCTTCTGCACAGCAAAGGAAACCATAAACAAGATGAAAAGACAACCCTCAGAATGGGAGAAAATATTGGCAAATGAAGCAACTGACAAAAGATTAATCTCCAAAATATAAAAGCAGCCCATGAAGCTCAATATAAAAACACAAACAACACAATCCAAAAATGGGCAGAAGACCTAAATAGACATTTCTCCAAGAAGATATACAGATTGCCAACAAACACATGAAAAGATGCTCAATATCACTAATAATTAGAGGAATTCAAATCAAAACTACAATGAGGCATCACCTCACACTGGTCAAAATGACCATCATCAAAAAATCTACAAACAATTAATGTTGGAGAGGGTGTGGAGAAAAAGCAACGCTTTTGCACTGTTGGTGGGAATGTAACTTGATACAACCACTCTGGAGAACACTATGGGCGGTCCTCAAAAAACTAAAAATAAAACTACCAATGAGAGATTAACCAAGATGGCGGAGTAGAAGGACGTGCTCTCATGAGACAGAGCACCAGAATCACAACTGGCTGCTGGACAATCATTGACAGGAAGACCCTGGACTTCACCAAGGAGGATACCCCACGTCCAAGGACAGAGGAGAAGCCACAGTGAGACGGTAGGAGGGGCACAATCAGAGTAAAATCAAATCCCATAACTGCTGGGTGCATGACTCACAGACTGGCAAACACTTATACCACAGAAGTCCACCCACTGGAGTGAAGGTTCTGAGCCCCACGTCAGGCTTCCCAACCTGGGGGTCCGGCAACGGGAGAAGGAATTCCTAGAGAATCAGACTTTGAAGTCTAGTGGGAATTGATTGCAGGACTGTGACAGGACTGGGGGAAAAAAAGACCCCACTCTTGGAGGGCACACACAAAGTAATGTGTGCATCGGGACCCAGGGGAAGGAGCAGTGACCCTGGGGGAGACTGAACCAGACGTACCTGCTGGTGTTGGGGGGTCTCCTGCAGAGGCAAGTGGTGGCTCTGTTTCACCGTGGGGATAAGGACACTGGCAGCAGAGGTCCTGGGAAGTTCTCCTTGGCGTGAGCCCTCCCAGAGTCTGCCATTAACCCCACCAAAGAGCACGGGTAGGCTCCAGTGTTGGGTTGCCTCAGGCAAAGCAACCAACAGGGAGGGAACCCAGCCCCACTCATCAACAGTCAAGTGGATTAAGGTTTTACTGAGCTCTGACTGCCACAGCAACAGGGAGGGAACCCAGCCCCACCCATCAACAGTCAAGTGGATTAAGGTTTTACTGAGCTCTGACTGCCACAACAACAGTCAGCTCTACCCACCAGCAGAGCCTCCCATCAAGCCTCTTAGATAGCCTCAACCACCAGAGGGCAGACAGCAGAAGCAAGAAAAACTACAATCCTGCAGCCTGTGGACCAAAAACCACAGTTACAGAAAGATAGACAAGATAAAAAGGCAGAGGACTATGTACCAGATGAAGGAACAAGAAAAAACCCCAGAAAAACAACTAAATGAAGTGGAGATAGGCAACCTTCCAGAAAAAGAATTCAGAATAATGATAGTGAAGATGATCCAGGACCTCGGAATAAGAATGGAGGCAAAGATTGAGAAGATGCAAGAAATGATTAACAAAGACCTAGAAGAATTAAAGAACAAACAAACAGAGATGACCAATGCAATAACTGAAATGAAAACTACATTAGAAGGAATCAATAGCAGAATAACTGAGGCAGAAGAACGGATAAGTGACCTGGAAGACAGAATGGTGGAATTCACTGCTGCGGAACAGACTAAAGAAAAAAGAATGAAAAGAAATGAAGACAGCCTAAGAGACCTCTGGGACAACATTAAACGCAACAACATTCGCCTTATAGGGGTCCCAGAAGGAGAAGAGAGAGAGAAAGGACCAGAGAAAATATTTGAAGAGATTAGAGTCGAAAACTTCCCTAACATGGGAAAGGAAATAGCCACCCAAGTCCAGGAAGTGCAGAGAGTCCCATACAGAATAAACCCAAGGAGAAACACGCCGAGACACATAGTAATCAAAGTGGCAAAAATTAAAGACAAAGAAAAATTACTGAAAGCACCAAGGGAAAAATGACAAATAACATACAAGGGAACTCCCATAAGGTTAACAGCTGATTTCTCAGCAGAAACTCTGCAAGCCAGAAGGGAGTGACATGATATACTTAAAGTGATGAAAGGGAAGAACCTACAACCAAGATTACTCTACCCAGCAAGGATCTCATTTAGATTTGATGGAGAAATCAAAAGCTTTACAGACAAGCAAAAGCTAAGAGAATTCAGCACCACCAAACCAGCTCTACAACAAATGCTAAGGGAACTTCTCTAAGTGGGAAACACAAGAGAAGAAAAGGACCTACAAAAACAAACCCAAAACAATTAAGAAAATGGTCATAGGAACATACATATCAATAATTACCTTAAGGGGCTTCCCTGGTGGCGCAGTGGTTGAGAATCTGCCTGCTAATGCAGGGGACACGGGTTCGAGCCCTGGTCTGGGAAGATCCCACATGCCACGGAGCAGCTGGGCCCGTGAGCCACAATTGCTGAGCCTGCGCGTCTGGAGCCTGTGCCCCGCGACGGGAGGGGCCGCGATAGAGAAAGGCCCGCGCACCGCGATGAAGAGCGGTCCCCGCACCGCGATGAAGAGTGGCCCCCGCTTGCCGCAACTGGAGAAAGCGCTCGCACGAACCGAAGACCCAACACAGCCAAAAGTAAAAATAAATAAATAAATAAAATCAAGTAAAAAAAAAAAAAAAAAAAAAAAAAAAAAGCATGCAATTTCTGTTTAAAAAAAAAAAAAAAAAAAAAATAATTACCTTAAACGTGAATGGATTAAATGCCCCAACCAAAAGACATAGACTGGCTGAATGGATACAAAAACAAGACCCATATACATGCTGTCTACAAGAGACCCACTTCAGACCTAGGGACACATACAGACTGAAAGTGAGGGGATGGAAAAAGATATTCCATGCAAATGGAAATCAAAAGAAAGCTGGAGTAGCTATACTCATATCAGATAAAATAGACTTTAAAATAAAGAATGTTACAAAAGACAAGGAAGGAGACTACATAATGATCCAGGGATCAATCCAAGAAGAAGATATAACAATTATAAATATATATGCACCCAACATAGGAGCACCTCAATACATAAGGCAACTGCTAACAGCTATAAAAGAGGAAATCGACAGTAACACAATAATAGTGGGGGACTTTAACACCTCACTTACACCAATGGACAGATCATCCAAAATGAAAATAAATAAGGAAACAGAAGCTTTAAATGACACAATAGACCAGATAGATTTAATTGATATATATAGGGCATTCCATCCAAAAACGGCAGATTACACGTTCTTCTCAAGTGTGCACGGAACATTCTCCAGGATAGATCACATCTTGGGTCACAAATCAAGCCTCATTAAATTTAAGAAAATTGAAATCATATCAAGCATATTTTCTGACCACAACGCTATGAGATTAGAAATGAATTACAGGGAAAAAAACGTAAAAAAGACAAACACATGGAGGCTAAACAATACGTTACTAAATAACCAAGAGATCACTGAAGAAATCAAACAGGAAATCAAAAAATACCTAGAGACAAATGACAATGAAAACACGACGACCCAAAACCTATGGGATGCAGCAAAAGCGGTTCTAAAGGGAAGTTTATAGCTATGCAAGCCTCCCTAAAGAAACAAGAAAAATCTCAAGTAAACAATCTAACCTTACACCTAAAGAAACTAGAGAAAGAAGAACAAACAAAACCCAAAGTTAGCAGAAGGAAAGAAATCATAAAGATCAGAGCAGAAATAAATGAAATAGAAACAAAGAAAACAATAGCAAAGATCAATAAAACTAAAAGTTGGTTCTTTGAGAAGATAAACAAAATTGATAAGCCATTAGCCAGACTCATCAAGTAAAAGAGGGAGAGGACTCAAATCAATAAAATCAGAAATGAAAAAGGAGAAGTTACAACAGAAACCGCAGAAATACAAAGCATCCTAAGAGACTACTACAAGCAACTTTATGCCAATAAAATGGACAACCTGGAAGAAATGGACAAATTCTTAGAAAGGTATAACCTTCCAAGACTGAATCAGGAAGAAACAGAAAATATGAACAGACCAATCACAAGCAATGAAATTGAAACTGTGATTAAAAATCTTCCAACAAACAAAAGTCCAGGACCAGATGGCTTCACAGGTGAATTCTATCAAACATTTAGAGAAGAGCTAACACACATCCTTCTCAAACTCTTCCAAAAAATTGCAGAGGAAGGAACACTCCCAAACTCATTCTATGAGGCCACCATCACCCTGATACCAAAACCAGACAAAGACACTACAAAAAAAGAAAATTACAGACCAATATCACTGATGAATATAGATGCAAAAATCCTCAACAAAATACTAGCAAACAGAATCCAACAACACATTAAAAGGATCATACACCACGATCAAGTGGGATTTATCCCAGGGATGCAAGGATTCTTCAATATACGCAAATCAATCAATGTGATACACCATATTAACAAATTGAAGAATAAAAACAATATGATCATCTCAATAGATGCAGAAAAAGCTTTTGACAAAATTCAACACCTATTTATGATAAAAACTCTCCAGAAAGTGGGCGTAGAGGGAACCTACCTCAACATAATAAAGGCCATATATGACAAACCCACAGCAAACATCATTCTCAATGGTGAAAAACTGAAAGCATTTCCTCTAAGATCAGGAACGAGACAAGGATGTCCACTCTCACCACTATTATTCAACATAGTTCTGGAAGTCCTAGCCACGGCAATCAGAGAAGAAAAAGAAATAAAAGGAATACAAATTGGAAAAGAAGAAGTAAAACTATCACTGTTTGCGGATGACATGATACTATACATAGAGAATCCTAAAACTGCCACCAGAAAACTGCTAGGGCTAATTAATGAATATGGTAAAGTTGCAGGTTACAAAATTAATTCACAGAAATCTCTTGCATTCCTATACACTAATGATGAAAAATCTGAAAGAGAATTTAAGGAAACACTCCCATTTACCATTGCAACAAAAAGAATAAAATACCTAGGAATAAACCTACCTAGGGAGACAAAAGACCTGTATGCAGAAAACTATAAGACACTGATGAAAGAAATTAAAGATGATACCAACAGATGGAGAGATATGCCATGTTCTTGGATTGGAAGAATCAACATTGTGAAAATGAGTGTACTACCCAAAGCAATCTACAGATTCAATGCAATCCCTATCAAATTACCAATGGCATTTTTTACGGAGCTAGAACAAATCATCTTAAAATTTGTATGGAGACACAAAAGACCCCGAATAGCCAAAGCAGTCTTGAGGCAAAAAAATGGAGCTGGAGGAATCAGACTCCCTGACTTCAGACTATACTACAAAGCTACAGTAATCAAGACAATATGGTACTGGCACAAAAACAGAAACACAGATCAATGGAACAAGATAGAAAGCCCAGAGATTAACCTACGCACCTATGGTCAACTAATCTATGACAAAGGAGGCAAAGATATACAATGGAGAAAAAACAGTCTCTTCAATAAGTGGTGCTGGGAAAACTGGACAGCTACATGTAAAAGAATGAAATTAGAATACTCCCTAACACCATACACAAAAATAAACTCAAAATGGATTTGAGACCTAAATATAAGACTGGACACTATCAAACTCTTAGAGGAAAACATAGGAAGAACACTCTTTGACATAAATCGAGCAAGATCTTTTTTGATCCACCTCCTAGAGTAATGGAAATAAAAACAAAAATAAACAAGTGGGACCTAATGAAACTTCAAAGCTTTTGCACAGCAAAGGAAACCATAAACAAGACGAAAAGACAACCCTCAGAATGGGAGAAAATATTTGCAAATAAATCAATGGACAAAGGATTAATCTCCAAAATATATAAACAGCTCATTCAGCTCAATATCAAAGAAACAAACACCCCAATCCAAAAATGGGCAGAAGACCTAAATAGACATTTCTCCAAAGAAGACATACAGACGGCCACGAAGCACATGAAAAGATGCTCAACATCACTAATTATTAGAGAAATGCAAATCAAAACTACAATGAGGTATCACCTCACACCAGTTAGAATGGGCATCATCAGAAAATCTACAAACAACAAATGCTGGAGAGGGTGTGGAGAAAAGGGAACCCTCTTGCACTGTTGGTGGGAATGTAAATTGATACAGCCACTATGGAGAACAATATGGAGGTTCCTTAAAAAACTAAAAATAGAATTACCATATGACCCAGCAATCCCACTATTGGGTATATACCCAGAGAAAACCGTAATTCAAAAAGACACATGCACCCGAATGTTCATTGCAGCACTATTTACAATAGCCAGGTCATGGAAGCAACCTAAATGTCCATCAACAGACGAATGGATAAAGAAGTGTGGTACATATATACAATGGAATATTACTCAGCCATAAAAAGGAACGAAATTGAGTCATTTGTTGAGACGTGGATGGATCTAGAGACTGTCATACAGAGTGAAGTAAGTCAGAAAGAGAAAAACAAATATCGTATATTAATGCATGTATGTGGAACCTAGAAAAATGGTACAGATGAGCCAGTTTGCAGGGCAGAAGTTGAGACACAGATGTAGAGAATGGACATATGGACACCAAGGGGGGAAAACTGCGATGAGGTGGGGATGGTGGTGTGCTGAATTGGGCGATTGGGATTGACATGTATACACTGATGTGTATAAAACTGATGCCTAATAAGAACCTGCAGTATAAAAAAAACAAACAAAACAACCAATACTAAACTTTCATTGTGTTATTTGTATGGAAATATGTTAATATAAATGTTTCAGACATTACATGAAATTTCTAAAAATCTTATATATGTATTTGTATGGAGATATGTATGGAAATATGTTAATATAAATGTTTCAGACATTACATGAAATTTCTAAAAATCTTATATTTGTATTTGTATGGAAATATGTATGGAAATATGTTAATATAAATGTTTCAGACATTACAGGAAGCTTCTAAAAATCTTATATGTTCTGGTATAATGTTATAAGTAATAATCCTAGTTATTACTTTAAAATATATATCTCAGAAATAACTAATTTTCTTGTCAACTGCATTATTATGAACTTTCATCAAATCTTTAACCATGGTCATTTTTAAGTCTTTTGTCATTTACAGACAGTTCTGGGTGTACTCTGATGATTTTGCAAATATGTTCCTATAAAATGGTTTCATCTTCAAGAAATTCATGGAAAAGACTCTGACAAGTACAGGTTTCTGGTAACTGACTGTACTGCTGAACTGAATAAATAAGCATTTTCACAACTCTAATGAAAAACTGATGAACTCATAAAAGTGCTAACAAAAGATCAAGATGAAAAAAAACTAATTACATGGGACTGAGTGAACTGATGAGGATGTGTATAATTTTTGTGACTTTCTGTCTGAATTAAAAAAAAAAATCCCACAAGGACTCAGAGGCAAAGAATATACAAATCAATTTTCACTGCAAAGTAAAGGAGCTGTTACAGTGGAGGATTACTGGACTGAATGTCAATATTATGACATAGCATGAGTGTGTTTCATGTTTGGTAATTGCAATCATTGTTGCTTTTTTTGTGGTCATCCATGTACAATGCTTGGTGTCAGTCTATTTATCTCTTGTAAAAATAAAATACAGTGTGTGTGTGTGGAAAAAAAAAAAAAACTACCAACGACCCAGGAATCCCACTACTGGGCATATACCCTGAGAAAACCATAATTCAAAAAGTGTCATGTACCACAAAGTTCATTGCAGCTCCATTTTGAATAGCCAGGACATGGAAGCAACCTAAGTGTCCATCAACAGATGAATGGATAAAGAAGATGTGACACATATATACAATGGGATATTACTCAGCCAATAAAACAAACAAAATTGAGTTATTTGTAGTGAGGTGGATGTACCTAGAGTCTGTCATACAGAGTGAAGTATGTCAGAAAGAGGAAAACAAATACCATATGCTAACACATATATACAGAATCTTAAAAAAAAAAAAAGTTCTGAAGAACCTAGGGGCAGGCCAGGAATAAAGACCCCCCCCCCAAGATGTAGAGAATGGAGTTGAGGACACGGGGAGGGGGAGTTGTAAGCTGGGACGAAGTGAGAGAGTGGAATGGACATATATACACTACCAAATGTAAAATAGATAGCTAGTGGGAAGCAGCCGCATAACACAGGGAGATCAGCTCGGTGCTTTGTGATCACCTAGAGGGGTGCGATAGGGAGGGTGGGAGGCAGATGTAAGAGGGAGGGGATATGGGGATATATGTATATGTAAAGCTGATTCACTTTGTTATAAAGCAGAAACTAATACACCATTGTAAAGAAATTATACCCCTATAAAGATGTTTAAATTGATCAATCAATAATAAAGTAAAATTTTTAAAAGAACAAATTAAAACTTTGATCAACATAATTAGTTATAATCTTTTTGCAATAATGATGACCAAAGGTATCATAACTGATTTAATGAGCCATCTGCAGTTTCACTGTACATACTTAGACAGGCGTGGCTTAGTCTTTGAGACAAGCATATGCAATTGCCAGTATCAACCAGGAAGAGAGGAAAAGATCGTTGTTTTAGTTCTGTTTACAAATGTATAATTTACCAAGTTACTGTAAGTCATAATTAGTTTAAGGGGGAGGTTTTCCTTACACCTGGAAAACACAGATTTAAACCAGTAATATTTCAAATAGAAATAAATATAATAAAAATTATAATCATATTCACTAGTTCATTCAGTCCTTATTAACTAATCCTTTTTATTAATAGCTTTATGAAGCCGCCAGGTTTCCCATTAGAATTTTTCAATTTCTTACCCAGTTCAGCATTATGGCCTGAAACCCAGAAACTTGTATTTATCCAAAGGTCCATTCTATAAGTCTTGAAGAGGAAACATTTTTACAAAGGCATCAGACTGAAACCGTAACTGTCTATAATGATGGAAGACTTAAGATGCAAGTTTAAGTCTGATTACAATGCAATTGATAAAGTAAATTTGTTACTGCTGTGACATGCAACATTTTCAGATAATAACTAGTATTATGACTGATAATATTTTACCAAGACATATTAAATTTTAGGAACTCCATATAGTCTCTAAAATACCTGTATCATTTTCCATACAATATGACCTAAGAAGACTTTTTACTTATTTGACAACACTTCCCATGTAATTCAACATAAGAAGTAAATCTAATTAGTTTAATATCTCTCTTTGGTTTGTTTCAGGGACCCATTGAAGCATCCCAATGTTAGTTAGAGGTCAAAGGGACTTCATTATGTTTTGATTTGGGAAGTTTCATCAAATCAATATCAAAAGAGTTTAAAACAGTCAGATAGGATCACTGGTCACTGTGAAACTACAGTTATTCACTTAGCCAAAGTAACAATAAAATATTTCAAAGGCAAATACAGAACAGATCACTTAAAAGGTAAAGAACTTAAAATCTGTTATCAAAGGCAGTTCAACATCTTAAGAAACCTTGTCTTCTTAACAGAGAGAAAAGCCAAATTCAAATTTTACACCAGCTTACTTTTAAAATTCATTTACTCAATTAAACTTATTTTAAACATAGTCAATACTGACCAAGCACAAAACTCTTTTCTCGGGGTCCACTTTCCACAAATCTCCCATCACTTAACTTATTTTAGCACATTTCTAACTTTCAAGTTGTCTAATATCTGGAGAGATTAATTTTAGATAGATATTTCTAAAATATAATTATTTCTAAAAGTTCACCCAAAGCTGTTATCTCATTTGGATTTTATTTCCTTAAATATCTCTTCACACCAAGTTGCTTTCCTTGCTGACAAATTTGCAACAGATGTAACAAAATTTTATTTAGCTTATAATAAAACTAGGGACAATAAAAGTATACTTAATGTTGATGACTTTAAAGACCAGTCTATATTAATTAGATAATCAAACATTAATACCAGGTATTAATTTAATACTGATTATTTCCCATTTTGTGTGAACCTGAAACTCATTTAGCTCAATTTCTCTTGTATTTAGAATTGTTTGTTTTGTAAGCGCTTACTTTTCTTTATACCTATTAAATAGTGCTCATTCACAAATCAACCTCAACAATGTTATCCAAAGACAAGGACACATACAAAGACACAAACAGAGAGACATCAGAGTTCTCATTTCAAAATTTCAGCCCTGAGTCAGGTACAGCAATATAAAACCTATCAGTTTGCAAAAGAGGTTGGTTTAAAGCTGGATTTCTGGCAGATTAAACAAATCAGGCTCACTTGTCAGGATGGCTATATTTTTATAGAAAAGACACTTAGGATTTTTATTTATCCTTGACAAGTAAATTTCTCAATTACTTTACCCTCCTTTCAAAGTTTGCATTTTTTTTAACATCTTTATTGGAGTATAATTGCTTTACAATGATGTGTTAGCTTCTGCTTCATAACAAAGTGAATCAGTTATACATATACATATGTTCCCATATCTCTTCCCTCTTGCATCTCCCTCCCTCCCACCCTCCCTCTCCCACCCCTCTAGTTGGTCACAAAGCACCAAGCTGATCTCCCTGTGCTATGCGGCTGCTTCCCACTAGCTATCTATTTTACGTTTGGTAGTGTATATATGTCCATGCCAGTCTCTCATTTTGTTACAGCTTACCTTTCCGCCTCCCCATATCTTCAAGTCCATTCTCTAGTAGGTCTGTGTCTTTATTCCCATCTTACCACTAGGTTCTTCATGACCTTTTTTTTTTCCCCTAAGATTTCGTATATATGTGTTAGCAAAGTTTGAATTTTAAAAAGATGGGAGAGATGGGGGTTCTTGAGAAGACCAAATAGGACATTTGCATCTCAAAGATACAGGCAAGTTTCTATTAAGATGACTTTGTTTCCTTTTCTGGGATTTCCATGAACACCGTTTTGCAGGCTTAAGGTGTGTTCTGGTGGGATCCTGATGTCAAATTGTTCTGGCAAAAATGTTACTTGATCATTTAATTTATGAAGGAAATCTCATCCCAAAAAAAGGGGGATTGGATACTCTAGCATATATAAGAAGCCATGTTTCAGGGTGAGGACCCCTAGTTGGCATTCTAGAGGTTGTAAGAATGAGCAGTTTTGTACTTCTCCAGAAGTTCCTGTGATCGGTCTATACTGAGATGTTTTCTGTGCCACCTTGCTGTTTACCACAGAATATGTGGCACCTGTATCTATTAGAAAATCAATCAACTTGTCCCTACTGTCAGAGTTACCGAGGGCTCCTGTGGGGAAATTAGAATCGTACACCTCAAGTCTAAGGGAGTCCCCTGGCCTCTTTCAGGATGTCAGCGCAAGGGAAATTGCCCTGATGTGCAAGTGGCTCCCAGTCCAAATTGGGTGCCCTGTTGGGTCTTAGATGGTGATACTAAACTAGGTCCCTGTGTCTTGGGGGTTAATATAGAAAATTCTATTTGATCCCCATGGGTAGGGGAAACAGGAGGCGGTGAATGGAGTGAATATGTTGGTGGTGTGGGTGGGGGGGGGGCAGTTGGAACAACTGCCAGTGCAGCCTGCTTGGCCAGTGGGGGAGCTGTGTAAGCCAGAGGGGGGGCGGGTTAGGTTTTGGAGTAACATGTCCCTACTCTCATTTTCTCCCTTTTCCCCTGCTCTTTTGCAAAACACTTCTAACTGCGAGATAGTATAATAATTGAGTGAGCCATTCAGGGGCCATCGCTCTTATGATCCTAACATATATTGGGTCCACACCCTATTACAATAGTATAAAATGTCTTTCTTAGTCATAGGCCAACAGCTATGTTTTGTCCATTTATCTAATATATGCCCCAAAGGGCTTTCCTTTGAGATAGATGAAATATTTCTCATTTTTACAAGTTTGATAACATCAAAACACAAACGAGGTAAACAAATTCTAGCATTGATGCACACAAAATCAAAACAAGACCAAGACCAAAACTAATGAACCTGTTCCAAATCAGGCAGAGTCCAACAATTCCCCTCTCCAACAGGGTACCCC
The DNA here is from genome assembly GCF_949987535.1 of Balaenoptera acutorostrata. Classification (NCBI taxonomy): domain Eukaryota; kingdom Metazoa; phylum Chordata; class Mammalia; order Artiodactyla; family Balaenopteridae; genus Balaenoptera; species Balaenoptera acutorostrata. The sequence continues at coordinate 48,259,106 of NC_080080.1, read as the reverse complement.
AATCAAACAAATTGGTTTTCCCATAAAGGATAAGCTCAAATTGAGAGGGGAATATGTTCCTGATGTGCACACCGGAGTGACTTACCCTACAAAATCTAGTCCATCGACTCACAGAAGTTGGTCGGTTCCTTGTTACAACTGCCATGTGTTGGGGTAGCTGGTGCAGTTTCAGGGAATTTTGAAGGGAAGATCCTCAGGACAAATGGCCCTGGCAGCTGCTAGGGCCTTGCCCCAACGTTCCCTGACCAGGGCCCGTTAGCCACAAGCAGCAAGGCTCCTGGCTGGCCAAGCCAAAATTGTTACCAAATCCAAGCTCGCTCTGCTCACTGCACGGCAGGCCAATAAATAAAAGATGAGGGGTTGAGGCTAGGAATATGACATACCCGAAAAGCCTGCAGACCAAGAAGATGGCAGACTAGTGTCTCAAAAAACATCATAGTGGGGTTTGGATGCCAGTTTTTTTTACAGAACAGAGAGGGGGAGGAGATGAGGAAGTAAACTAAAAAGGCCATAAGCTTTGCAAATGTCCCCTGGAATGGCCAGCCCTGAGAGAGGGATGTGTTAATTTATTTTTTCTTACAGCCATCCACAGGAGGACAGGGTCAGGATTCTTCCCTGACCAAAAGCACTTTGGTTTAACATTCAGGCAGATGGGCATGGTTCCCCAAAGCAGGTCATTATGTATAGATAGTATCCTATTATTGAACAAAAACAGTGGAAAGAAAAGGTTACAATAAAAGAAACAGATCCAACATGTAGTCAGACTTCGTTCTTCCCTGTTACACAGGCTGTGTGGAAAGGCTTTCCTTTTATATTGGCCTCTGGAACACAAGCTTCACGCAGCCTGGCATTCAACCTCAGAATGGGTAGGTTTTCGGGTCTGTCATGTCATCTACCAGACGATCCAACACCAGGGATGAAGGTTCTTAGGCTGAAAGAACAAGGCCTCTAACACTTCCTGCAGCTGGCTGTTAATAAACACAGTCATTGTGGATATGAGCACCAGGTTTTTCCCTACAAGGTTGAAAAGTCTTCCCTCTGTTCTTTGTTAGAATTCATGTTGTAAACCTGCAGCTTTATAGGACCTCTAGAAAAGCAGGGTTCCAGGTGTCTTGCACAATATAGCACATGCTGTACATTTCCATGATTTCCTCCACCTATTGTAGGGCAAGGGCCTAGGAAGTCTCCTACGAGAAGCAACTTTGGCATCATTCCTTAGATGCAGAACTGGCCAAACTAAGCCGACTGAAAGCCTTTCCTGTGTAATCTCAGATTCCAACTTCTTTTAACTCCAGATCCTATCATTGGTAAAAACAAACAAACAAACACACAAAATGACACAGACCAGTTATAAAGAAAAAATCACCACCTGGGTCTCCCAAAAGGTCACACTTGCATTCTGTGCAAGAACACATGAAGAAAAACTTCCAGCTGCTATCTCCGCCCTGAGATCATCTGGCTGCCCTGAAAAATTGTTCATTGGCTATGGCTTAAGGAGGCTTCTGCCTGTATCTCAGGGAGGTACCTGGTGTGAGGAAAGACTCAGTGTAGCTGCTGCATATCACTGGTGCCACGAGTCTGTCAAAGAGAACCCAAAGTGCCTCAGCCCCTTGGAGGCAGTTTCCTACATGGAAGGGAAGCAGTGCATGAAAGTTTATGCATCCTAGCTTGTGAGAGACATATGCTTATGAATTTGAACACAAGACTTTGCAGGTGGCCAGAAAGATTTTCACGTACAGGAATTTGAACCTGGACATTCACGCACTCTTCCAAGCAACTTCAGAAGACTTGGCACTGCAGGTCTGGCAAACCTCCCACCAGTGCCTCCAAATCCCGGACACATGTTCCCTTCAACTCTCAGTAGAGAGCATTAAACTTCCCTCCTCTGGCTCATTGGAAATCCTATAACTTCTGTCTTGGAGGTTACAGTGAATTTCCATGGTGAAAGGCCATGCCTGCTCTTCTCCAGGAGAAGACTACACATTAACTCGGCCTTCCAGTAGCTGCCATAGAGTTAATTAAAGATATATGTGAGAAGGGACCTGACATATGGTCAGGTCTCAAATATTAGCCACTAAAATAATACCACCAACAACAATAATAAAGCACACAAAGTTTTGTACCTATTAATGTTAAAAAAAAAAAAGATATATGTGAGACCAGAGCCTCTTTGCTTGCATGACCTAGATCTTTGCAACCTGGTTCAAGAAGACAGGGACTAGTAATCTTTTGGTAGAGTACGACACATTGGCTTATTTATTTCGTGAGTTAAAATGTTGACTGGGCTGACAGGAAAATGTTCCCTTCCCCACACATTCGGCACTCTTGGACTCCCTCAACCAGGCCTCATTTGTACCAATGCGAGAAGGAGAAGTTAGTGGAACAAATCCCTGCCCAAGCACATACAAAGAAAGAATTCCTTCACAGAAGGAACACTGTGAGAAAACTTTCGGAGAGTTATCTTGGTCCTAAGAGCTTCTGGTGACCTGAATATACCGCTTGTTATAGAAGGGTTGGACAGCATCTTCTGCAATACTCTTGGTTAGGTACCATTTGGAGTAAAGAACCAAGTCTCCTGTTCCTACACTGTTGCAACAAGTCTGTGAGGTCGAAGAGTACCTGCTTCAACCACTGGATCTCCATTTCCTACACTAAAAGCAGCAGGGCGTGAAACTTTTTCCCCCTCCGTGGGGAAAAACACATTACATTGCTGAATGGAAAACAGGCTCACCAGCACTGCGGAAACACTTTCTTTTTTTTTTTTTTTTTTTTTTAAGGATTTTCTTATTTATTTATTTATTTATTTATTTATTTTATTTTTGGCTGTGTTGGGTCCTCGGTTCGTGCGAGGGCCTTCTCCAGTTGCGGCAAGCGGGGGCCACTCTTCATCGCGGTGCGGGGACCGCTCTTCATCGCGGTGCGCGGGCCTTTCTCTATCGCGGCCCCTCCCGTCGCGGGGCACAGGCTCCAGACGCGCAGGCTCAGCAATTGTGGCTCACGGGCCCAGCTGCTCCGCGGCACGTGGGATCCTCCCAGGCCAGGGCTCGAACCCGCGTCCCCTGCATTAGCAGGCAGACTCCCAACCACTGCGCCACCAGGGAAGCCCAACACTTTCTTTTTATATTGGAATTTTGAACACGAAACGTCCCAAGCCTTGCCTTCAATCTCAGAATGGGTAGGTTGTCAGGTTCGTCATGATTATTCCCAGCCACTCCAACACGGGATGTGAAGGAACATACGCTGGAAAAGCGCAATGTCTAAGGTTCTGTGTGGGGCTGTTAAGAAACACAGTCATTGTGTATATAGGCACCAAGCCATTCCCTACAGGGCTACATTGTGTTGAAACCAGGAAAGGTGCCCTTTCCAGAGGTCCTATAAAACTGCACGTTTACAACCTGAAATCAAACAAAGAATAGGGGGGAAGTGTGTTCAATCTGTGTGGAAAGGCCTGGTGCCCATATACACAATAACTGTGTTTCTTAACAGTGGAGCACAGAAAGCCTTAGACACTGTGCTCTTTCAGTGTAAGTAGCATCACCCAGTGTTGGAGCAGCTTGGAGCAGGCATGACAGAACTGCCAACCTACCCATTCTGAGATTGAAAGGCAAGGCTTTGGGATGTTACATGTTCAAAATGCCATTATCAAAAAAAGTGTTTTCACACTGCTGGTGGGCTTATTTTCGATTCTGTAGTGTGATGTGTTTCACGCCATGGAGAAGAAAAACGTTCATGTCTGAGTGCTTTCTGTGTAAGAAACAGGAGCTCCAGTGAGTTAAGCAGGTACTCTTTGACTTCAGAGAATTTTTGCACCAGTGTTGGAACAGGCGACTTTGGTTCTTTCCTCAAATTGGTACCTACCTGGGCATAGTGCAAAGGCTACTGCCACACCCTTATACATTAAGTGGTTTGCCCACATCACCAGAAGCTCTTAGGATCAAGATAACACCCTAAAGTTTTTCTCACAGTGTTCCTTCTGTGAAGGAAAGCTTTCCTGGTGTGGGACATGAGCAAGGATTTGTTCCACTAGTTCTCCATCTCGCATTGATACAAAGGAGGCCTGGTGGAGGAAATCCAGGGGTGCTGCATGTGTGAGGAATGGAAAGTTTTCCTGTCAACACAGTCAACATTTTTACTCATGGAAAGCATGGAGCCAATGTGTCAAACTATACCAAAGGGCTACTAGGCCCTGTCTTCTTGAACTGAATTGCAAAGACCTGGGGCATGCAAGGTAGACAGGCTCTGGTCTCACATTCATCTGCAGTTGGCTCCAACAGCAGCTATTGGAAGGCTGCGTTAATGGGTGTCTTCTCCTTAAGAAGAGCAGGCACGGTGTTTTACAATGGATATTCACTCTAACCTCCAAGACAGAAGTGCTACAATTTCCAGTAAGCCAGAGGAGGAAGTTTAATGAGCTTTCTCCTGACAGTTGAAGGGAACTTGTGTCTGGGATTTGGAGGCACTGGTGGGTGTTTTGTGAGACCTGCAGTGCCAAGGCATCTGAAGTCCTTGGAGACATGCAGAAATGCCTGGTACAAGTTCACAGTACGTGAAAGCCTTTGTGGCCACCTGCAAAGGCAAATTTATAAGCATACCTGTCTCTCACAAGCTAGGAAGCAAAATCTTTCATAAGCGGTGTCCATTCTGTGTTGGAAACTGCCTCCAAGGGGCTGAGTCACTTTGGGTTCTCTTTGACAGACAAGTGGCACCCGTGATAAACTGCACCTACAATGAGTCTTTCCTCAAACCAGGTACCTCCATGAGATAGACGCAGAGGCCTCCTTAACCCATAGCCAATGAACAATTTCCCACGGCAGTTGGACAGTCTCAGAACAGAGACAGGAGCACGAAGTTTTACTTCATGTGTTCTTATACTGAATGCAATGGTGACCTTGTGGGAAACAGGTGGTGATTTGTTCTTTATAATTGGACAGTCTCCTTTTTTTTTTTTTTTAAACAATGTTAAGATTTGGAGGTAAAAGAAGTTGGAATCTGTGAGTAGGCGGGAATGTCTTTTAGTCAGTTTGATGGCAGTATGACTGCGTCCAAGAAATGATGCCCACATTTGCTTCCCACAGGAGACATTTTAGGCCCTGTGTCCTTCCACAGAGTGGAGGAAAACGAGGAAGTGTACAAAAAGCCCATGGTATATATCCCAAAAGCATGGGCTATAATGTGTTGAACCTGGAAACGGGACATTTCCAGATGTCCTATAAAGCTGCATGTTTAAAACATGAATTCTACCAAAGAACGGGGGGAAGTCTTTTCAACCTTGTAAGGAAACGCCTGGTGCCCATATATGCAATGACTGTGTTTCTTAACTGCCTAACACAGAAAGCCTTATTCTCCATGTGCTTACAGTGCAAGAACCTTCACTCCCGGGTTTGGAACAGCTCGGAGCAGGAATGACAAACCTGTCAACCTACCCATTCTGAGGTTGAAGACAAGGCTTCGCAACGCTCCGTGTTCAAAATGCAAATAAAAAAGAAACCGTTTCCACACTGCTGGTGTGCTTGTTTTTGATTCAGTAGTCTAATGTGGTTCATGCCACAGAGAGGGAAAACATTCATGCCCCAGTGTTGTCAGTGTACAATTCGGAGCAAGCGTGGGTGAAGCATGCACTTTTCAAACTCAGAGACTTGTTGCACCAGTGTTGGAACAGGCGACTTTGGTTCTTTCCTCAAATTGGTACCTCACTGAATATAGTGCAAAGGCTGCTGCTGCACCCTTAGACAACAAGGGGTTTGCCCAGGTCACCAGAAGCAAGATACTACCACAAAGGTTTTCTCGCAGTGTTCCTTCTGTGAAGGAAAACTTTCCTGGTGTGGGACAAGCCAAAGGATGTATTCCACTAATTCTCCATGTTGCTTTGGTACAAATGTGGCCTGGTTGAGTGATTTCAAGGGTGCTGAATAAGCCGGGAATGGAAAGTTTTCCTGTCAGCCCTGTCAACATTTTAACTCTTGGAAAGAATGAAGTCAATGTGTCATACTCTACCAAAGGACTGCTTGGTCTTGTGTTCTTGCACTGAGTGGCAAATACATAGGGTATGCAGAGCAGACAGGCTCTTGTCTCACATATATCCTCCATTGGCTATGATGGCAACTATTGGAAGGCTGTTTTAATGTGTGATATTCTCGTTGAGAAGATGAGGCATGGCCTTTCCCCACAGAAATTCACTCTAACTTCCAAGACAGAAGTGATACCTTTTCCAGTAAGTCAGAGGAGGGAAGTTTCATACGCTTTCTACTGAAAGTTGAAGAGAACTTGTGTCCGGGAGTTGGAGACGCTGGTGGGAGTTTAGGGAGACCTGCAGTGCCAAGGCTTCTGAAGTCACTTGGAAGCCTGCATGAATGCCCGGGTACAGCTTCCTAGTACTGGAAAGCCTTTCTGGTTACATACAAAGGGCTGTGTTCAAATTCGTCAACGTATGAGTCTCTCACAAGGTAGAACATTAAAATATTCATGCACAGTGTCCCTTCTGTGTGGGAAAAATCCTCTAAGGGGCTGAGGCACTTCGGGTTCTCTTTGACAGACTCGTAGCACTAAGGATATCAGCGGATACCTTGAGCCTTTCCTCACAACAGGTACCTCCCTGAAATAGAGGTAGAGGCCTCCTTAACCCATAGGCAACAAACAATTTCCCACGGCAGCAGCCAGATGGTCTCAAAAAGAGACAACAGTACAAAGTTTTTCTTCATGTGTTCTTGCACTGAATGCAATGGTGACTTTTTGGGACATTCAGGTAGTGATTTGTTCTTTATAAACGAACAGGCTCGATTTTTTTTTCTTTAACCTACATTGAGATTTGAAGGTAAAAGAAGTTGGAATCTGCGACTAGGGGGGAGGCTTTTTATACCGTTTAGTGCAATATGTAATGCATCAAAGAAATGACGACCATATTTGCATCTCTCAGTAGACTGTCTAGGTCCTGTGTCCTTCAACAGATTGAAGGAAATCAAGGAAGTGTACAAAATAGCCCATGCTATATATCCCAATATAGCATGGGCTATAATGTGTTAAACCTGGAAACGGGCCCTTTCCTGAAGTCCTATAAAGTTGCACGTATACCTCTTAAATACTGCAGAAGAACGTGGGGAAGTGTTCTCAATCCTGTAGGGAAAGGTCTGGTGCCCACATACGCGATGACTGTGTTTCTTAATAGCCTAACACAGAAAGCCTTATTCACCGTGCTTTTACTGTGTAAGTACCGTCACCACTGTTCTTAGAGGGGCTGGGAGCAACCATGATTGTCCTGCCAACCTACCCATTCTGAGGTTGAAGACAAGGCTTTGTGACACTCCATGTTCAAAATGACAATAAAAAAGAAACTGTCTCCACACTGCTGGTGGGCTTGTTTTCAATTTAGTAATGTAATGTGTTTCATGCCATGGAGAGGGAAAATGTTCATTTCTGTGTGCTTTCAGTATAGGAAATGAAGCTGCCGAAGGTGAAGCAGGTACTGTTCGACCTCAGAGACTTGTTGCACCAGTGTTGGAACAGACAACTTTGGTTCTTTCCTCAAATTGGAAGCTAACTGAGCCTAGTGCAAAGGCTGCTACCACACCCTTATGCAACAAGGAGTTTGCCTAGGTCACCAGAAGCAAGATAAGCCAAAGGTTTCCACACAGTGTTCCTTCTGTGAAGGAAAACTTCATGGAGTGGAACATGCACAAGGGTATGTTCCACTAATTCTCCATCTCGCTTTGCTACACATGAGGCCTGGTTGAGGGAATCCAAGAGTGCTGAATAAGCCGGGAAGGGAAAGTTTTCCTTTAAGCGCAGTCAACCTTTTAACTCACGGAAAAAATGGAGCCAATGTGCCATACTGTACCAAAGAACTAATGGGCCCTGTGTTTGTGAACTGACTGGCAAAGAACTAGGGCATGCAAAGCAGACAGACACTGGTTTCTCATGTATTCTCAAGTGGCTCCAACAGCAGCTATTGGAAGACCATCTTCATGGGTGGTCTTCTCCTCGAGAAGAGGAGGCATGAAATTCTCTACAGAAAATCATTTTAACCTCCAAGACACAAGAGTTACCTTTTCCAGTAAGCCAGAGGAGGGAAGTTTAATGGGGTTTCCACTGACAGTTGAAGGGAACTTGTGTCCGGGATTTGGAGGCGCTGGTGGAAGGCTTGCAAGACCTTCAGTGCCAAGGCAGCTGAAGTCGCTTGTAGGCATGCATGAATGCCCAGGTACAAGTTCCCAGTATGAGAAAGCTTTTGTGGACAGCTGCAAAGTCTTGTGTTCAAATTCATAAGTGTATGTGTCTCTCATGAGCTGGGAAGCAAAAACTTTCATGCGTAGTGTCTGTTATGTGTAGGAATCTGACGCCAAGGGGTTGAGTCACTTCACATTCTCTTTGAAAGAATCGTGGCACCAGTGATATACAGCAGCTACTTTGAGTCTTTCCTCACAATAGGTGCCTCACTGTGATAGAGGCAAAGGCCTCCAAAAGCAGAATCCACAAAAAAATTCACATGGCAGTCAGACGGTCTCAGAATGGAAACAACAACATGAAGATTTTCTTCGTGTTTTCTTGCCCTGAATGTGATGGTGACCTTGTGGGAGACTCAGGCAGTGATTTGTTCTTTACAACTGGACATCTCGATTATTTTTTTTCTTGTAACCAACGTTAAGATTTGGAGGTAAAAGAAGTTGGAATCTGTGATTAGGCAGAAACGCCTTTCAGTCAATTGATGGCAGTATGTCTGCATCCAAGAAATAATGCTTATGTTTGTTATCCACTGGAGACCTTCTAGGCCTTATGTCCTTCAATAGAGTGGAGGAAATTGAGGAAGTGTACAAAATAGCCCATGCTATATATCCCATTAGCATGGGCTATAATGTGTTGAACCTGAAAATGGGCCATTTCCAGAAGTCCTATAAATCTGTAGGTCAAAAACCTGAATTCTACCAAAAAATGGGGGGAAGTCTTTTCAGCATTGTTTGGAAACACCTGGTGCCCATATACACAATGACTGTGTTTCTTAACAGCCTAAAACAGAAAGCCTTATTCACCATGCACGTACAGCCTAAGAACCTTCACCCCCTGGTTTGGAGCAGCTAGGAACAGGAATGAAAGACCTGTCAACCTACCTATTCTGAGGTTGAACAGAAGGCTTTGTGGCGCTCTGTGTTCAAAATGCCAATAAAAAGAAAACGTTTCCACAAAGCTGGTGTGGTTGTTTTTGATTCAGTAGTCTAATGTGGTTCATGCCATGGAGAGGTAAAACGTTCATGCCTGTGTGCATTCAGTGTAGGAAACAGAGCTCCCAAAGGTGAAGCAGGTAATGTTCGACCTCAGACACTTGTTGCACCAGTGTTAGAACAGGCAACTTTGGTTCTTTCTTCAAATTGGTAACTCACCGAACATAGTGCAAAGGCTGCTGCTGCACCCTTATATCACAAGGGGTTTGCCCAGGTCACCAGAGGTAACATAACAACCCAAGGTTTCCACACAGGGTTCCTTCTGTGAAGGAAACTTCCTGGTGTGGGACATGTACAAGGATTGGTTCAACTAATTCTCCATCTCACTTTGCTACACACGAGGCGTGGTTGAGGGAATCCAAGAGTGCTGAAAAACCGGGAAGGGAAAGTTTTCCATTCAGTGTGGTCAACCTTTTAACTCACAGGAAGAATGGAGCAAATGTGTCATACTGTACCAAAGGATTAATAGGCCCTATGTTTTTGAACTGATTGGCGAAGAACGAGGGCATGAGGAGCAGAGAGGCTCTGATTTCCCATGTATTATCTATTGTCTCCAACAGCAGCTATTGGAAGGCAGTTTTCATGTGTGGTCTTCTCCTCAAGAAGAGGAGACATGCATTTCTCCACAGAAATTCATTTTAACCTCCAACAAACAAGTGTTACTTTTTCCAGTGAGTCAGAGGAAGGAAGTTTAATGTGCATTCCACTGACTGTTGAAGGGAACGTGTTTCTGGGATTTGGAGGCGCTGGTGAGAATTTTGTGAGACCTGCAGTTCCAAGGCATCTGAAGTCGCTTGGAAGCATGCAGGAATGACTGGGTACAAGTTCCCAGTACGTGAATGACTGCAGCCACCTGCAAAGCCGTGTGTTCAAATTCATAAGCATATGTGTCTCTCACAAAATAAGAAGCAAGAACTTTCATGTGCGGTGTCCCTTCTGTGTAGGAAAATGATGCCAACGGGCTGAGGCACTTTGGGGTCTCTTTAACAGACTCGTGGCACCAGTGATATACAGCGGCTAATTTGAATCTCTCCTCACAATATGTACCTCCCTGTGATAGAGGCACAGGCCGCCAAATCAGGAGCCAACGAACAATTTCCCACAGCAGTCAGACAGATTCAGAACAGAGACACCAGCAAGAAGTTTTTCTTCGTGTGTTATTGTACTGAATGCAATGGTGACCTTGTGGGAGACTCAGGTGATGATTTGTTCTTTATAACTGGACCGTTTCGATTTTTTTTTTTTAAACAACCTTGAAGTTTGGAGGTAAATGAATTTGGAATCTGTGACTAGGCAGACACAGCTTTCAGTCTGTTGATGGCAGTATATCTACATCCAAAAAATAATGCCCTTGTTTGCTTCCCACTAGAGACCTTTTATGCCCTGTGTCCTTTGAGTGGAGAAAATTGAGGAAGTGTACAAAATAGCCCAGGCTATAAAACCAAAAAGAAAAACCATGGGCTATATTGTGTTGAACCAGGAAAGAGGACTGTTCCAGAAGTCCTATAAAGCTGAACGTTAACAACAGGAATTCTACCAAAGAACAGGAGGAAGTCTTTTCAACCATGTAGGGAAACGCCTGGTGTCCCTACACGCAATGAATGTGTTTCCTAACAGCCTAACAGAGAAAGCCTTATTCACTGTGCACTAACAGCCTAAGAACCTTCACCACCCGGGTTTGGAGCAGCTGAGAACAGAAATGAAAGACCTGCCAACCTACCCATTCTGAGGTTGAAAACAAGAGTTTGTGACACTCCTTCTTCAAAATGCCAATAAAAAGGAACCATGTCCACACTGCTGGTGGGCTTGTTTTCACCTCAGAATTGCAATGTGGTTCATGCCACGGAGGGGGAAAACATTCATGCCTGAGTGCTTTCAGTGTAGGAAACATAGAAATAGTGTGAGAAGCAGGCAGTGTTCCAACTCAGAGAATTATTGCACCAGTGTTGGAAGAGGAGACTTTTGTTCATTCTCAAATAGCTACCTCACAGAAAATAATGCCATGGCTGCTGCCACACCATTAGAAAACAATGGGTTTGCCCAGGTCACGAGAAGCAAGATACTGCCCCAAAGATTTCCACACAGTGTTCCTTCTTTAATGGAAAGCTTCCTTGTGTGGGATATGCACAAGGGTTCTTCCACTAATATTCCATCTCGCTTTGCTACAAAAGAGGTCTGCTTGAAGAACTCCAAGAGTGCTGAATAAACCAGGAAGGGAAACTTTTCCTTTCAGCGCGGTCAACATTTTAACTCCTGGAAAGAATGGAGCCAATGTGTCATACTCTACCAAAGGACTAATAGGCCCTGTGTTCTTGAACTTACTGGCAAAGAAGCAGGGCAGGCAGAGCAGACAGCATCTGGTTTCGCATATATTCACAACTGGCTACAATGGAAGCTATTGGAAGGCCGTGTTCCTGTGTGGTCTTCTCCTTGAGAACAGGATGCATGCATTTCTCCTTGGAAATTCACTTTAACCTCCAAGACACAAGTGTTACATTTCCGAGTAAAATAGGTGGGAAGTTTAATGAATATTCCACTGACTTGAAGGGAACCTGTGTCTTGGACTTGGAGGCACTTCGGGAATTTTTCAAGACCTGTAGTGTCAAGGCATCTGAAATCCTTGGAGACGTACAGGAATGCCCAGGTACGAGTTCGTAGTACGTGAAAGCCTTTGGAGTCACCTGCAAAGGCTTCTGTTGAAATTCATAAGCGTATGTGTCTCTCTCAAGCTAGGAAGCAAAAACTTCCATGTGTGGTGTCCATTCTGTGTAGGAAACTGACGCCACAGGCCTGAGGTACTTCGGGTTCTCTTTGCCAGACTCGTGTCACCAGTGATAAACAGTGGCTACTTTCAGTCTCTCCTCAGACATGTACCTACCTGTGATACAGGCACAGGCCTCCAAACCTGGAGCCAATGAACAATTTCCCACAGCAGTCAGACGGACTCAGAACGGAGACACCATCACGAAGTTTTTCTTCTTGTGTTCTTGTACTGAATGCAATGGTTACCTTGTAGGAGATTCAGGTGCTGATTTGTCTTTTATAACTGGACGGTCTTAATTTTTTTCTTCTAAACAGCGTTAAGGTTTGGGAGTAAATGAAGTTGGAATCTGCGAATAGGCGGGAATACCTTTCAGTTGGTTGATGGCAGTATGACTACATCCAAGAAATTATGCACGTTTCCCTCTGAAAGAGACGTTTTAGGCCCTGTTTCCTTCAACAGCGTTGTGAAATTGAGGAAGTGTACAAAACAACCAGTGCTATATATCACAAAAGCCTGGACTATAATATGTTGAACCTGGAAACAAGCCCTTTCCAGGGGATCTATAAACTGCATGTTTACAATCAGAATTATAAAAACAGCAGGGAAAGTCTCTTCAACCATGTAGAGAAACTTCTGGTGCAATGACTATGTTTCTTAAAAGCCTAACACAGAAAGCCTTATTCACTGTGCACTAACAGCCCAAGAACCTACCCCCCCTGGTTTGAAGCAGCTCAGAGCAGGTCAACCTACCCATTCTGAGGTTGAAAACAAGGATTTGTGACGCTCTTATTCAAAATTCCAATACAAACAAACAGTGTCCATACTGCTGGTGGCCTTGTTTTCGACTCAGAATTGTAATGTGTTTCATGTCATATGGGGGAAAACACTCATGCTCGAGTGCTTTCAGTGTAGGGAATGGAGCAACTCTGCATTAAACAGAGACTTTTTGAACACAGAGACTTGTTGTACCAGTGTGGGAACAGGTGACTTTGTTTCATTCTCAAATTGCTACCTCACCATACATAGTGCCAAGGCTGCCGCTGCACCATTAGAAAACAGTGGGTTTGCCCAAGTCACCAGAAGCAAGATACTACACCAAAGGTTTCCATGCAGTGTTTCTTCAGTGAAGAACATCTTCCTGGTGTGGGACATGTGTAAGGATTGTTCCACTATATTCCATTTCTCATTGATACAAACGAGGACTGGATGAGGAAATCCAAGAGTGCTAAATATAACGGGAAGGGAAACTTTTCCTTTCAGTGCAGTCAACAATTTTACTCCCCGAGAAAATGGTGCAAGGTGTCCTACCTTATCAAAGGACTAATAGGCCCTGTGTTTTTTAACTAACTGACAAAGAAGCAGGGTATGAAGAGCAGACAGGCTCTGGTTTTGCATGTATTCACAACAGGGTACAATAGAAGTTTTGGAAGGACATGTTCATGCGTGGTCTTCTCCTCGAGAAGAGGATGCATACATTTCTCCACGGAAATTCACTGTAACCTCCAAGACACAAGTGTTACCTTTCCCAGTAAGCCAGAGGTGGGAAGTTTAACGTGCTTTCCACTGACAGATGAAGGGAACATGTGTCCGGTATTTGGAGGAGACGATGTGTATTTTGCAAGACCCTGCATTGCGAAGGCATCTATATTCGCTTGGAAAACTGCAGGAATGCCTGGGTAAAAGTTCCCAGTACGCGAAAGCCTTTGCAGTCTCCGGCAAAGGCTTGTGTTCAAATTCATAAGCATATGTGTCTCTCACAATGTAGGAAGCCAGAACTTTCATTCACAGTGTCCCTTCTGTGTAAGTAACTGACGCCAAGGGGCTGAGGAACTTAGGGTTCTCTTTGACAGTTTCCTGGCACCAGTGATATGCAGTGGCAACTTTGAGTCTCTCCTCACATCATGAATTTCCCTGTGATAGAGGCAGAAGTGTCCAAAAACAGAGCCAACGAACAATTTCCTACGGCAGTCACACAGTTTCAAAAAGAGGTACCAGCACCAAGATATTCTTCGTGTGTTCTTATACTGAATGCAATGAGGACCTTGTAGGAGACTCAGGACGTGATTTGTTCTTTATAACTGAACGGTCTTGGTTTTTTTTTTTTAACCACCTTAAGCTTTAAGGGTAAATGAGATTGGAATCTGCAAATAGGCGGGAACGCCTTTCATTCAGTTGATGGCAGTATGTCTACATCCAAGAAATGATGCCTATGTTTGCTTCTCCTGGTGACTTATTCGCCCTGTAGCTATCAACAGAGTGCAGGATATTGAGGAAGTGCACAAAACACAGCATGCTCTATATCCCAAAAGCCTGGACTATAATGTGTTGACCCTGGAAAACAGCCTTTTCCAGAAGACCTATAACGTTGTAGTTTTACCACCTGAATTCTAGCAAAGAACGTGGAGAAGTCTTTTCAAACTTGTCGGGAAACGCCTGATGCCCACACAGGCTAGGACTGTATTTCTTAGTAACCTAACACAGAAGTCCTTATTCACAGTCATTAACACCCTGAGAACCTTCACCCCCAGGTTTGAAGCAGCTGAGAGCCATAATGACTGATCTGCAAACATACCCATTCTTAGGTTGAAGACAATGCCTTGTGACGCTCCATGTATAAAATGCCAATCCAAAGAAACCGTGTCCAAACTGCTGGTGAGATTGTTTATGACTCAGAAATGTAATGTGGTTCATTCCACTGAGGGGGAAAATTTTCATGCCTGAGTGCTTCTTGTACAGGAGACGTAGCAAAAGTGAGAGAGGCAGGCACTGTTCATACTCAGAGACTTGTTGGCCCAGTATTGGAACAGGCACCTTTGGAACCTTACACAAGTAGGTAACTCATCGAACATATTGCCAAGGCTGCTGACTCACCATTAGAAGACAATGTGTTGCCTGTGTCACCAGAAGAAAGACACTACCTCAAAAGTTTCCACACAGTATTCCTTCAGTGAAGGAAAGATTCCTGGTGTAGAACTTGCAGAAAGATTTTTTCCCACTAATTCTCCATCTCGCAGTGCTACAAAAGAGGACTCATTGAGGGTATGCAAGAGTGCTGAATGAACCAGGAAGGGAAACTTTTTCTTTAGGAGAGGTCAACAATTTCATTCTAGCAAAAAATGGAGCCAAGATGTCCTACCATACCTAAGGACTAATAGGCCCTGTTTTCTTCAATGGACTGGCAAAGAACCACGGCATGCAGAGCAGACAGGCTCTGGGTTTGAATGTATTCACAACTTGCTACAACAGAAGTTTTGGAAAGCCATGTTCATGTGTGCCCTGCTCCTTGAGAACAGGATGCATGCATTTCTCCACTGAAATTCACTCTAACCTCCAAGACACAAATATTACCTTTCACCATGAGCCAGAGTTGAGAAGTTTAATGCACTTTCCACTGACAGTGGAAGGGAACTTGTGGCCGGGATTTGGAGGAGACGATGTGTATTTTGCCGGACATACAGAGTGAAGGAATCTGTATTCGCTTTCAGGCATGCAGGAATGCCCGTGTACAAGGTAACATTACGTGAAAGACTTTGCAGGTTCCTACAAAGGCTTGTGTGTAAATTCATAAGCATATGTGTTTCTCACAATGTCAGAAGCCAGAACTTTCATGCACAGTGTCCCTTCTGTGTAAGTAACTGACTCCAAGGGGCTGAGGCACTTCGGGTTCTCTTTAACAGTTTCCTGGCACCAGTGATAAGCAGTGGCAACTGAGTTTCTCCTCACATCCTGTATTACCTTGTGATAGAGGCAGAGGTATCCAAATCCACAGTCAACGAACAATTTTCAACCACAGTCACACGGTCTCAAAACGAAGATACCAGAACCAAGAGTTTCTTCGTGTGTTCTTATCCTGAATGTCGTGGGGACCTTGTAGGAGACTGAGGCAGAGAATTGTTCTTTATACAGAAATGTCTCAATTTTTTCTTGAAACAGCCTTAAGCTTTGAGGCTAGATGAGGTTGGAATATGCGAATAGGTGGGAACGCCTTTCAGTCGATTGATGGCAGTATGTCTACATCCAAGAAATGATGCCTTCGTTTGCTTCCCCTGGTTACTTTTTTGCCCTGTATCTATCAACCGTATTCATGAAATTGGGGAAGTGCACAAATTACAGCATTCTCTATATCCCAAACCTGGGGTGTAATATGTTGACCCTGGAAACAGGTCATTTCCCGATGACCTATAACACGGCAGTTTTACCACCTGAATTCTATCAAAGAATGTGGCGAACTCTTTTCATAATTGTAGGGTAACGCCTGGTGCCCATTAGATTAGGACTGTGTTTCTTAAAAACCTAACACAGAAAGTCTTATTCACCATCATTAACAGCCCGACAACCTTCACCCCACGGTTTGGAGAAGCTTGGAGCCATAATTACACACCTGAAAACATACCCATTCTAAGGTTGTAGACAAGGAAATGTGATGCTCCATGTTTAAAATGCCAATAAAAAGAAAGCCTATCCAAACTACTGGTGGGATGGTTTTTGTATCCGAAATGTAATGTGGTTCATGCAACAGAGGGGGAAAACTTACATGCCCGAGTGCTTTCAGTGCAGAAAACGTAACAACATTGAGTGAAGCAGGAACTGTTCGAACTCAGAGACTTGTTGGCCTAGTGTTGGAATAGGCAACTTTGGTACATTACACAAGTTGGTAATTCACCAAACATAATGCCAAGGCTGCTGATGCACCATTAGAAGAAAACGGGTTGCGCATGTCACAAGAAGCAAGACACTACCCAAAGGTTTCCACACAGTAGTCCTTTGGTGAAGAAAAGCTTCCTCGTGTGGAACTTGCACAAGGATTTTTTTCCACTAATCCTCCAAATCGAATTGCTAGAAACGAGGACTGGTTGAGTGAATCCACGACTGCTGAATAAAATGGGAATGGAAACTTTTCCTTCCAGCGTGGTCAACATTTTTACTCTGGGAAAAAATGGAGCCAAGGTGTCCTAAACTACCAAAGGATTAATAGACCCAGTGATCTTCAACGGACTGACAAAGAGCCAGGGAATGCAGAGCAAAGAGGCTCTAGTTTTGCATGTATTCACAACCAGCTACAACAGAAGTTTTAGAAGGCCATGTTCATGTGTGGTCTCCTCCTTGAGAACAGGATGCATGCATTTCTCCAGGGAAATTCACTCTAAGTTCCAAGACAAAAGTGTTACCTTTCCCAGTAAGCCAGAGGTGGGAACTTTAATGGGCTTATCACTGACAGTTGAAGGGACCCTGTGTCCGGGGTTCAGAGGACCAGATGTGTATTTTGCAAGACCTGCAGTGCGAAGGCATCCGTATTCTCTTGGAGGCATGCAGGAGTGCCAGGGCCCAAGTTCCCAGTAGGTGAAAGCCTTTGCGAGCACCTGCAAAGGCTAGTGTTCAAATTCATAAGCGTCTGTGTCTCTCACAATGTAGGAAGCCAGAACTTTCATGCACGGTGGCCTCTTGCGTAGGTAACTGATGCCAAGGGGCTGAGACACTTCGGTTTCTCCTTGACAGTTTCCAAGCACCAGTGATATGCAAATTAGGGTATCTCCTCATATCATGCCCTTCCCTGTGAGAGAGTCTGGGGCCTCCAAACTCAGAGCTAAGAAACAATTTCCCAAGCAGTTACAAGGTCGCAAAACGCAGATACGAGCACGAAGAGTTCTTATACTGAATGCAATGCCGACCTTGTAAGAGACACAGGCAGTGATTTGTTCAACTGAACCGTCTCAATTTTTTTTTTTAAACAGCGTTAAGCTTTGAAGGTAAATGAGGTTGGAATCTGGGACTAGGTGGGAACGCTTTTCAGTCAGCTGATGGCAGAATGTCGACATCCAAGAAATGATGCCTATGTTTCCTTCTCCTGGTGAATTTTTGGCCCTGTATCTTTCAACAGAGTGCAGGAAATTGAGGATGTGCACAAATTCAGCATGCTCTATATCCTAAAAGCCTGGACTGTAATGTGTTGACCCAGGAACAAGGCCGTTTCCTGAAGACAAATAACATTGCAGTTTCACCATCTGATTTCTGGCAAAGAACGTGGCGAAGTCTTTTCAAACGTCTAGGGAAACGCCTGGTACCCATATGCGCTAGGACTGTGTTTCTTAATAACCAAACACAGAAAGGCTTATTCACCGTCATTTACAGCCCAGGAACCCTCACGCCTGGGTTTGGAGCAGCTCAGAGCCATAATGACAGACCTGCCAACATACCAATTCTCAGGATGAAGATAAGGCCTTCTGACGCTCCGTGTTTAAAATGCCAATAAAAAGAAACTATGACCAAACTGCTGCTGGGATTGTTGGCGACACAGGAATGTAATGTTCTTCATGCCATGGATGGGGAAAACCTTCATGCCCGAGCGCTTTCAGGGCAGTAAACGTAGTAACGATTCTTGAAGCAGGCACTGTTAGAATTCAGAGACTTATTGCACCAGTGTTGGAACAGGAGACTTTGGTTCATCACACGAGTTGGTAACTCACCGTAGATAGTGGCAAGGTTGCTGCCACACCAACAGAAGACAAAGGGTTGCCCATGTTGCCAGAAGGAAGACACTACCAAAATGGTTTCCACACAGTATTCCTTCAGTGAAGGAATGCTTCCTGGTTGGAACTTGCACAAGGATTTTTTTCCCACTAATTCTCCATCTCACACTGTTACAAACAAGGGCTGGATGAGGGAATCCAACAGTGCTGAAAAACTGGGGAGGGAATGTTTTCCTTTCTACGTGGTCAACTTTTTGATTCTCAGAGAAAATGGAGCCAAGGTGGCCTACCCTACCAAACGACTATTAGGCCTTTATTCTTCAAAAGACTGACCAAGAACCTGGGCATGAAGAGCAGACGGGGTCTGGTTTTGCAAGTATCAAGCACTGGCTACAGTTGAAGTTTTAGAAGGGCATATTCATATGTGGTCGGCTCCACAAGGGGAGAAGGCATATATTTATCCATGGAAATACACTGTAACCTCCAAGACACACGTGTTACCTTCCCCTGTATACCAGAGGTGGGAAATTTAATCGGCTTTTTACTGACAGTTGAAGGGAAATTGTGCCCGCAATTAGGAGGAGAAGATGTGTCTTTTGCAAAACGTGCACTGTGAAGGCATCTGTATTCACTTGGAGGCATGCAAGAGTGCCCGGGTACAAGTTTCCTGTACGTGAGAGCCTTTGCTGTCACCTGCTAAGGCTTGTGTTCAAATTCATAAGTGCATGAGTGTCTCACAGTATAGGAAGCCAGAACTTTCCTGCACGGTGTGCCTTCTCTGTAGGTAACTGATGCCACGGAGCTGATCCACTTCGGGTTATCTCTGACACTTTCCTGGCACCAGTGATATGCAGTGGCAAATTTCAGTCTCCCCTCACATTATGTACTTCCCTGTGAGAGAGGTAGAGGCCTCCAAATACAGAGGCAAGGAACAATTCCCCAATCAGTGACACGGGGTCAAAACGAAGATACCAACACCAAGAGTTTCATTGTGTTTTCTCATAATGAATGCAATGCGACAGTGTAGGAGACTCAGGCTGTGATCTGTTCTTCATAACTGAGGAATCTCGACTTTCGGTTTTAAACAACGTTTAGCTGTGAGGGTAAATGAGGTTGAAATCTGCTACCTGCAGGGAATGCTTTTCAGTCAGTTGAAGGCACTATGTCTACATCCAAGTAAAGATGTTTCCGTTTGCTTCCCATGGTGACTTTTTGGCCCTCTTTCTTTCAACAGAGTATAGGAAAATGAGGAAGTGCACAAATATAGTATGTTCTATATCCGGAAAGCTTGTGCTATAATGAATTGAATCTGGAGAGACACCCTTCCCAGAAGAGGTAAAAAGCTGCAGGTGTAAAACCTGAATTCTACAAAAGAATGGGGGAAATTTTTGCCAACTTGTAAGGTAACATCTGCTTCGCATATACACGATGACTGTGTTTCTGAACAAGCCAGAAGAGTAAAACTTTTTCGTGGTGTGCTTACAGTCCATAACCGTCACCCCACAGGGTGGAGCACGGAGGAGCAGGAATTACAGAGGTGCCAAGATTGTCATTCTAAGGTTGAAGACAAGGAATTGTGATGCTCCATGTTCAAAATGCCAATAAGAAGAAACTGGGTCCACAATGCTGCTGGGCTTCTTTTCAATGCAGAAATGTAATGGGGTTCTTGCCACAGAGGGCGAAGTCCTTCATGCCTGAGTCCTTGCTGTATAGTAAACGTAGGAGCAGTGCATTAAGCAGGCACTGGGCGAACTCAGTGACTTCTGCCACCAGTGATGGAACAGGTGACTTTGGTTCATTATACAAGTTGGTAAATCCCCGAACATCATGCCGAGGCGGCTGCTGCACCAATAGAGGGCATTAGGTTGCCCTTGTAACCAGAAGCAAGACACTACCCAAAAGGTTTCCACACAGTATTCCTCTGATGAAGGAAAGCTTCTTGGTGTGGAACATGCACAAGGATGTTCCTCTAATTCTTCATCTTGCATTGTTACAACTGAGGACTGGTTAAGGGCATCCAAGAGTGGTGAATAAACCGGGAAGGGAATAGTGTCTTTTGGCGCAGTCAATAATTTTCTTCGTGGAGAAAATGGAGCAAAATGGTCCTACCCTACCAGAGGACTAAGAGGCCCTGTGTTCTTCAACGGACTGATGAAGAAGCACGGCATGCAGAGCAGATGGGCTCTGGTTTTGCATGTATTCACAACTGGCTACAAGAGAAATTATGGAAGGCCATGTTCATGTGTGGTGTGCTCCTCGAGGAGAGCATGCATGCATTTCTCCAGGGAAATTCACTCTAATCTCCAAGACACAAGTGTTACCGTTCCCTGTAAGCCAGAGATGGGAACTTTAATAGGCTTTTCACTGACAGTTGAAGGGAACCTGTGTCCGGGGTTCGGAGGACCAGATGTGTATTTTGCAA
The DNA here is from genome assembly GCF_949987535.1 of Balaenoptera acutorostrata. Taxonomy (NCBI): domain Eukaryota; kingdom Metazoa; phylum Chordata; class Mammalia; order Artiodactyla; family Balaenopteridae; genus Balaenoptera; species Balaenoptera acutorostrata. The sequence continues at coordinate 48,238,244 of NC_080080.1, read as the reverse complement.
GACCTGCAGTGCGAAGGCATCTGTATTCGCTTGGAGGCAAGCAGGAGTGTCAGGGTCCAAGGCCCCAGTACGTGAAAGCCTTTGCGAGCACCTGCAAAGGCTTGTGTTCAAATTCTAAAGCATATGTGTCTCTCAAAACGTAGGAAGCCAGAATTTCCATGCACGATGGCCCTCATGTGTAGGTATCTGATGCCAAGAGGATGAGATACTTCGGGTTCTCTTTGACATTTTCTTCTCACCAGTGATACGCGGTGGCAAATTTGAGTCTCTCCTCACATCATGTACTTCCCTAAGAGAGAGGCTGGGTCCTCCAAATTCACAGCCAACAAACAATTTCCCAAGAAGTCACAATGTCCCAAAACGAAGATAAGAACACGAGGAGTTTCTTTGCCATTTCTTATACTGAATGCAGTGGCGACCTTGTAGGAGAATTAGGTGGTGATTTGTGCAACTGAACTGCCTTGATGTTTTTTTTTAACCGCCTTAAGCTTTGAAAGTACTTGAGGTTGGCATCTGCGACTAGGCGGCAAGGATTTTCAGTCAGTGGATTGCACTATGTCTACATCCAAGAAACGATGCCTATGTTTGCTTCCTCTGGTGACTTTCCGGCACTGTATCGTCCAAGAGAGTGCAGGAAATTGCAGATGTGCACAAATTCAGCATGCCCTATATCCTAAAAGCCTGGGCTGTAATGCATTGACCCAGGAACAGGACCGTTTCCCGAAGAGCTGAAACATTGCAGTTTCATCACCTGATTACTAGCAAAGAATGTGGCGAAGTCTTTTCAAACGTCTAGGTAAACGACTGGTACCCATAAGCACTAGGACTGTGTTTCTTAATAACCCAACACAGAAAGGCTTATTCACCATCATTTACAGCCCAAGAACCCTCATCCGCTGGGTTCGGAGCAACTTGGAGCCGTAATGACAGACCTGCAAACATACCGATTCTCAGGTTGAAGAAAAGGCTTTCTGACGCTCCGTGATTAAAAGGCCAATAAAATGAAGCCATGGCCAAACTGCTTTTGGCATTGTTGGCGACTCAGGAATGTAATGTGGTTCATTCCTCGGAGGTGGAAAACATTCATGCCTGAGCGCTTTCAGTGCAGGAAAGGTAGTAACAGTGCTTGAAGCAGGCACTCTTAGAACTCAGAGATTGTTGCACCAGTGTTGGAACAGGCGACTTTGGTTAGTTTCACGAGTGGGTAACTCAGCGCACATAGTGTCAGGGCTGCTGCCGCACCAAGAGAAAACAATGGGTTGCCCATGCCACCAGAAGCAAGACACTACCTGAAAGGTTACCACAGAGTATCTCTTCAGTGAAGGAAAGCTTCCTGGTGTGGAACTGGCACAAGGATTTTTTCCCAGTAATTCTCCATCTCACATTGTTATAAACGAGGGCTGGTTGAGGGAATCCAAGAGTGCTGAAAAACCGGGAAGGGAAAGTTTTCCTTTCCACGCGGTCAACTCTTTGACTCTCGGAGAAAATGGAGCCAAGGTGTCACACCCTACCAAAGGACTAATAGGCCTTTCTTCTTCAACGGACTGAGAAAGAACCATGGCATGCAGAGCAGACGGGCTCTGGTTTTGCATGTATTCACAACTGGCTGCAACAGAAGTTTTGGAAGGCCATATTCACGGGTGGTCTTCCCCTCAAGTGGAGGAGGCATACATTCCTCCACGGAAATACACTGTTACCTCCAAGACACACGTGTTATGTTTCCGGTATGCCAGAGGTGGGAAATTTAATGTGCTTTTCACTGACATTTGAAGGGAACATGTGTCCGGGATTAGGAGGAGAAGATGTGTCTTTTGCAAAACGTGAACTGCGAGGGCAACTGTATTCGCTGAGAGGCATGCAAGAGTGGCCGCGTACAAATTCCCCATACGTGGGGGCCTTTGCTGCCACCTGCTAAGGCTTGTGTTCAAATTCATAAGTGTATGAGTGTCTCACAGTATAGGAAGCCAGAACTTTCCTGCACGGTGTGCCTTCTCTGTAGGTAGCTGATGCCACGGAGCTGATCCACTTCGGGTTATCTCTGACACTTTCCTGGCACCAGTGATATGCAGTGGCAAATTTCAGTCTCCCCTCACATCATGTACCTCCCTGTGAGAGAGGCAGTGGCTTCCAAACACTGAGGCAAAGAACAATTCTCGAATCAGTCACACGGTGTCAAAACGAAGATACCAGCACCAAGAGTTTCTTTGAGTGTTCTTATAATGAATGCAATGCAACAGTGTAGGAGACTCGGGCTGTGATCTGTTCTTCATAACTGAGGATCTTGACTTTTGGTTTTAAACAACGTTTAGCTCTGAGGGTAAATGAGGTTGGAATCTGCGACCTGGCGGGAACGCTTTTCAGTCAGTAGATGGCACTATGTCTAAATCCAAGAAATGATACCTTTGTTTGCTTCCCCTAATGACTGTTGGCCCTGTATCCTTCAAGAGACTGCAGGAATTTGAGGATGTGCACGAATTCAGCATGCTCTCTATCCTAAAAGCCTGGGCTGTAATGTGTTGACCCAGGAACCAGGCCATTTCCTGAATACCTATAACACTGCAGTCTCACCACCTGATTTCAAGCAAAGAACGTGACCAAGTCTCTTCTAAAGTCCAGGGAAACGCCTGGTTCCTATATGCACTAGGATCGTGTTTCTTAATAACCAAACACAGAAAGGCTTATTAACCGGCATTTACAGCCCAGGAACCCTCACGCCCGGGTTTGGAGCAGCTCGGAGCCTTAATGACAGACCCGCAAACATACCGATTCACGGGTTGAAGATAAGGCCTTGTGACGCTCTGTGTTTCAAAGGCCAATAAAAAGAAACCATGGCCAAACTGCTGGTGGAATGGTTGTCAACTCAGGAAAGTAATGTGGTTCATACCACAGAAGGGGAAAACATTCATACCCCAGCGCTTTCAGTGCAGCAAACGTAGTAACAGAGCCTGTAGCAGGCCCTGTTAGAACTCAGAGACTTGTTGCTGCGGTGGTGGTTTCGTTCATTATACGAGTTGGTAACTCACCGCAGATAGTGGCAAGGCTGCTGCCACACCAATAGAAGACAAAGGGTTGCCCCTGTCACCAGAAGGAAGACACTACCAAAAAGGTTTCCACACACTATTCCTTCAGTGAAGGAAAGCTTCCTGGTTGGAACTTGCTCAAGGATTTTCTTCCAACTAATTCTCCATCTCGCATTGTTACACACGAGAGCTGGTTGAGGGGATCCAAGAGGGCTAAAAAAGCGGGAAGGGAAAGTTTTCCTTTCCACGCAGTCAACTCTTTGACTCCCGGAGGAAATGGAGACAATGTGTCCTGCCCTACCAAAGGATTAGTAGGCCTTTCTTATTCAACGGACTGAGAAAGATCCATGGAATGCAGAGCAGACAGGCTCTGGTTTTGCATGTATTCACAGCTGGATGCAACAGAAGTTTTGGAAGGCTATATTCATGTGTGGTCTGCTCCTCACCTAGAGGAGGCATACAGTTCTCCACGGAAATACACTGTAACCTCCAAGGCACTCGTGTTACCTTTGCCGGTATGCCAGAGGTGGGAAATTTAATGCGCTTTTCACTGACAGCTGAAGGGAACTTGTGTCCGCAATTAGGAGGAGAAGATGTGTCTTTTGCAAAACGTGCATGGCGAAGGCATCTGTATTTGCTTGGAGGCATGCAAGAGTGCCCGGGTACAAGTTTCTAGTACGTGAGAGCCTTTGCTGTCACCAGCTAAGGCTTGTGTTCAAATTCATAAGTGTATGAGTGTCTCACAGTATAGGAAGGCAGAACTTTCCTGCACGGTGTGCCTTCTCTGTAGGTAGCTGATGCCACGGAGCTGATCCACTTCGGGTTATCTCTGACACTTTCCTGGCACCAGTGATATGCAGTGGCAAATTTCAGTCTCCCCTCACATCATGTACTTCTCTGTGAGACAGGTAGAGGCCTCCAAAAACAGAGGCAAGGAACAATTCCCCCATCAGTCACATGGCCTCAAAACAAAGATACCAGCAACAAGAGTTTCTTCGTGTGTTCTTATAATGAATGCAATGTGACAGTGTAGAAGACTCAGACTGTGATCTCTTCTTTATAACTGAAGAGTCTCGATGTTTGGTTTTCAACAACGATTAGCTATGAGGGTAAGTGAGTTTAGAATCTGCTACTAGGAGGGAATGAATGCTTTTCAGTCAGTTGAAGGCAGTATGTCTACATCCAAGTAAAGATGCTTCCGTTTGCTTTCCCTGGTGACTTTTTGGCCCTCTTGCTTTCAACAGAGTAAAGGAAATTGAGGATGTGCACAAAATATAGTATGCTCTATATCCCAAAAGCCTAGGCTATAATGAGTTGGACCTGGAGAGACTCCATTTCCAGAAGAGGTAAAAAGCTGCAGGTGTACAACCTGACTTCTACCAAAGAATGGGGGAAAGTCTTTTCCAACTTGTAGGGAAACATCTGGTTCACATATACACGACGACTGTGTTTCTTAACAAGCCAGTAGAGAAAAGCTTACACAGTGTGTGCTTACAACCCATAAAAGTCACCCCCCTCCCCCCCCCCGTGTATGGAGCATGTAGGAGCAGGAATTACAGAGCTGCTAAGATTCCCATTCTAAGGTTGAAGACAAGGAATTGTGATGCTCCGTGTTTTAAATGCCAATAAAAAGAAACTGGGTTCACAATACTGCTGGCCTTCTTTTCTAGTCAAAAGTGTAATGTGGTTCTTGCCACAGAGGGCGACATCCTTCATGCCCGTGTGCTTGCTGTATAGGAAACGTAGCAGCACTGCGTGAAGCAGGCAATGGGCAAACTCAGAGACTTGTGGCACCAGTGTTGGAACAGGTGACTTTGGTTCAGTATACAAGTTGGTAGGCCCCCAAACATACTGCCGAGGAGGCTGCCACACCGATAGAAGAAAGTCGGTTGCCATCATAACCAGAAGCAAGACACTACCCCAAAGGTCTCCACACAGTATTCCTCTGGTGAAGGAAAGCTTCCTGGTGTGGAACATGCACAAGGATGTTGTTCTACTAATTCTGCATCTCGCATTGTTACAAACGAGGACTGGTTGAGGCCATCCAAGAGTGCCGAATAAAGCGGGAAGGGAAACATGTCCTGTCTGCGCAGTCAACAATTTTCCTCGCGGAGAAAATGGAGCGAAGGTGTCCTACCCTACCAGAGGACTAAGAGGCCCTGTGGTCTTCAACGGACTGAGAAAGAACCACGGCATGCAACGCACACGGGCTCTGTTTTTGCCTGTATTCACAACCGGCTACAACAGAAGTTTTGGAAGGCCATGTTGACGTGTGGTCTGCTCCTCAAGGAGAGGAGTCATGCATTTCTCCAGGGAAATTCACTCTAAGCTCCAAGACACAAGTGTTGCCTTTCCTAGTAAGCCGAAGGTGAGAACTTTAGTGGGCTTTTCACTGACGGGTTACTTGTGTCCGGTGTTCGGAGGACCTATGTGTATTTGGCAAGACCTGCAGTGTGAAGGCATCTGTGTTCGTTTGGAGGCAAACAGGAGTAGCATGTTCCAAGATCCCAGTACGTGAAAGCCTGTTCAGGCACCTGCAAAGGCTTGTGTTCAAATTCATAAGCATATGTGTCTCTACAATGTAGGAAGACAGAACTTTCATGCACGGTGACCCTCTTGAATAGCTAACTTAGGCCAAGTGGCTGAAACACTTTGGGTTATCTTTGAGAGTTTCTTGGAACCAGTGATATGCAGTGGCAAAATTGAGTCTCTCCTCACATCATGTATTTCCCTCTAAGAGAGACTGGGGACTCCAAACGCAGAACCAGCATACAATTTCCGAAGCAGTCAGAACGTCCCAAAATGAAGATAGGAGCACGAAGACTTTATTCACCAGTTCTTATACTGAATGCAATGGTGACCTTGTAGAACAATCAGTCGGTGAGTATTCAACTGAGCCGTCTCCTTTATTTTTCTAAAAAGCATTAAGCTTTGAAGGTAAATGAGTTTGGCATCTGCAACTAGGCGGGAAAGCTTTTAGGTCACTTGATGGCACAATGTCGACATCTAAGAAATGATGCCTAACTTTGCTTCCCCTGCTGACTTTTTTGCCCTGTATGTTTCAACAGAGGGCAGGAAATTGAGGATGTCCCCAAACTCAGCATTCTCTCTAACCTAGAAGCCTGGTCTGTAATGTGTTGACCCAAGAACGAGACCGTTTCCCAAAGACCTATAACATTGCAGTTTCACGACCTGATTTCTAGCAGAGAAAGTGGTGAAGTCTTTTCAAACGTATAGGGAAAAGCCTATTACCCATATGCGCTAGAACTGTGTATCTTAATAACCAATCACAGAAAGGCTTATTCTCCTTCATTGCCAGCCCAAGAACCCTCACCCCCTGGGTTTGGAGCAGGTCGGAGCTGTAATGACAGACCTGCAAACATACCGATTCTCAGGTTGAAGATTAAGCCTTGTGACGCTCTGGTTTAAAATGCCAATAAAGTGAAACCATGACCAAACTGCTTTTGGGATTGTTGGCGACTCAAGAATGCAATGTGTTTCATGCCACGAAGGGTGAAAACGTTCATGCCTGAGCGCTTTCAGTGCATGAAACGTAGTAACAGTGCTCGAAGCAGGCACAGTTAGAACTCAGGGACTTGTTGCACCAGTGTTGGAACAGGCCACTTTGATTCATTACTCGAGTTGGTAACTCATTTCAAATAGTTGCAAGGCTCTTACTGCACCAATAGAAGAAAATGGGTGCCCATGTAGCCAGAAGCAAGACACTACCAAAAAGGATTCCACACAGTATTTCTTCGGTGCAGGAAGTCTTCCTGGTTTGCAAATTGCACAAGGATTTTTTTCCCACTAATTCTCCATCTCTCATTGTTATAAAGCAGGGCTGGTTGAGCGAAACCAAAAGTGCTAAGAAACGGGGAAGGGAAAGATTTCCTTTACACGCAGTCAACTCTTTGACTCCCAGAGCAAATGGAGCCTAGGTGTCCTACACTACCAAAGGACTAATAGGCTTTTGTTCTTCAATGGTCTGGCAAAGAACCACAGCATGCAGAGCAGACGGTCTCTGGTTTTGCATGTATTCACAACTGGCTACAACAGAAGTTTTGGAAGGCCATGTTGAGATGTGGTCTGCTCCTTGACGAGAGGATGCATGCATTTCTCTAAGGAAATACATTCTAAGGTGCAAGACACAAGTGTTACGTTCCCCAGTAAGCCAGAGTTGGGAACTTTATTGGGCCTTGTCCAGATAGTTGAAGGGGAACTTGTGTTCCGGGTTCAGAGGACAAGATGTGTATTTTGCAAGGCATGCAGTGCGAAGGCACCTGTATTCACTTGGAGGCAAGCAGGAGTACCAGGGACCAAGGTCCCAGTACGTGAAAGCCCGTCAGGGCACCTGCAAAGGCTTGTGTTCAAATTCATAAGCGTATGTGTCTCTCACAATGTAGGAAGCCAGAACTTCCATGCACGGTGGCCCTCTTGTGTAGGTAACTGAGGCCAAGGGGTTGAGACACTTTGGTTTATCTTTAAGAGTTTCTTAGGACCAGTGATATGCACTGGCAAATTTGAGCCTCTCCTCACATCATGTACTTCCCAGTAAGAGAGACTGGGCCCTCTAAACTCAGAGCCAACAAACAATTTCCCAAGCAGTCACAAGGTCCCAAAACGAAGATACGAGCACGAAGAGTTTCTTCACCATTTCTTTTACTGAATGCAATAGGGACTTTGTAGGAGACTCAGTCAGTGCTTTGTTCAACTGAGGCGTCTCAATTTTTTTTCTAAACACTGTTAAGCTTTGAAGGTAAATGAGTTTAGCATCTGGGACTAGGCAGGAAAACTTTTAGTTCACTTAATGGCACAAATTGGACATCTAAGAAATGATGCCTAAGTTTACTTCCCCTGCTGAGTTTTTTTGCCCTGTATGTTTCAACAGAGTGCAGGAAATTGATGATGTGCACAAACTCAGCATACACTCTATCCCAAATTCCTGGGTTGTAATCTATTGACCCAGGACACAGGCCGTTTCCTGAAGACCTATAATATTGCCATTTCACCACTTGATTTCTAGCAAAGAACGGGGAGAAGTCTTTTCACACGTCTAGGGACACGCCTGTTACCCATAAGCACTAGGACTCTGTTTCTTAATTACCCAACACAGAAAGGCTTTTCACCATCCTTTACAGCCCAAGAACCCGCACCCCCCGGTTTTGGAGCAACTCTGAGCCGTAATGACAGGCCTGCAAACATACCGATTCTCAGGTTGAAGATAAGGCCTTGTCACGCTCCGTGAATAAAATGCCAATAAAATGAAACCATTGCCAAACTGCTTTTGGCATTGTTGGCGACTCAGGAATGTAACGTGGCTCATGCCACGGAGGCGGAAATCATTCATGCCCTAGTGGTTTAAGTGCAGGAAATGTAGTAACAGTGCTTGAAGCAGGCACCTTTAGAACTCAGAGATTGTTGCACCGGTGTTGGAACACTCGACTTTGGTTCATTAGAAGAGTTGGTAATTCAGTGCACATATTGGCAGGGCTGCTGCCTCGCCCATAGAAGACAATGGGTTGCCCATGTCACCAGAAGCAAGACACTACCTAATAGGTTTCCACACAGTATTCCTTCGGTGAAGGAAAGCTTCCTGGTGTGGAACTGGCACAAGGATTTTTTCCCAGTAATTCTCCATCTCGCATTGTTATAAACGAGGGCTGGTTGAGGGAATCCAAGGGTGCTGAAAAACCGTTAAGGGAAAGTTTTCCTTTCCACGCGGTCAACTCTCTGATTCTCGGAGAAAATGCAGCCAAAGTGTCCTACCCTACCAAAGGACTAATAGGATTTTCTTCTTCAATGGACTGATAAAGAACCACGGCATGCACAGAAGATGGGCTCTGGTTTTGCATGTATTCACAGCTGGCTGCAACAGAAGTTTTGGAAGGCCATATTCATGTGTGGTCTGCTCCTCAAGTGGAGAGGCATACATTTCTCCATGGGAATACACTGTAAACTCCAAGACACACGTGTTACCTTTCTAGTATGCCAGAGATGGGAAATTTAATTCGCTTTTCACTGACAGTTGAAGGGAACTTGTTTCCGGGATTAGGAGGAAAACATGTGTCTTTTGCAAAACGTGCACTGTGAAGGCATCTCTATTCACAGGAAGGCATGCAACAGTGCATGGGTACAAATTGCCCATACGTAGGAGCCTTTGTTGCCACCTGCTAAGGCTTGTGTTCAAATTCATAAGCGTATGTGTCTCTCACAGTGTAGGAAACCAGAACTTTCCTGCACGGTGTGCCTTCTCTGTAGGTAGCTGATGCCACGAAGCTGATCCACTTCGAGTTGTCTTTGATACTTTCCTACCACCAGTGATATGCAGTGGCAAATTCCAGTCTCCCCTCTCATCATGTACTTCCCTGTGAGAGTGGTAGAGGTCTCTACACCCAGAGGCAAGGGACAATTCCCCAATCAGTCACATGGTGTCAATACAAAGATACCAGCACCAAGAGTTACTTTGAGTGTTCTTAAAATGAATGCAATGCAACAGTGTAGGAGACTCAGGTTGTGATCTGTTTTTCATAACTGAGGAATACCTATTTTTTTAAAAAAAAAATCGTTTAGCTCTGAGGGTAAATGACGTTGAAATCTGCGACCTGGCGGGAACGCATTTCACTCAGTAGATGGCACTAGGCCTACAGCCAAGAAATGATGCTTTTGTTTGCTACCCCTGATGACTTTTTGGCCCGGTATCCTCCAAGAGAGTGCAGGAATTTGATAATGTGCACAAATTCAGCATGCACTCTCTCCTAAAATCCTGGGCTGTAATGTGTTGACCCAGGAACCAGGCCATTTCCTGAAGACCTATAACATTGCAGTTTCGCCACCTGATTTCTAGCAAAGAAAGTGGCAAAGTCTTTCACACGTCTAGGGAAGCGACTGGTACCCATATGCGCTAGGACTGTGTTTCTTAATAACCAAACACAGAAAGGCATATACACCGTCATTTACAGCCCAAGAACCCTCAGCCCTCGGGTTTGGAGCAGCTCAGAGCAGGAAGGACAGATCTGCAAACATACCGAATCTCTGGTTGAACTTAAGGCTTTTGATGCTAAGTGTTTAAAATGCCAATAAAAGAAACCATGGCCAAAAGGCTGGTGGGATTGTTGGCGACTCAGTAATGGAATGTGATTCTTGCCACCAAGGGGGATAACATTCATTCCTGAGTGCTTTCAGTGCAGGAAAGGTAGTAACAGTGCTGGAAGCAGGCACTGTTAGAACTCAGCGACTTGTTGCACCAGTGTTGGAACAGGCGACTTTGGTTCATTACACGAGTTGGTAATGCAGCACACATAGTGTCAAGGCTGCTGCCACACCAATAGAAGACAATGGGTTGCCCATATCACCAGAAGCAAGACACTACCAAAAAGGTTTCCACAAGTATTCCTTCGGTGAAGGAAACCTTCGGGGTGTGGAAGATGACCAAAGACTTTTTTTCCTCTAATTCTCCATCTAGCATTTTTATAAAGGAGGGCTGGTTGAGGGAAACCAAGAGTACTGAAAAATCAGGAAGGGAAAGTTTTCCTTTCCATGCGTTCAACCCGTTGACTCCCGGAGAAAATGGAGCCAAGGTGTCCTACTCTACCAAAGGACTAATAGACCTTTCTCCTTCAACCGACTGACCAAGAACCATGGCATGCACAGCAGACGAGCTCTGGTTTTGCGGGTATTCACAACTGGCTGCAACAGAAGTTTTCTAAGGCCATATTCATGTGTGGTCTGATCCTCAAGTGGAGAGGCACAAATTTTTCCACGGAAATACACTGTAAATTCCAAGACACATGTGTTACCTTTCCCGGTACGCCAGCAGTGGGATATTAAATGTGCTTTTACTGACATTTGGAGGGAACTTATTTCCGGGATTAGAAGGAGAACATGTGACTTTTGCAAAACGGGCACTGCGAATGCATCTGTATTCGCTGGGAGACATGCAAGAATGCCCGGGTACATGTTCCCCTTATGAGAGAGCCTTTGCTGTCACCTGCTAAGGCTTCTGTTCAAATTCATAAGCGTATGAGTCTATCACAGTGTAGGAGGCCAGAAATTTCTTGCCTGGTGTGCCTTCTCTGTAGATAACTGATGCCACCGAGCTGAACCAATCATTTTTCCTTTGACCCTTTCCTTTCATGTGTGATATGCAGTGGCAAAATTCACTCTCCTCTCCCATCATGTACTTCCCTGTGAGAGAGGTAGAGGGCTCTAAACCCAGAAGAAAGGAACAATTTCCCCAGCAGTCACGCGGTCTCAAAACTAAGGTACCAGCACCAAGAGTTTCTTCGTGTGTTCTTATAATGAATGCAATGTGACAGTGTAGAAGACTCAGGCTGTGATCTGTTCTTTATTACTAAAGAATCTAGATGTTTGGTTTTAATCAACGATTAGCTTTGAAGGTAAGTGAGTTGGAATCTGCGACTAGGCGGGAATGCTTTTCAGTCAGTTGAAGGCACTATGTCTACATCCAAGTAAACATGCTTCCGTTTGCTTTCCCTGGTGAATTTTTGGCCCTCTTGCTTTCAACAGAGTAAAGGAAATTGAGGAAGTGCCCAAAATATAGTATGCTCTATATCCCAAAAGCCTAGGCTATAATGAGTTGAACCTGGAGAGACTCCCTTTCCAGAAGAGGTAAAAAGCTGCAGGTGTAAAACCTGACTTCTACCAAAGAATGGCGGGAAGTCTTTTCCAACTTGTAGGGATACATCTGGTTCGCATATACACGATGACTGTGTTTCATAACAACCAGTAGAGAAAAGCTTACTCATCGTGTGCTTACAACCCATAAAAGTCACCCCCTGTGTATGGAGCTTGTAGGAGCAGGAATTATAGAGCTGCCAAGATTTCCATTATAAGGTTGAAGACAAGGAATTCTGATGCTCTGTGAGTAAAATGCCAATAACAAGAAACTGGGTCCACAATGCTGCTGACCTTTTCGAGCCAGAAGTGTAATGTGGTTCTTGCCACAGAGGGCGACATCCTTCATGCCTGAGTGCTTGCTGTATAGGAAACGTAGCAGCACTGCGTGAAGCAGGCACTGGGTGAACTCAGAGACTTGTGGCACCAGTGTTGGAACAGGTGACTCTGGTTCAGTATACAAGTTGGTAACTCCCCGAACATACTGCCAAGGTGGCTGCCACACCAATACAAGACAATAGGGTGCCCTTGTAACCAGAAGCAAGACACTACCCCAAAGGTCTCCACACAGTATTCCTCTGGTGTAGGAAAGCTTCCTGGTATGGAACATGCACAAAGATGTTGTTCCACTAATTCTGCATCTCATATTGTTACAAACGAGGACTGGTTGAAGCCATCCAAGAGTGCCGAATAAAGCGGGAAGTGAAACACGTCCTGTCTGCGCAGTCAACAATTTTCCTCACGGAGAAAATGGAGCAAAGGTGTCCTACCCTACCAGAGGACTAAGAGGCCCTGTGGTCTTCAACGGACTTAAAATGTACCACGGCATGCAGAGCAGACGGGCTCTGTTTTTTCCTATATTCACAACCGGATATAACAGAAGTTTTGGAAGGCCATGTTGACGTGTGGTCTGCTCTTCGAGGAGAGGATTCATGCATTTCTGCAGGGAAATTCAGTCTAAGCTCCAAGACACAAGTGTTGCCTTTCCTAGTAAGCCGAAAGTGGGAACTTTAGTGGGCTTTTCACTGACGGGTAACCTGTGTCCGGTGTTCGGAGGACCCGGTGTGTATTTTGCAAGACCTGTAGTGCGAAGGCATCTGTATTCACTTGGAGGCAAACAGGAGTACCATGTTCCAAGATCTCAGTACTTGAATGCCTGTTCAGGCACCTGCAGAGGCTTGTGTTCAAATTCATAAGCGTATGTGTCTCTCACAATGTAGGAAGACAGAACTTTCATGCACGGTGGCCCTCTTGTGTAGGTAACTGAGGCCAAGGGGCTGAGACACTTTGGGTTCTTTTTAACAATTTCTTGGCACCAGTGATATACAGTGGCAAATTTGAGTCTCTTCTCACATCATGTACTTCCCTGTAAGAGAGACTGGGGACTCCAAACGCAGAACCAGCATACAATTTCCGAAGCAGTCAGAAGGTCCCAAAATGAAGATAGGAGCACGAAGACTTTATTCACCAGTTCTTATACTGAATGCAATGGTGACCTTGTAGAACAATCAGTCGGTGAGTATTCAACTGAGCCGTCTCCTTTATTTTTCTAAAAAGCATTAAGCTTTGAAGGTAAATGAGTTTGGCATCTGCAACTAGGCGGGAAAGCTTTTAGGTCACTTGATGGCACAATGTCGACATCTAAGAAATGATGCCTAACTTTGCTTCCCCTGCTGACTTTTTTGCCCTGTATGTTTCAACAGAGGGCAGGAAATTGAGGATGTCCCCAAACTCAGCATTCTCTCTAACCTAGAAGCCTGGCCTGTAATGTGTTGACCCAAGAACGAGACCGTTTCCCAAAGACCTATAACATTGCAGTTTCACGACCTGATTTCTAGCAGAGAAAGTGGTGAAGTCTTTTCAAACGTATAGGGAAAAGCCTATTACCCATATGCGCTAGAACTGTGTATCTTAATAACCAATCACAGAAAGGCTTATTCTCCTTCATTGCCAGCCCAAGAACCCTCACCCCCTGGGTTTGGAGCAGGTCGGAGCTGTAATGACAGACCTGCAAACATACCGATTCTCAGGTTGAAGATTAAGCCTTGTGACGCTCTGGTTTAAAATGCCAATAAAGTGAAACCATGACCAAACTGCTTTTGGGATTGTTGGCGACTCAAGAATGCAATGTGTTTCATGCCACGAAGGGTGAAAACGTTCATGCCTGAGCGCTTTCAGTGCATGAAACGTAGTAACAGTGCTCGAAGCAGGCACAGTTAGAACTCAGGGACTTGTTGCACCAGTGTTGGAACAGGCCACTTTGATTCATTACTCGAGTTGGTAACTCATTTCAAATAGTTGCAAGGCTCTTACTGCACCAATAGAAGAAAATGGGTGCCCATGTAGCCAGAAGCAAGACACTACCAAAAAGGATTCCACACAGTATTTCTTCGGTGCAGGAAGTCTTCCTGGTTTGCAAATTGCACAAGGATTTTTTCCCCACTAATTCTCCATCTCTCATTGTTATAAAGCAGGGCTGGTTGAGCGAAACCAAAAGTGCTAAGAAACGGGGAAGGGAAAGATTTCCTTTACACGCAGTCAACTCTTTGACTCCCAGAGCAAATGGAGCCTAGGTGTCCTACACTACCAAAGGACTAATAGGCTTTTGTTCTTCAATGGTCTGGCAAAGAACCACAGCATGCAGAGCAGACGGTCTCTGGTTTTGCATGCATTCACAACTGGCTACAACAGAAGATTTGGAAGGCCATGTTGAGGTTTGGTCTGCTCCTCAACTAGAGGATGCATGCATTTCTCCAAGGAAATTCATTCTAAGCTCCAAGACACAAGTATTACATTTCCCAGTAAGCCAGAGGTGGGAAGTTTATTGGGCTTTTCCCAGATAGTTGAAGGGGACTTGAGTCCCGGGTTCAGAGGACAAGATGTGTATTTTGCAAGGCATGCAGTGCGAAGGAATCTGTATTCACTTGGAGGCAAGCAGGAGTACCAGGGATCAAGGTCCCAGTACGTGAAAGCCTGTCAGGGCACCTGCAAAGGCTTGTGTTCAAATTCATAAGCGCATGTGTCTCTCACAATGTAGGAAGCCAGTTGTTCCATGCACGGTGGCCATCTTGTGTAGGTAACTGAGGCCAAGGGGATGAGACACGTTGTGTTATCTTTAAGAGTTTCTTGGAACTAGTGATATGCAGTGGCAAATTTGAGTCTCTCCTCACATCACGTACTTCCCAATAGGAGAGAATGGGCCCTCCAAACTCAGAGCCAACAAACAATTTCCCAAGCAGTCACAAGGTCCCAAAACGAAGATACGAGGACGAAGTTTCTTCACCAGTTCTTATACTGAATCCAATGGTGACCTTGCAGGAGACTTAGGTGGTGTTTTCTTCACCGGAACCGTCTCGATTTTTTGTTTTTAAACAGCCTTAAGCTTTGAAGGTAAATGAGGTTGAAATCTGCGACTTGGCGGGAACGCTTTTTAGTCAGTAGATGGCACTCTGTCTACATCCAACAAATGATGCCTATGTTTGCTTCCCCTGGTGACTTTTTGGCCCTGTATCGTCCACGAGAGTGCAGGAAATTGAGGATGTACACAAGTTCAACATGCTGTATATCCTAAAAGCCTGGGCTGTAATGAGTTGACCCAGGAACAGGCCGTTTCCCGATGACCTATAACATTGCAGTTTCACCACCTGGTTTCTAGCAAAGAACGTGGCGAAGTCTTTTCACACGTCTAGGGAAACGCCTGTTACCCATGTGTGCTAGGACTGTGTTTCTTAATAACCAAACACAGAAAGCCTTATTCACTGTCATTTTCAGCCCAAGAACACTCATGCCCCCCCACCCACCCACCCCGGGTTTGGAGCAGCTCAGAGCCAGAAGGACAGACCTGCACACATACTGATTTTCGGGTTGAAGATAAGGCCCTGTGACGCTCCGTGTTGAAAATGCCAATAAAAGAAACCATGGCCAAACTGCTGGTGGGATTGTTGGCGACTCAGGAATGGAATGTGGTTCATGCCACGGAGTGGGGAATCATTCATTTCCGAGCACTTTCAGTGCAGGAAACGTAGGAACAGTGCTTGAATCAGGCAGTGTTAGAACTCAGAGACTTGTTGCACCAGTGCTGGAAGAGGCGACTTTTGTTCATTACATGAGTTGGTAACTCACTGCACCTAGTGCCAAGGCTGCTGCTGCCCCAATAGAAGACAATGGGTTGCCCATGTCACCAGAAGCAAGACACTACCAAAAAGGTTTCCACATAGTATTCCTTCGGTGAGGAAAGCTTCCTGGTGTGGAACTTGCACAAGGATTTGTTCCCAGTAATTCTCCATCTCGCATTGTTATAAAGGAGAGCTGGTTGAGGGAATCCAAGAGTGTTGAAAAATCGGGAAGAGAAAGTTTTCCTTTCCACGCGGTCAACTCTTTGACTCCCGAAGAAAATGGAGCCAAGGTTTCCTTCCCTAGCAAAGAACTAACAGGTCTTTCTTCTTCAACGGCATGAAAAAGAACCACGGCATTCAGAGCAGACGGGCTCTGGTTTTGCGTATATTCACAACTGGCTACAACAGAAGTTTTGGAGGGCCATATTCATGTGTGGTCTGCTCCTCGAGTGGAAGAGGCATACATTTCTCCACTCAAATACCCTGTAACCTCAAAGACACACGTGTTACCTTTCCGGTATGCCAGAGGAGGGAAATTTAATGAGCTTTTCACTGACAGTTGGAGGGAACTTGTGTCCGGGATTAGGAGGAGAAGATGTGTGTTTTGCAAAACGTGCACTTCAAAGCCATCTGTATTTGCTGGGAGGCATGCAGGAATGCCCGGGTAAAAGTTCCCCGTACGTGAGAGACTTTGCTGTCACCTGCTAAGGCTCGTGTTCAAATTTATAAGCGTATGTATCTCTCACAGTGTAGGAAGCCAGAACTTTCCTGCACAGTGTGCCTTCCTTGTAAGTAAATGATGCCAAGGAGCTGACCCACTTCGGGTTCTCTTTGACCTTTCCTGGAATCAGTGATATGCAGTGACAAATTTCACTCTCCCCTCACATCATGTACTTACTTGTGAGAAAGGTAGAGGCCTCCAAACCCAGAGGCAAGTAACAATTCCCCAAGCAATCACATGGTCTCCAAACGAAGATACCAACACCAAGAATTCCTTCGTGTGTTCCAAAATGAATGCAATGCGACAGTGTAGGAGACTCAGGCTGTGATCTCTTCTTTATATCTGCAGAGTCTCGATGTTTGGTTTCAAACAATGTTTACCTTTGAGGGTAAATGTGGTTGGAAGCTGCGACTAGGCGGTAATGCTTTTCAGTCAGTTGAAGGCAGTATGTCTGCATCCAAGTAAAGAGGCCTCAGTTTGCTTCCCCTGCTGACATTTTTGGCCTTCTTTCTTTCAGTTGAATAAAGGAAATGAGGAAATTAACAAGATTAGTATGCTCTTTATCCCAAAAGCCTGGCCTATAATGAGTTGAACCTGGAGAGACTCCCTTTCCAGAAGATGTAAAAAGCTGAGGTGTACAACTTGAATTCTACCAAAGAATGGGGCGAAGTCTTTTCCAACTTGTACGGAAACATCTGGTTGGCATATACACAACAACTGTTTTTCTTATCAAGCCAGTAGAGAAAACCTTATTCACCGTGTACTTAAAGCCCATAAATTTAACCCTCCGGATATAGAGCATGTAGGAGCAGGAATTACAGAGCAGCCTAGATTGCTATTCTAAGGTTGAAGACAAGGAATTGTGACGCTCCATGTTCAAAATGCCAATAAAAAGAAACTGGGTCCACAGTGCAGTGGGGCTTCTTTTTGACACAGATTGATAATGTGGTTCTTGCCACAGAGGGCGAAATCCTTCATTCCCGAGTGCTACTGTATAGGAAACTTAGCAGTAGTTCATGAAGCAGGCACTGGGCGAACTCGGAGACTTTTGGCACCAGTGTTGGGACAAGTGACTTTGGTTCATTATGCAAATTGGTAACTCACCGAACATAGTGCCAAGGCAGCTGCCGCACCAATACCAAACAATAGGTTGCCCTTGTAACCAGAAGCAAGACACTACCGTAAAGTTTTCCACACAGTATTCATCTGGGGAAGAAATCTTTCCTGGTGTGGAACATGCACAAGGAGGTTGTTCCACTAAATCTGCATCTCGAATTGTTACAAACGAGTACTGGTTGAGGGCATCCAAGAGTGCTGATAAACCGGGAAGCGAAAATTGTCCTTACTGCACAGTCAACAATTTTCCCTGTGGAGAAATGGAGCGAAGGTCTCCTAACCTACCAGAGGACTAAGAGGCCCTGTGGTCTTAAACGGACTGACAAAGAGCCACGGCATGCAGAGCGAACAGTCTCTGGTTTTGCGTGTATTCACAACCGGCTACAACAGAAGGTTTGGAAGGCCATGTTCATGTTTGGTCTGCTCCTCGAGGAGAGGATGCATGCATTTCTCTAGGGAAATTCACTCTAAGCTCCAAGTCACAAGAGTTCCCTTTCCCAGTAAGCCAGGAGTGGGAACTTTAATGGGTTTTTCACTGACAGTTGAAGGGAACCTCTGTCCGGTGTTCAGAGGACCAGATGTATATTTTGCAAGACCTGAGTGTGAAGACATCTGTATTCACTTCGAGGCACGCAGGAGTGCCAGGGTCCAAGTTCCCAGTGCGTGAAAGCTTTTGCTGGCACCTGCAAAGGTCTGTGTTCAAATTCATAGAGCTATGTGTCTCTCACAATGTAGGAAGCCAGAACTTTCATGCAGGGCGGCCCTCTTCTGTAGGTAACTGACGCCAGGTGGCTGAGACACTTTGGGCTCTCTGTGACAGTTTCCGGGCACCAGTGATATGCAGTGGCAAATTTGAGTCTCTCCTCACATTATGTACTTCCCTGTGAGAGAGTCTGGGGCCTCCAAACTCAGAGCTAACAAAAAATTTCCCAAGCACTCACAAGGTCCCAATCGAAGATACGAGCATGAAGAGTTTTTTCTCCAGATCTTATACTGAATGCAATGGCAACCTTGCAGGAGACTCAGGCGGTGTTTTCTTCACCCGAACCGTCTCGATGTTTTTGTTTTTAAACAGACTTAAGCTTTGAAGGTAAATGAGGATGAAATCTGCGACGTGGTGGGAATGCTTTTCAGTCACGAGTTGGCACTCTATCTACATCCAAGAAAGGATGCCTATGTTTGCATCCCCGGGTGACTTTTTGGCCCTGTATCACCCAAGAGACTGTAGGAAATTGAGGATGTGCACAAGTTCAACATGCTGTATATCCTAAAAGCCTGGGCTGTAATGTGTTGACCCAGGAACCAGACCGTTTCCCAAAGACCTATAACATTGCATTTTCAGCACCTGATTTCTAGCAAAGAACATAGCGAAGCCTTTTCACACGTCTAGGGAAACGCCTGTTACCCATATGCTCTAAGACTGTGTTTCTTAATAACCAATCACAGAAGGCTTATTCACTGTCGTTTTCAGCCCTGGAACCGCGACCTCCCCTGGTTTGGAGCAGCTCGGAACCGTAACAGCAGATATGCAACATAGCAATTCTCGGCTTGAAGATAAGGCCTTGTGACGCTCCGTGTTTAAAATGCCAAAAAAAGAAACCATGGCCAAACTGCTGAGGGGATTGTTGGCAACTCAGGAATGCAATGTGGTTCATGCCATGGAGGGGGAAATCATTCATGCCCGATCACTTTCAATGCAGGAAACGTAGTAACAGTGCTTTAAGCAGGTACTGTTACAACTCAACGATTTGTTGCACCAGTGTTGGAACAGGCGACTTTGGTTCATTACGCGAGCTGGTAACTCACCGCACATAGTGGCAAGGCTACTGTGGCCCCAAGAAAGGACAATGGGTTGCCCATGTCACCCGAAGCAAGACACTACCAAAAAGATATCCTCACATTATTCCTTCGGGGAAGGAAAACTTCCTGGTGTGGAACTTGCACAAGGGTTTGTTCCCAGTAATTCTCCATCTCGCATTATTATAAAGGAGGGCTGGTTGAGGGAATCCAAGAGTGCTGAAAAATCGGGAAGGGAAAGTTTTCCTTTCCACGCGGTCAACTCTTTGACTCACGAAGAAAATGGAGCCAAGTTGTCCTACCCTAGTAAATAAATAACAGGTCTTTCTTCTTCAATGGCGTGACAAATAACCACAGCATGCAGAGCAGACGGCCTTTGGTTTTGCGTGTATTCACAACTGGCTACAAGAGAAGTTTTGGACGGAAATATTCACATGTGGTCTGCTCCTCAAGTGGAGGAGGCATACATTTCTCCATGCAAATACCCTGTAACTTCCAAGACAAACGTGTTACCTTTCCCGGTATGCCAGAGGTGGGGAATTTAGTGGGCTTTTCACTCACAGTGGAAGGAAACTTGTGTCTGGGATTAGGAGGAGAAGATGTGTCTTTTGCAAAACGTGCACCACGAAGGCATCTGTATTCACTGGGAGGCCTGCAAGAGTGCCTGGGAACAAGTTCTCCATACGGGAGAGCCTTTGCTGTCACCGGCTAAGGCTTGTGTTCAAATTCATAAGCGTATGTGTCTCTCACAGTGTAGGAAGACAGAACTTTCCTGCACAGTGTGCCTTCTCTGTAGGTAACTGATGCCAGGGAGCTCACCCCACTTCGGGTTCCCTTTTACCCTTTCCTGACACCAGTGATATGCAGTGGCAAATTTCAGTCTCCCCTCACATCATGTACTTCCCTGTGATAGAGGTAGAGGCCTCCAAACTCAGAGGCAAGGAACAATTCCCCAGTCAGTCACACGGTCTCCAAACGAAGAAAACAGCACCAAGAGTTTCTTCGTGTGTTCTTAAAAAGAATTCAATGAGACAGTGTAGGAGAATCAGGCTGTGATCTGTTCTTTGTAACTACAGAGTGTCGATGTTTGGTTTCAAACAACGTTTAGCTTTGAGGGTAAATGAGGTTGGAAGCTGCGACTAGGCGGTAATGCTTTTCAGTCAGTTGAAGGCACTATGTCGGCATCCAAGTAAAGAGGCCTCAGTTTGCTTCCCCTGCTGACATTTTTGGCCCTCTTTCTTTCAGCTGAATAAAGGAAATTGAGGAAGTGAACAAGATATAGTATGCTCTTTTTCCCAAAAGCCTGGCCTATAGTGAGTTGAACCTGGAGAGACTCCCTTTCCAGAAGAGGTAAAAAGCTGAGGTGTACAACTTGAATTCTACCAAAGAAAGGAGTGAAATCTTTTCCAACTTGTAGGGAAACATCTGGTTGGCATATAAACAACAACTGTGTTTCTTAACGAGCCAGTAGAGGAAACCTTATTCACTGTATACTTAAAGCCCATAAACGTCACCCTCTGGATATGGAGCATGTAGGAGCAGGAATTACAGAGTGGCCTAGAATGCCATTCTAAGGTTGAAGACAAGGAATTGTGACGCTCTGTGTTCAAAATGGCAATAAAAAGAAACTGGGTCCACAATGCTGCGGGACTTCTTTTTGACACAGAAGGGTAATGTGGTTTTTGCCACAGAAGGTGAAATCCTGCATGCCCGAGTGTTGCTGTATAGGAAACTTAGCAGTAGTTCGTGAAGCAGGCACTGGGTGAACTCGGAGACTTTTGGCACCAGTGTTGGAACAGTTGACTTTGGTTCATTATACAAGTTGGTAACTCCCCGAACATAGTGCCAAGGTGGCTGCCGCACCTATACCATACAATAGGTTGCCCTTGTAACCAGATGCAAGACACTACCGCAAAGGTTTCCACACAGTATTCCTCTGGTGAAGAAAAGTTTCCTGGTGTGGAACATGTACAAGTAGTTCGTTCCACTAATTCTGCATCTCAAATTGTTACAAACGAGGACTGGTTGAGGGCATCCAAGAGTGCTGAATGAACCGGGAAGGGAAAATTGTCCTTACTGCACAGTCAACAATTTTCCTCACGGAGATAATGGAGCAAAGGTGTCCTACCTTATCAGAGGACTTAGAGGCCCTGTGGTCTTCAATGGACTGACAAAGAACCACGGCATGCAGAGTGGATGGTCTCTGGTTTTGCGTGTATTCACAACCGGGTACAACAGAAGTTTTGGAAAGTCATGTTCATGTGTGGTCTGCACCTCGAGGAGAGGGTGAATTCATTTCTCCAAGGAAATTCACTCTAAGCACCAAGACACAAGTCTTGCCTTTCCCAGTAAGCCAGATGTGGGAAATTTAATGGGTATTTCACTGACAATTGAAGGGAACCTTTGTCCAGTGTTCGCAAGGCCAGATGTGTATTTTGCAATACCTGCAGTGCAAAGCCATCTGTATTCGCTTCGAGGCACCCAGGAGTGACAGGTGCTAAGGTCCCAGGACGTTAAAACTTTTGTGGACACCTTCAAAGGCCTGTGTTCAAATTCATAGGGCTAAGTGTCTCTCAAAATGTAGGAAGTCAGAAATTTCATGCACGGTTGCCCTCTAGAATAGTCACTCTGAGTATGCTGAGTGTAGGGCAACGCACTGCACACGTTCTTTGGGAGAGCTACATTTCCTCAGCACTCCAACAGCTAAAGGGAAACTGTTCTCTCACGTCCCACATGCCCTGGAAATCTGCCTCATTGCCTTCGTCTGAGTTGCACTTAGAAAAACTGCTTTGCACACATTCTAGGAACTCATACATGAAGACACCATAACTACAGGAAAAAGTCGCGTTGTGTTCCTGCTATAACTGAAGCACATTTCTTCCTGTTACACTGCAGGCTTTTAGAATTGGCTAAGGCTCGATAGCGTATCTAGACATTCCTTGGGGGAGGCAGATTGCTACATGTAGAACTCCGTTCCAAAAAAACTTTATTCAGGGAACGGACCAGTGTGTAGTTAGAGTGTATATTTACTTGTTAGAAATCAAAAGGAGGTAGGCTACATGTTCACTGGAAACAGGGGCCTGATGGCACAAGCATTGATTTCCCATTTTGAAAGCTCCATTCATGCTGCCTTGAAGCTACCTAAATAAATCTGTTTTTGACAGGACTCTAGTCACTGTAAGCAGGGCTCTGGAAAGAAAAGGAGTTTTCTCTAAAAAAGCAGGGTGCTTCCATAGGATGGGAGGGAAGCCCTCTTGACATGCTATACAGCTATAGGGAAACGACATGAGTACTATCCTCAAGGTAAGGCCTTAAAGAGCCTTGCAGAAGCATAAGCATGGAGCAGTTTCTTTGAGGCATTAGTTGCAGTTCTGTTTTATTTTATCGTTTGTACAATTTTCAGGAAACGAAGACTTTAACGTGGGCACCCAATTCCCTGCAAAAACACTGAGTACCGGCAGGCTCGACTGACCTGCTAAGAAACATCCAGGCCCGGAAAACATTCCCATTCACCCTATGTATGCCGAGTGTTGGGCAGCACAATACATTCTTCCTTGAGAGAGCTAGATTTCCTCAGCAATCCAACAGCTCCAGGAAATCTGTTATCTCACGTACTACATGTCATGCAATCTGCCTCATTGCCCTAGGCAGAGCTACACTGAGCAATCAAATCTGCTTTGCATTCCTTCTACAAACTCATAGCTAAAGACACCATACCTACAGGAGAAAGTCGGCTTGCGTTCCTGCTGTAACCAAAGCACAGTTCTTCCTCTTACACTGCAGGGTTTTAGAAGCGGCTAAAGCCCAATAGCGTACATAGAGCGTTCCTTGGGAGAGGCATATCGCTACATGCAGAACAACTTACCAAGAAAAGTTGATTCACGGAAGGGACCCGTGTGCAGCTAGAGTCTCTTTTAACTTGTTAGAAATCACAAGGATTTAGGCTGTGTGTTCATTGGAAACGGGGGCCTGATGGCACAAGCCTTGCTTTCCCATTTTAAAAGATCCATTCAGGGTGCCTTGAAGTTACCTAAATACCACTCTTTTCGACGGGCCTCTAGTCACTGTAGGCAGGGCTCTGGGAAGAGAACGAGTTTTCTCTAAATAAGCAGGGTGCTTCCATAGCCTGGGAGGGAGTTCCTCCTGACATGCTCTAGAGCTAAAGGGAAACTCGACGTGAGTACTATCCTCAGGCTACAGCATTGACTAACCTTTCTGAAGCAGAAGCCTAGAGGAGTTTCCTTGAGGTATTAGTTACAGTTCTGCTTTATTTTAAAGTTAGTACGCTTTTCAGAACACATAGGACCCTCGCGTTGGCACTCTATTCACTGTAAGAACAATGATTACCGGCAGGCTTCACTCGCCTGCTAAGAAACTTTCAGTCCGGAAGCTTAACCCAGTCACTGTGTGTATGCCGAGTGTAGGGCAACACTCTGAACTCTTCCTTGGGAGAGCGAGATTTCCTCAGCACTCCAACAGCTACAGGAACTCTGTTCTCTCACGAACTAAATGTCATGCAAATCTGCTTCATTGCCATGGACAGAGCAGCACTGAGAAACCAAATCTGCTTCGCATTCCTTCTACAAACTCAAACCTGAAAACTCCATACAGACAGGAGAAAGTCGGCTTGCGTAAATGCTGCAACTAAAGCACACATCTTCCTCTTTCACTGCAGGATTTTAAAAGAGGCTAAGGCCCGAGAGCGTACCTAGAGCTTTCCTTGGGAGAGGCAGATGGCTACATGCAGAACTCTGTGCGAAGAAAAATTTATTAAGGGGAGGGAACAGTGTGTAGCTAGAGTGTATATGTACTTGATAGAAATCACAAGGAGGTAGGTTACGTGTTCACCGGAAACGGGGACCTGATGGCGCAAGCCTTGCTTTCCCCTTTTTAAATCTCCATTCACACTGCCGTGAAGCTACCTAAATAACACTGTTTTTGACGGTCTCTAGTCACTGTAGGCAGGGCTCTGGGAAGAGATGGAGTTTTCTCTAAATAAACAGGGTTCTTTCATAGCCTGGGTGGGAGCTTCTCCTGAGACGCTCTACAGCTAAAGGGAAAATTGACGTGAGTCCTTTCCTCAAGGTAAGGCCTTGAATAGCTCTCCTGAATTGGAAGCGTGGAGCAGTTTCCATGAGACCTTAGTCGCCGTTCTGTTTCTTTTAACATTAGTTCGCTTTTCAGCACACCTAGGACCCTCGCATGGGCACCTATTCCCTCCAAGAACACTGAGTACCAGCAGGTTCCATTGGCCTGCTAAGAAACATCCAGGCCCGGAAACCTTTCCCAGTCACTCTGTGTATGCTGAGTGTAGGGCAACACACTGCACTCTTCCTTGGCAGAGCTAGATTTCCTCTGCACTACAAGAACTCCCAAATATCTGTTCTCTCACGTCCTACATGTCATGCAAATCTGCCTCATTGCCCTAGGCTGAGCTGCACTGAGCAACAAAATCTGCTTTGCATTCCTTCTACAAACTCAGAGCTAAAAACCCCATACCTACAGGAGAAAGTTGGCTTGCGTTCCTGCTGTAACCATAACACAGTTCTTCCTCTTACCCTGCAGGGCTTTAGAAGCGGCTAAGACACGATAGGGTACCTAGAGTATTCCTTGGGAGAGGCCTATCGCTACATGCAGAACACCTTACCAAGAAAAGTTGATTCAGGGAAGGGACCCATGTGCAGCTAGAGTCTCTTTTAACTTGTTAGAAATCACAAGGAGATACGCTGTGTGTTCAGTGGAAACAGGGGCCTGATGGCCCAAGCATTGCTTTCCCGTTTTAAAAGATCCATTCAGGGTGCCTTGAAGTTACCTAAATAACACTCTTTTGGACGGGCCTCTAGTCACTGCAGGCAGGACTCAGGGAAGAGAACGAGTTTTCTCTAAATCAGCAGGGTGCTTCCATAGGATGGGATGGATCTCCTCCTGACATGTTCTAGAGCTAAAGGGAAACTCGACGTGAGTACTATTCTCAAGCTAAGACCTTGAATATCCCTGCTGATGTGGGAGCGCGGAGGAGTTTCCTTGAGATATTAGTTGCAGTTCTGCTTTATTTTACACTTAGTAGGCTTTTCAGAACACATACAACCCTCGCGCTGGCACCCTATTCCCTGCAAGAACATTGAGTACTGGCAGGCTCCACTGGCCTGCTAAGAAACATCGAGTTCCGGAAGCCATTCCCAGTCACTGCTGTATGCCCAGTGTAGGGCAACACACTGAACTCTGCCCTGGGAGAGCTAGATGTCCTCAGCCCTTCAATAGCTCCAGGAAATCTGTTCTCTCATGTCCTACATGTCATGCAAATATGCCTCCTTGCCCTAGACTGAGCGGCACTGAGAAACGAAATCTGCTTCGCATTCCTTCCATAAACTCAAACCTGAAGACAGCATACCGACAGGAGAAAGTCGGCTTGCGTTAATGCTGCAACTAACGCACACTTCTTCCTCTTTCACTGCAGGATTTTAAAAGAGGCTAAGGCCCAAGAGTGTACCTAGGGCTTTCCTTGGGAGAGGCAAGAGGCTACATGCAGAAATCTGTGTGAAGAAAAATTTATGAAGGAAAGGGAACAGTGTGTAGCTAGAGTGTATATTTACTTGGTAGAAATCACAGGAAGGTAGCCTACGTGTTCGCTGGAAACGGGGACCTGATGGCACATGCCTTGCTTTCCCATTTTGAAAGCTCCATTCATGCTGCCTTGAAGCTACCTAAATACTAGTGTTTTGGATGGGTCTCTAGTCACTGTAGGAAGGGCTCTGGGAAGGGAACGAGTTTTCCATAAATCAATAGGGTGCTTTCATAGCCTGGTTGGCAGCTCCTCCTGAGACGCTCTAGAGCTAAAAGGAAACTTGACGTGAGTCCTTTCCACAAGGTAAAGCCTTGAATAGCCCTGCCGAAGCAGAAGCTTGGAGCAGTTTCCTTGAGGCATTAGTTTCAGGTCGGCTTTCTTTTAACGTTAGTACGCTTTTCAAGACACCGAGGACCTCGCCTGGGCACCCTATTCCCTGCAAGAACACCGAGTACCGGCAGGCTCCACTGGGCTGCTAAGAAACCTCCAGGCCCGGAAATCTTTCCCAGTCAGTCTGTGTATGCTGAGTGTAGGGCAACACACTGCACTCTTCCTTGGGAGAGCTAGATTTTCTCAGCACTCCAACAGCTCCAGGAAATCTGTTCTCTCAAGTCCTACATGTCATGCAACCTGCCTCATTCCCCTAGGATGAGCGGCACTGAGAAACCAAAACTGCTTCGCATTCCTTCAAAAAAGTCACACCTTAAGACCCCATCCTTACATGAGAAAGTCGGCTTGCGTTCCTGCTGTAACCAAAGCACAGTTCTTCCTCTTACACTGCAGGGTTTTAGAAGAGGCTAAGCCCCGACAGCGTACCTAGAGCGTTCCTTGGGAGAGGCAGGTGGCTACACACAGAACTCTGTGCCGTAAAAACGTTATTCAGGGAAGGGACCACTGTGTAGCTAGAGTGTATATTTACTTGGTAGAAATCACAAGGAGGTACTCTGCGTGTTCACTGGAAATGGGGACCTGATGTCACAAGCCTTACTTTCCCATTTTGAAAGATCCATTCATGGTGACTTGAAGTTACCTAAATAACATTCTTTTCCACTGGCCTCTAGTCACTGTAGGCAGGGCTCTGGAAAGAGAACAAGTTTTCTCTAAATAAGCAGGGTGCTTCCATAGGCTGGGAGGGAGCTCCTCCTGACATTCTCTAGAGCTAAAGGGAAACTCGAACTGAGTACTATCCACAAGCTAAGGCCTTGAATAACCTTGCCGAAATGGAAGCGTGGAGGAGTTTACTTGAGGTTTTAGTTACAGTTCTGCTTTATTTTAAAGTGAGTAGGCTTTTCAGAACACATAGGACCCTCGTGATGGCACCCTATTCCCTGAGAGAACACTGAGTACCGGCAGGCTCCACTGGCCTGCTAAGAAACTTTAAGTTCCAGAAGCCATTCCCAGTCACTTTGTGTATGCCGAGTGTAGGGCAACACTCTGAACTCTTCTTTGGGAGCGAGAGATTTCCACTGCACCCCATCAGCTCCAGGAAATCTGTTCTCTCACGTCCTACATGTCATGCAAATCTGCATCATTGCCCTAGACTGAGCTGCACTGAGACACGAAATCTGCTTTGCATTACTTCTACAAACTCAAAGCTGAAGACGCCATACGGACAGGAGAATGTTGACTTGCGTTAATGCTGCAACTATAGCACACTTCTTCCTCTTTTACTGCAGTATTTTAAAAGAGGCTAAGGCCCGAGAGCGTACCAAGAGCTTTCCTTGGGAGAGGCTGATCGCTACATGCAGAACTCTGTGCAAAGAAAACTTTATTAAGGAGAGGGACCAGTTTGTAGCTAGAGTGTATATTGACTTTGTAGAAATCACAAGGAGGTAGGCTGCGTGTTCACTGGAAACGGGGACCTGTTGGCAGAAGCATTGCTTTCCCATTTTGAAAGCTCCATTCATACTGCCTTGAAGCTACCTAAATACCAGTGTTTTGGACGGGTATCTAGTCACTGTAGGCAGGGCTCTGGCAAGGGATTGAGTTTTCTCTAAATCAACATGGTGCTTTCATAGCCTGGGTGGGAGCTCCTCCTGACACGTTCTGGAGCTAAAAGGAAACTTGACGTGAGTACTTTCCTCAAGGTAAAGCCTTGAAAGCCCTGCCGAAGCAGAAGCATGGAGCAGTTTCCTTGAGGCATTAGTTGCAGGTCTGCTTTATTTTAAAGTTAGTACGCTTTTCAAGACACCGGGGACCTCGCGTGGGCACCCTATTTCCTGCAAGAACACCGAGTACCGGCAGGCTCCACTGGGCTGCTAAGAATCATCCAGGCCCGGAAACCTTTCCCAGTCACTCTGTGTATGCTGAGTGGAGGGCAACACACTGCACTCTTCCTTGGGAGAGCTAGATTTCCTCAGTATTCCAACAGCTCCAGGAAATCTATTCTCTCACCTCCTACATGTCATGCAAATCTGCCTCATTGCCGTAGGCTGAGTGGCACTGAGAAACCCAAACTGCTTCGCATTCCTTCTACAAATAATTCCTTAAGACCCCATACTTACAGGAGAAAGTCGGCCTGTGTTCCTGCTGTAACCAAAGCACAGTTCTTCCTCTTACACTGCAGGGTTTTAGAAGAGGCTAAGCTCCGATAGCGTACCAAGAGCGTTCCTTGGGAGAGGCAGGTGGCTACACGCAGAACTCCGTGCCAAGAAATCGTTATTCAGGGAAGGGACCAGGGTGTAGCTAGAGTGTATATTTACTTGGTAGAAATCACCAGGAAGTAGGCTTCGTTTTCCCTGGAAACGGGGACTTGATGGCACAAGGCTTGCTTTCCCATTTTGAAAGCTCCATTCATGCTGCCTTGAATCTAACTAAATAACAGTGTTTGGGACGGGTCTCTTGTCACTGTAGGCAGCGTCTTGGGAAGGGAACGAGTTTTCTCTAAATCAACAGGGTGCTTTCATAGCCTGGGTGGGAGCTCCTCCTGAGACACTCTAGAGCTAAAAGGAAACTTCACGTGAGTCCTTTCCTCAAGGTAAAGCCTTGAATAGCCCTGCCAAAGCGGAAGCTTGGAGCATTTTCTTTGAGGCATTAGTTTCATGTCTGCTTTCGTTTAACGTTATTACGCTCTTCAAGACACCGAGGACCTCGCGTGGGCACCCTATTCCCTGCAAGAACAATGAGTACTGGCAGGCCCCACTGGGCTGCTAAGAAACATCCAGGCCCGGAAACCTTTCCCAGTCACTCTGTGTATGCTGAGTGTAGAGCAACACACTGAACTCTTCATTGGGAGAGCTAGATTTCCTGAGGACTCCAGAAGCTCCAGGAAATCTGTTCTCTCACGTCCTACATATCATGCAAATCTGCCTCATTGCCCTAGGTTGAGCAGCACTGAGAATCCAAAACTGCTTTGCATTCCTTTTACAAAGTCATACATTAAGACCCCATACTTACAGGAGAAAGTCGGCTTGCGTTCCTGCTGTAACCAAAGCACAGTTCTTCCTCTTATACTGCAGTGTTTAGAAGAGGCTAAGCCCCAAAAGCGTACCTAGAGCGTTCCTTGGGAGAAACAGTGGGATACACGCAGAACTCCGTGCGAAGAAAACGTTATTCAGCGAAGGGACCAGGGTGTAGCTAGAGTGTATATTTACTTGGTAGAAATCACTTGAAGGTAGGCTGCGTTTTCCCTGGAAACGGGGACTTGATGGCACAAGGCTTGCTTTCCCATTTTTATATCTCCATTCATGCTGCCTTGAAGCTACTTTAGTACCTGTGTTTTATACGGGTCTCGAGTCACTGTAGGCAGGGCCCTGGGAAGGGAACGATTTTTCTCTAAATCAACAGGGTGTTTTCATAGCCTGGGTGGGAGCTCCTCCTGAGACGCTCTAGAGCTAAAAGGAAACTTGACGTGAATCCTTTCCTCAAGGTAAATCCTTTAATAGCCCTGCCGAAGTGGAAGCTTGGAGCAGATTCCTTGAGGCATTAGTTTCAGGTCTGCTTTCTTTTAACGTTAGTACGCTTTTCAAGACACCGGGGATCTCGCGTGGGCACCCTATTCCCTGCAAGAACACCGAGTACCGGCAGGCTCCACTGGGCTGCTAAGAAACATCCAGGCCCGGAAACGTTTCCCAGTCACTCTGTGTATGATGAGTGGAGGGCAACACACTGCACTCTTCCTTGGGAGAGCTAGATTTCCTCAGCACTGCAACAGCTCCAGGAAATGTGTTCTCTCACTTCCTACATGTCATGCAAATCTGCCTCATTGCCCTAGGCTGAGCTGCACTGAGCCGCGAAATCTGCTTTGCATTACTTCTACAATCTCAAACCTGAAGACGCCTTATGGACAGGAGATAGTTGACTTGCGTTAATGCTGCAACTAAAGCACACTTCTTCCTCTTTCACTGCAGGATTTTAAAAGAGGCTTAGGCCCGAGAGCGTACCAAGAGCTTTACTTGGGAGAGTTAGATGGCTACATGCAGAACTCTGTGCGAGGTAAAATTTATTAAGAGGAGGGACAAGTGTGTAGCTAGAGTGTATATGTACTTGATAGAAATCACAAGGAAGTAGGCTACGTGTTCACCGGAAATGGGGACCTTATGGCGCAAGCCTTGCTTTCCCATTTTTATTTTATTTTATTTTATTTTATTTTTCACACACACACATTGTATTTTATTTTTACAAGAGATAAATAGACTGACACCAAGCATTGTACATGGATGACCACAACAAAAGCAACAATGATTGCAATTACCAAACATGAAACACACTCATACTATGTCATAATATTGACATTCAGTCCAGCAATCCTCCACTGTAACAGCTCCTTTACTTTGCAGTGAAAATTGATTTGTATATTCTTTGCCTCTGATTCCTTGTGGGATTTTTTTTTAATTCAGACAGAAAGCCACAAAAATTATACTCATCCTCATCAGTTCACTCAGTCCCATGTAATTGATTTTTTTTTCATCTTGATCTTTCGTTAGCACTTTTATGAGTTCATCAGTTTTTCATTAGAGTTCTGAAAATGCTTATTCATTCAGTTCAGGAGTACAGTCAGTTACCAGAAACCTGTACTTGTCAGAGTCTTTTCCATGAATTTCTTGAAGATGAAAGCCTTTTATAGGAACATATTTGCAAAAGCATCAGAGTACACCCAGAACTGTCTGTAAATGACAAAAGACTTAAAAATGACCACTGTTAAAGATTTGATGAAAGTTCATAATAATGCAGTTGACAAGAAAATTAGTTATTTCTGAGGTATACATTTTAAAGTAATAACTAGGATTATTACTTATAACATTATACCAGAACATATAAGATTTTTAGAAATTTCATGTAATGTCTGAAACATTTATATTAACATATTTCCATACATATTTCCATACAAATACAAATATAAGATTTTTGGAAATTTCATAAAATGTCTGAAACATTTATATTAACATATTTCCACACATATTTCCATACAAATACAAATATAAGATTTTTAGAAATTTCATGTAATGTCTGAAACATTTATATTAACATCTTTCCATACAAATAACCCAATGAAAGTTTAGTATTAGTTGTTTTGTTTGTTTGTTTTTTTATACTGCAGGTTCTTATTAGGCATCAATTTTATACACATCAGTGTATACATGTCAATCCCAATCGCCCAATTCAGCACACCACCATCCCCACCTCACCGCAGTTTCCCCCCCTTGGTGTCCATATGTCCATTCTCTACATCTGTGTCTCAACTTCTGCCCTGCAAACTGGCTCATCTGTACCATTTTTCTAGGTTCCACATACATGCATTAATATACGATATTTGTTTTTCTCTTTCTGACTTACTTCACTCTGTATGACAGTCTCTAGATCCATCCACGTCTCAACAAATGACTCAATTTCGTTCCTTTTTATGGCTGAGTAATATTCCATTGTATATATGTACCACAACTTCTTTATCCATTCGTCTGTTGATGGGCATTTAGGTTGCTTCCATGACCTGGCTATTGTAAAGAGTGCTGCAATGAACATCCGGGTGCATGTGTCTTTTTGAATTACGGTTTTCTCTGGGTATATGCCCAGTAGTGGGATTGCTGGGTCATATGGTAATTCTATTTTTAGTTTTTTAAGGAACCTCCATATTGTTCTCCATAGTGGCTGTATCAATTTACATTCCCACCAACAGTGCAAGAGGGTTCCCTTTTCTCCACACCCTCTCCAGCATTTGTTGTTTGTAGATTTTCTGATGATGCATATTCTAACTGGTGTGAGGTGATACCTCATTGTAGTTTTGATTTGCATTTCTCTAATAATTAGTGATGTTGAGCATCTTTTCATGTGCTTCATGGCCGTCTGTATGTCTTCTTTGGAGAAATGTCTATTTAGGTCTTCTGCCCATTTTTGGATTGGGGTGTTTGTTTCTTTGATATTGAGCTGAATGAGCTGTTTATATATTTTGGAGATTAATCCTTTCTCCGTTGATTCATTTGCAAGTATTTTCTCCCATTCTGAGGGTTGTCTTTTCGTCTTGTTTATGGTTTCCTTTGCTGTGCAAAAGCTTTGAAGTTTCATTAGGTCCAATTTGTTTATTTTTGTTTTTATTTCCATTACTCTAGGAGGTGGATCAAAAAAGATCTTGCTCGATTTATGTCAAAGAGTGTTCTTCCTATGTTTTCCTCTAAGAGTTTTATAGTGTCCAGTCTTATATTTAGATCTCTAATCCATTTTGAGTTTATTTTTGTGTATGGTTTTAGGGAGTATTCTATTTTCATTCTTTTACATGTAGCTGTCCAGTTTTCCCAGCACCACTTATTGAAGAGACTGTCTTTTCTCCATTGTATATCTTTGACTCCTTTATCATAGATTAGTTGACCATAGGTGCGTGGGTTAATCTCTGGGCTTTCTATCTTGTTCCATTGATGTATGTTTCTGTTTTTGTGCCAGTACCATATTGTCTTGATTACTGTAGCTTTGTAGTATAGTCTGAAGTCAGGGAGTCTGATTCCTCCAGCTCCATTTTTTTGCCTCAAGACTGCGTTGGCTATTTGGGGTCTTTTGTGTCTCCATACAAATTTTAAGATGATTTGTTCTAGCTCCGTAAAAAATGCCATTGGTAATTTGATAGGGATTGCATTGAATCTTTAGATTGCTTTGGGTAGTATACTCATTTTCACAATGTTGATTCTTCCAATCCAAGAGCATGGCATATCTCGCCATCTGTTGGTATCATCTTTAATTTCTTTCATCAGTGTCTTATAGTTTTCTGCCTACAGGTCTTTTGTCTCCCTAGGTAGGTTTACTCCTAGGTATTTTATTCTTTTTGTTGCAATGGTAAATGGGAATGTTTCCATTATTTCTCTTTCAGATTTTTCATCAGTAGTGTATAGGAATGCAAGAGATTTCTGTGCATTAATTTTGTATCCTGCAACTTTACCATATTCATTAATTAGCTCTAGCAGTTTTCTGGTGGCAGTTTTAGGATTCTCTATGTATAGTATCATGTCATCCACAAACAGTGACAGTTTTACTTCTTCTTTTCCAATTTGTATTCCTTTTATTTCTTTTTCTTCTCTGATTGCCATGGCTAGGACTTCCAGAACTATGTTGAATAATAGTGGTGAGAGTGGACATCCTTGTCTCGTTCCTGATCTTAGAGGAAATGCTTTCAGTTTTTCACCTTTGGGAATGATGTTTGCTGTGGGTTTGTCGTATATGGCCTTTATTATGTTGAGGTAGGTTCCCTCTACGCCCACTTTCTGGAGAGTTTTTATCATAAATAGGTGTTGAATTTTGTCAAAAGCTTTTTCTGCATCTATTGAGATGAGCATATTGTTTTTATTCTTCAATTTGTTAATATGGTGTATCACATTGATTGATTTGCATATATTGAAGAATCCCTGCATCTCTGGGATAAATCCCACTTGATCGTGGTGTATGATCCTTTTAAGTGTTGTTGGATTCTGTTTGCTAGTATTTTGTTGAGGATTTTTGCATCTATATTCATCAGTGATATTGGTCTGTAATTTTCTTTTTTTGTAGTGTCTTTGTCTGGTTTTGGTATCAGGGTGATGGTGGCCTCATAGAATGAGTTTGGGAGTGTTCCTTCCTCTGCAATATTTTGGAAGAGTTTGAGAAGGATAGATGTTAGCTCTTCTCTAAATGTTTGATAGAATTCACCTGTGAAGCCATCTGGTCCTGGACTTTTGTTGGTTGGAAGATTTTTAATCACAGTTTCAATTTCATTACTTGTGATTGGTCTGTTCATATTTTCTGTTTCTTCCTGGTTCAGTCTTGGAAGGTTATACCTTTCTAAAAATTTGTCCATTTCTTCCAGGTTGTCCATTTTATTGGCATAAAGTTGCTTGTAGTAGTCTCTTAGGATGCTTTGTATTTCTGCGGTGTCTGTTGTAACTTATCCTTTTTCATTTCTGATTTTATTGATTTGAGTTCTCTCCCTCTTTTTCTTGATGAGTCTGGCTAATGGCTTATCAATTTTGTTTATCTTCTCAAAGAACCAACTTTTAGTTTTATTGATCTTTGCTATTGTTTTCTTTGTTTCTATTTCATTTATTTCTGCTCTGATCTTTATGATTTCTTTCCTTCGGCTAACTTTGGGTTTTGTTTGTTCTTCTTTCTCTAGTTTCCTTAGGTGTAAGGTTAGATTGCTAACTTGAGATTTTTCTTGTTTCTTTAGGTAGGCTTTTATAGCTATAAACTTCCCTCTTAGAACTGCTTTCGCTGCATCCCATAGGTTTTGGGTCATCGTGTTTTCATTGTCATTTGTCTCTAGGTATTTTTTGATTTCCTCTTTGATTTCTTCAGTGATCTCTTGGTTATTTAGTAACGTATTGTTTAGCCTCCATGTGTTTGTCTCTTTTACGTTCTTTTCCCTCTAATTCATTTCTAATCTCATAGCGCTGTGGTCAGAAAAGATGCTTGCTATGATTTCAATTTTCTTAAATTTAATGAGGCTTGATTTGTGACCCAAGATGTGATCTATCCTGGAGAATGTTCCGTGCGCACTTGGGAAGAATGTGTAATCTGCTCTTTTGGGATGGAATGTCCTATATATATCAATTAAATCTATCTGCTCTATTGTGTCAGTTAAAGCTTCTGTTTCCTTATTTATTTTCATTTTGGATGATCTGTCCATTGGTGTAAATGAGGTGTTAAAGTACCCCACTATGATTGTGTTACCATCAATTTCCTCTTTATAGCTGTTAGCAGTTGCCTTATGTATTGAGGTGCCCCTATGTTGGGTGCATATATATTTATAATTGTTATATCTTCTTCTTGGATTGATCCCTTGATCATTATGTAGTGTCCTTCCTTGTCTCTTGTAACATTCTTTATTTTAAAGTCTATTTTATCTGATATGAGTATAGCTACTCCAGCTTTCTTTTGATTTCCATTTGCATGGAATATCTTTTTCCATCCCCTCACTTTCAGTCTGTATGTGTCCCTAGGTCTGAAGTGGGTCTCTTGTAGACAGCATATATATGGGTCTTGTTTTTGTATCCATTCAGCCAGTCTATGTCTTTTGGTTGGGGCATTTAATCCATTCACGTTTAAGGTAATTATCGATATGTATGTTCCTATGACCATTTTCTTAATTGTTTTGTGTTTGTTTTTGTAAGTCCTTTTCTTCTCTTGTGTTTCCCACTTAGAGAAGTTCCTTTAGCATTTGTTGTAGAGCTGGTTTGGTGGTGCTGAATTCTCTTAGCTTTTGCTTGTCTGTAAAGCTTTTGATTTCTCCATCAAATCTAAATGAGATCCTTGCCGGGTAGAGTAATCTTGGTTGTAGGTTCTTCCCTTTCATCACTTTAGGTATATCATGCCACTCCCTTCTGGCTTGCAGAGTTTCTGCTGAGAAATCAGCTGTTAACCTTATGGGAGTTCCCTTGTATGTTATTTGTCGATTTTCCCTTGCTGCTTTCAAAATTTTTTCCTTGTCTTTAATTTTTGCCACTTTGATTACTATGTGTCTCGGCATGTTTCTCCTTGGGTTTATCCTGTATGGGACTCTCTGCGCTTCCTGGACTTGGGTGGCTATTTCCTTTCCCATGTTAGGGAAGTTTTCGACTCTAATCTCTTCAAATATTTTCTCTGGTCCTTTCTCTCTCTCTTCACCTTCTGGGACCCCTATAAGGTGAATGTTGTTGTGTTTAATGTTGTCCCAGAGGTCTCTTAGGCTGTCTTTATTTCTTTTCATTCTTTTTTCTTTAGTCTGTTCCGCAGCAGTGAATTCCACCTTTCTGTCTTCCAATTCACTTATCCGTTCTTCTGCCTCAGTTTTTCTGCTACTGAATCCTTCTAGTGTAGTTTTCATTTCAGTTATTGTATTGGTCATCTCTGTTTGTTTGTTCTTTAATTCTTCTAGGTCTTTGTTAATCATTTCTTGCATCTTCTCAATCTTTGCCTCCATTCTTATTCCGAGGTCCTGGATCATCTTCACTATCATTATTCTGAATTCTTTTTCTGGAAGGTTGCCTATCTCCACTTCATTTAGTTGTTTTTCTGGGGTTTTTTCTTGTTCCTTCATCTGGTACATAGTCCTCTGCCTTTCCATCTTGTCTATCTTTCTGTAACTGTGGTTTTTGGTCCACAGGCTGCAGGATTGTAGTTTTTCTTGCTTCTGCTGTCTGCCCTCTGGTGGTTGAGGCTACCTAAGAGGCTTGATGGGAGGCTCTGGTGGTGGGTAGAGCTGACTGTTGCTGTGGCGGTCAGAGCTCAGTAAATCTTTAAACCACTTGACTGTTGATGGGTGGGGCTGGGTTCCCTCCCTGTTGGTTGTTTTGCCTGAGGCAACCCAACACTGGAGCCTACCCGTGCTCTTTGGTTGGGTTAATGGCAGACTCTGGGAGGGCTTATGCCAAGGAGCACTTCCCAGAACCTCCGCTGCAGAGTCCTTGTCCCCACAGTGAAACAGAGCCACCCCCTGCCTCTGCAGGAGACCCCCCAACACCAGCAGGTAGGTCTGGTTCAGTCTCCCCCAGGGTCACTGCTCCTTCCCCTGGGTCCCGATGCACACACTACTTTGTGTGTGCCCTCCAAGAGTGGGGTCTCAGTTTCCCCCAGTCCTGTCGAAGTCCTGCAATCAATTTTCACTAGGCTTCAAAGTCTGATTCTCTAGGAATTCCTCCTCTCGTTGCCGGACCCCAGGTTGGGAAGCCTGACGTGGGGCTCAGAACCTTCATTCCAGTGGGTGGACTTCTGTGGTATAAGTGTACGCTAGTCTGTGAGTCACCCACCCAGCAGTTATGAGATTAGATTTTACTCTGATTGTGCCCCTCCTACCGTCTCACTGTGGCTTCTCCTCTGTCCTTGGACGTGGGGTATCCTCCTTGGTGAAGTCCAGGGTCTTCCTGTCAATGATTGTCCAGCAGCCAGTTGTGATTCTGGTGTTCTCGCAGGAGGGAGAGATAGCACGTACTTCTACTCCACCATCTTGGTTAATCCTCCTCCCTTTCCCATTTTTAAATCTCCATTCAAACTGCCTTCAAGCTACCTAAATACCAGTGTTTTGGACGGGTCTCTAGTCACTGTAGGCAGGGCTCTGGCAAGGTAATGAGTTTTCTCTAAATCAACATGGTGCTTTCATAGCCTGGGTGGGAGCTCCTACTGAGACGCTCTAGAACTAAAAGGAAACGACGTGAGTCCTTTCCTCAAGGTAAAGCCTTGAAAGCCCTGCCAAAGCAGAAGCGTGGAGCAGTTTCCTTGAGGCACTAGTTGCAGGTTTGCGTTA
This sequence comes from Balaenoptera acutorostrata, assembly GCF_949987535.1. Classification (NCBI taxonomy): domain Eukaryota; kingdom Metazoa; phylum Chordata; class Mammalia; order Artiodactyla; family Balaenopteridae; genus Balaenoptera; species Balaenoptera acutorostrata. Next base: position 48,200,602 of record NC_080080.1, on the reverse strand, counting down.
TTTAAAAGTTAGTACACTTTTCAAGACACCTCGGAAATCGCATGGGCACCCTATTCCCTGCAAGAACACCGAGTACCGGCAGGCTCCACCGGGCTGCTAAGAATCATCCAGGCCCGGAAACCTTTCCCAGTCACTCTGTGTATGCGGAGTGGAGGGCAACACACTGCACTCTTCCTTGGGAGAGCTAGATTTCCTCAGCACTCCAACAGCTCCAGGAAATCTGTTCTCTCACCTCCTACATGTCATGCTAATCTGCCTCATTGCCCTAGGCTGAGCGGCACTGAGAAAACCAAACTGCTTAGCATTGCTCCTACAAAGCCATACCTTAAGACCCCATCCTTACAGGAGAAAGTCGGCCTGCGTTCCTGCTGTAACCAAAGCACAGTTCTTCCTCTTACACTGCAGGGTTTTAGAAGAAGCTAAGCCCGATAGCGTACCTAGAGCGTTCCTTGGGAGAGGCAGGTGGCTACACGCAGAACTCCGTTCCAAGAAAATGTTATGAAGGGACCAGTGTGTAGCTAGAGTGTATATTTACTTGGTAAAAATCACAAGGATGTAGGCTGCGTGTTCACTGGAAATGGGGACCTGATGTCACAAGCCTTGCTTTCCCATTTTGAAAGATCCATTCATGGTGCCTTGAAGTTACCTAAATAACATTCTTTTCCACTGGCCTCTAGTCATTGTAGCCAGGGCTCTGGGAAGAGAACGAGTTTTCTCTAAATAAGCAGGGTGCTTCCATAGGCTGGGAGGGAGCTCCTCCTGACATTCTCTAGAGCTAAAGGAAACTCGAACTGAGTACTATCCACAAGCTAAGGCATTAAATAACCTTTCTGAAATGGAAGCGTGGAGGAGTTTACTTGAGGTATTAGTTACAGTTCTGCTTTATTTTAAAGTGAGTAGGCTTTTCAGAACACATAGGACCCTCGTGATGGCACCCTATTCCCTGAGAGAACACTGAGTACCGGCAGGCTCCACTGGCCTGCTAGGAAACTTTTAGTTCCAGAAGCCATTCCCAGTCACTTTGTGTATGCCGAGTGTAGGGCAACACTCTGAACTCTTCTTTGGGAGCGAGAGATTTCCATTGCACTCCATCAGCTCCAGGAAATCTGTTCTCTCACGTCCTACAGGTTATGCACATCTGCATCATTGCCCTAGACTGAGCTGCACTGAGACACGAAATCTGCTTTGCATTACTTCTACAAACTCAAAGCTGAAGACGCCATACGGACAGGAGAAAGTTGACTGGCGTTAATGCTGCAACTAAAGCACACTACTTCCTCTTTCACTGCAGCATTTTAAAAGAGGCTAAGGCCCGAGAGCGTACCAAGAGCTTTCCTTGGGAGAGTCTGATCACTACATGCAGAACTCTGTGCAAAGAAAACTTTATTAAGGGGAGGGACAAGTGTGTAGCTAGAGTGTATATTGACTTTGTAGAAATCACAATGAGGTAGGCTGCGTGTTTGCTGGAAACGGGGACCTGTTGGCACAAGCATTGCTTTCCCATTTTTAAAGCTCCATTCATGCTGCCTTGAAGCTACTTAAGTACCTGTGTTTTAGACGGATCTCGAGTCACTGTAGGCAGGGCCCTGGGAAGGGAACGAGTTTTCTCTAAATCAACAGGGTGCTTTCATAGCCTGGGTGGGAGCTCCTCCTGAGATGCTCTAGAGCTAACGGGAAATGTGACGTGAGTCCTTTCCTCAAGGTAAAGCCTTGAATAGCCCTACAGAAGCGGAAGCTTGGAGCAGTTTCCTTGAGTCATTAGTTTCAGGTCTACTTTCTTTTAACGTTAATATGCTTTTCAAGACACCGAGGATTTCGCGTGGGCACCCTATATCCTGCAAGAACGTGGCGTATCAGCAGGATCCACTGGCCTGCTAAGAAACAACCAGGCCTGGAAAACTTTCCCAGAAACTCTGTGTATGCTAAGTGTAGTGCAACACACTGCACTCTTCCTTGGGAGAGTTAGATTTCCTCAGCACTCCAACAGCTCCAGGAAATGTGTTCTCTCACGTCCTACATGTCAGGCTAATCTGCCTCATTGCCCTAGGCTGAGCGGCACTGAGAAACCCAAACTGCTTCGCATTCCTCCTACAAAGTCAAACCTTAAGACCCTATCCTTACAGGAGTAATTCGGCCTGCGTTCCTGCTGTAACCAAAGCACAGTTCTTCCTCTTACACTGCAGGGTTTTAGAAGAAGCTAAGTTCGATAGCCTACCTAGAGCGCTCCCTGGGGGAGGTGGTTGGCTACACGCAGAACTCCGTGCCAAATAAACTTTATTCAAGGAAGGACCCAGTGTGTAGCTAGAGTGTATATTTACTTGGTAGAAATCACAAGGAGGTAGGCTGCGTTTTCGCTGGATACGGGGACCTTATGGCACAAGCCTTGCTTTCCCATTTTGAAAGCTCCATTCATGCTGCCCTGAAGCTACCTAAATAACAGTTTTAGGACGTGTCTTTAGTCACTGTAGGCAGGGCTCTGGGAAGGGAACAAGTGTTCTCTACATCAACAGGGTGCTTTCATAGCCTGGGTGGGAGCTTCTCCTGAGACGCTCTAGAGCTGAAAGGAAACGTGACGTGAGTCCTTTCTTCAAGGTAAAGCCTTGAATAGCCCTACAGAAGCGGAAGCTTGGAGCAGTTTCCTTGAGGCATTAGTTTCAGGTCTGCTTTCTTTTAACGTTAGTACGCTTTTCAAGACACCGAGGACCTCGCGTGGGCACCCTATTTCCTGCAAGAACACCGAGTATCAGCAGGATCCACTGGCCTGCTAAGAAATATCCAGACCCAGAAAACTTTCCCAGTCACTCTGTGTATGCTGAGTGGAGGGCAACACACTGCACTCTTCCTTGGGAGAGCTAGATTTCCTCAGCACTCCAACAGCTCCAGGAAATGTGTTCTCTCACGTCCTACATGTCAGGCTAATCTGCCTCATTGCCCTAGGCTGAGCGGCACTGAGAAACCCAAACTGCTTCGCATTCCTCCTACAAAGTCAAACCTTAAGACCCTATCCTTACAGGAGTAATTCGGCCTGCGTTCCTGCTGTAACCAAAGCACAGTTCTTCCTCTTACACTGCAGGGTTTTAGAAGAAGCTAAGTTCGATAGCCTACCTAGAGCGCTCCCTGGGGGAGGTGGTTGGCTACACGCAGAACTCCGTGCCAAATAAACTTTATTCAAGGAAGGACCCAGTGTGTAGCTAGAGTGTATATTTACTTGGTAGAAATCACAAGGAGGTAGGCTGCGTTTTCGCTGGATACGGGGACCTTATGGCACAAGCCTTGCTTTCCCATTTTGAAAGCTCCATTCATGCTGCCCTGAAGCTACCTAAATAACAGTTTTAGGACGTGTCTTTAGTCACTGTAGGCAGGGCTCTGGGAAGGGAACAAGTGTTCTCTACATCAACAGGGTGCTTTCATAGCCTGGGTGGGAGCTTCTCCTGAGACGCTCTAGAGCTGAAAGGAAACGTGACGTGAGTCCTTTCTTCAAGGTAAAGCCTTGAATAGCCCTACAGAAGCGGAAGCTTGGAGCAGTTTCCTTGAGGCATTAGTTTCAGGTCTGCTTTCTTTTAACGTTAGTACGCTTTTCAAGACACCGAGGACCTCGCGTGGGCACCCTATTTCCTGCAAGAACACCGAGTATCAGCAGGATCCACTGGCCTGCTAAGAAATATCCAGACCCAGAAAACTTTCCCAGTCACTCTGTGTATGCTGAGTGGAGGGCAACACACTGCACTCTTCCTTGGGAGAGCTAGATTTCCTCATCACTCCAACAGCTCCAGAAAATCTGTTCTCTCACGTACTATATGTCATGGAAATTTGCCTCTTTGCCCTAGGCAGTGCTGCACTGAGCAACCAAATCTGCCTTGCATTCGTTCTACAAACTCATAGCTAAAGACCCCATACCTACAGGAGAAAGTCGGCTTACGTTTCTGATGTAACCAAAGTACAGTACTTTCTCTTAAAGAGCAGGGTTGTAGAAGCGGATAAAGCCCAATAGCCTACATAGAGCTTTCCTTTGGAGAGGCATATCGCTACATGCAGAACACCTTACCAAGAAAATTTGATTTAGAGAAGGGACCCGTGTGCAGCTAGCGTCTCTTTTTACTAGTTAGAAATCACAAGGAGGTAGGCTGTGTGTTCACTGGAAATGGAGGCCTGATGGCACAAGCCTTGCTTTCCCATTTTGAAAGATCCATTCATGGTGCTTTGAAGTTACCTAAATAACATTCTTTTCCACTGGCCTCTAGTCACTGTAGCCAGGGCTCTGGGAAGAGAACGAGTTTTCTCTAAATAAGCAGGGTGCTTCCATAGGCTGGGAGGGAGCTCCTCCTGACATTCTTTGGAGCTAAAGGGAAATTCGAACTGAGTACTATCCACAAGCTAAGGCATTAAATAACCTTGCTGAAACGGAAGCGTGGAGGAGTTTACTTGAGGTATTAGTTACAGTTCTGCTTTATTTTAAAGTGAGTAGGCTTTTCAGAACACATAGGACCCTCGTGATGGCACCCTATTCCCTGAGAGAACACTGAGTACCGGCAGGCTCCACTGGCCTGCTAAGAAACTTTTAGTTCCAGAAGCCATTCCCAGTCACTTTGTGTATGCCGAGTTTAGGGCAACACTCTGAACTCTTCTTTGGGAGCGAGAGATTTCCACTGCACCCCATCAGCTCCAGGAAATCTGTTCTCTCATGTCCTACATGTCATGCAAATCTGCCTCATTGCCCTAGGCTGAGCTGCACTGAGACACGAAATCTGCTTTGCATTACTTCTACAAACTCAAACCTGAAGACGCTGAATGGACAGGAGAAAGTTGACTTGCGTTAATTCTGCAACTAAAGCACACTTCTTCCTCTTTCACTGCAGGACTTTAAAAGAAGCTAAGGCCCAAGAACTTACCAAGAGATTTCCTTGGGAGAGGATGATCGCTACATGCAGAACTCTATGCAAAGAAAGCTTTTTTCAGGGGAGGCACCAGTGTGTAGCTAGAGTGTATATTGACTTTGTAGAAATCACAAGGAGGTAGGCGGCGAGTTCGCTGGAAATGGGGACCTGTTGGCACAAGCATTGCTTTCCCATTTTGAAAGCTACATTCTTGCTGCCTTGAAGCTACTTAAGTACCTGTGTTTTAGACGGGTCTCGAGTCACTGTAGGCAGGGCTCTGGGAAGGGAACGAGTTTTCTCTAAATCAACAGGGTGCTTTTATAGCCAGGGTGGGAGTTCCTCCTGAGACGCTCTAGAGCTAAAAGGATACTTGACGTGAGCACTTTCCTCAAGGCAAAGCCTTGAATAGCCCTGCTGAAGCGGAAGTGTGGAGCAGTTTCCTTAAAAAATTAGTTGCAGTTCTGCATTCTTTTAACGTTAATATGCTTTTCAAAACACCAAGGACCTCGCGTGGGCACCCTATTCCCTGCAAGAACACCGAGTACCGGAAGGCTCCACTGGGCTGCTAAGAAACATCCAGGCCCGGAAACATTTTCCAGTCCTTCTGTGCATGCTGAGTGGAGGGCAACACACTGCACTCATCCTCGGGAGAGCTAGATTTTCTCAGCACTCCAACAGCTCCAGGAAATCTCTTCTCTCACGTCCTACATGTCATGCAAATCTGCCTCATTGCCCTAGGCTGAGCGGCACTGAGAAATCAAACCTGCTTTGCATTCCTTCTACAAAGTCATACCTTAAGACCCCATCCTTACAGGAGAAAGTCGGCTTGCGTTCCTGCTGTAACTAAAGCACAGTACTTCCTCTTACACTGCAGGGATTTAGAAAAGGCTAAGCCCCGATAGCGTACCTAGAGTGCTCCATGGGAGAGGTGGATGGCTACAGGCAGACCTCCGTGTCAAGACAACATTATTCAGAGAAGGGACTAGTGTGCAGCTAGAGTGTATATTTACTTGTTAGAAATCACAGGGAGGTAGGCTGCATGTTAGCTGGAAACGGAGACCTGTTGGCACAAGCCTTGCTTTCCCATTTTTAAAGCTGCATTCATGCTGCCTTGAAGCTACTTTAGTACCTGTGTTTTAGACGAGTCTCGAGTCACTGTAGGCAGGGCCCTGGCAAGGGAATGTGTTTTCTCTAAATCAGCAGGGAACTTTCATAGGCTGTGTGGGGGCTCCTCCTGAGACGCTCTAGAGCTAAAAGGAAACTTGACGTGAGTCTTTTCCTCAAGGAAAAGCCTTGAATAGCCCTGCCGTAGTGGAAGCTTGCAGCAGTTTCCTTGAGGCATTAGTTTTAAGTCTGTTTTCTTTTAAGGTTAGTAAGCATTTTAAGACACCGAGGACCTCGCGTGGGACTCTATTCCTTGCAAGAAGACCGAGTACTGGCAGGCTCCACTGGGCTGCTAAGAATCATTCAGACCCGGAAAACTTTCCCAGTCACTCTGTGTATGCTGAGTGGAGGGCAACACACTGCACTCTTCCTTGGGAGAGCTAGATTTCCTCAGCACTCCAAGAGCTCCAGGAAATGTGTTCTCTCACGTCCTACATGTCATGCAAGTCTGCCTCATTGCCCTAGGCTGAGCGGCACTGAGAAACCCAAACTGCTTCGCATTCCTCTTACAAAGTCATACCATAAGACCCCAACCTTACAGGAGAAAGTCGGCCTGCGTTCCTGCTGTAACCAAAGCACAGTTCTTCCTCTTACACTGCAGTGTTTTAGAAGAAGCTAAGCCCGATAGCCTACCTAGAGCGCTCCTTGGGAGAGGCGGCTGGCTACACGCAGAACTCCGTGCCAAATAAACCTTATTCAAGGAAGGGACCAGTGTGTAACTAGAGTGTATATTTACTTGGTAGAAATCACAAGGAGGTAGGCTGCGTGTTCGCTGGAAGCGGGGACCTTATGGCACAAGACTTGCTTTCCCATTTTGAAAGCTCCATTCATGCTGGCCTGAAGCTACCTAAATAACATTTTTAGGACGTGTCTTTAGTCTCTGTTGGCAGGGCTCTGGAAGGGAACGAGTCTTCACTACATCAACAGCGTGCTTTCATAGCCTGGGTGGGAGCTTCTCCTGAGATGCTCTAGAGCTGAAAGGATAGTTGACGTGAGTCCTTTCCTCAAGGTAAAGCCTTGAATAGCCCTGCCGAATCTCAGCTTCGAGCAGTCGCCTTGAGGCCTTAGTTTCAGGTCTGTTTTCTTTTAAGATTAGTAAGCTTTTCAAGACACCGAGGACCTCGCGTGGGCACCCTATTCCCTGCAAGAACACCGAGTACCGGCAGGCTCCACTGGGCTGCTAAGAAACATCCAGGCCCGAAAACCTTTCGCAGTCACTCTGTGTATGCTGAGTGCAGGGCAACACACTGCACTCTTCCTTGGGAGAGCTGCATTTCCTCAGCACTCCAACAGCTCCAGGTAATGTGTTCCCTCACAACCTACAGGTCATGCAAATCTGCCTCATTGCCCTAGGCTGAGCGGCACTGAGAAACCCAAACTGCTTCGCATTCCTCCTACACAGTCATACCATAAGACCGCATCCTTACAGGAGAAAGTCGGCTGGCGTTCCTGCTGTAACCAAGGCACAGTTCTTCCTCTTACACTGCAGTGTTTTAGAAGAAGCTAAGCCCGATAGCCTACCGAGAGCGCTCCTTGGGGGAGGCGGCTGGCTACACGCAGAACTCCGTGCCAAATAAACTTTATTCAAGGAAGGGACCAGTGTGTATCTAGAGTGTATATTTACTTGGTAGAAATCACAAGGAGGTAGGCTGCGTGTTCGCTGGATACCGGGACCTTACGGTACAAGCCTTGCTTTCCCATTTTGAAAGCTCCATTCATGCTCTTCTGAAGCTAACTAAATAACAGTTTTAGGACGTGCTTTTAGTCACTGTAGGCAGGGCTCTGGGAAGGGAACGAGTGTTCTCTCCATCAACAGGGTGCTTTCATAGCCGGGGTGGGAGCTTCTCCAGAGACGCTCTAGAGCTAAAAGGAAACTTGACGTGAGTCCTTTCCTCAAGGTAAAGGCTTGAATAGCCCTGCCGAAGCTAAGCTTGGAGCAGTTGCCTTGAGGCATTAGTTTCAGGTCTGCTTTCTTTTAACGTTAGCACGCTTTTCAAGACACCGAGGACCTCTCGTGGGCAACCTATTGGCTTCAAGAACATCGCGTAACGGCAGGCTCCACTGGGCTGGTAAGAAATATCCAGGGCTGGAAATCTTTCCAAGTAACTCTGTGTATCCTGAGTGTAGGGCAACACACTGCACTCTTCCTTGGGAGAGCTAGATTTCCTAAGCACTCCAACAGCTCCAGGAAATCTATTCTCTCACGTCCTACATATCATGCAATCTGCCTCATTGCCCTAGGCTGAGCGGCACTGAGAAACCAAAACTGCTTTGCCTTCCTTCTACAAAGTCATACCTTAAGACACCATCCTTACAGGAGAATGTAGGCTTGCGTTCCTGCTGCAACCAAAGCACAGTTCTTCCTCTTATATTGCAGGGTTTTAGAAGAGGCTAAGCCCCGAAAGCGTACCTAGAGCGTTCCTTGGGAGAAACAGTGGGATACACGCAGAACTCCGTGCCAAGAAAACGTTATACATGGAAGGGACCAGTGTGTAGCTAGAGTGCATATTTGCTTGGTAGAAATCACAAGGAGGTAGGCTGCGTTTTCCCTGGAAACAGGGACTTGATGGCACAAGCCTTGCTTTCCCATTTTGAAAGCTCCATTCATGCTGCCCTGAAGCTAACTAAATAACAGTTTTAGGACGTGTCTTTAGTCTCTGTAGGCAGGGCTCTGGGAAGGGAACGAGTCTTCACTACATCAACAGCGTGCTTTCATAGCCTGGGTGGGAGCTTCTCCTGAGATGCTCTAGAGCTGAAAGGATACTTGATGTGAGTCCTTTCCTCAAGGTAGAGCCTTGAATAGCCCTGCCGAATCTCAGATTCGAGCAGGCGCCTTGAGGCCTTAGATTCAGGTCTGTATTCTTTTAAAATTAGTAAGCTTTTCAAGACACCGAGGACCTCGCGTGGGCACCCTATTCCCTGCAGGAACACCGAGTACCGGCAGGCTCCACTGGGCTCCTAAGAAACATCCAGGCCCGGAAAACTTTCCCAGTCACTCTGTGTATGCTGAGTGCAGGGCAACACACTGCACACTTCCTTGGGAGAGCTGGCTTTCCTCAGCACTCCAACAGCTCCAGGAAATGTGTTCTCTCACGTCCTACATGTCATGCAAATCTGCCTCATTGCCCTAGGCTGAGCGGCACTGAGAAACCCAAACTGCTTCGCATTCCTCCTACACAGTCATACCATAAGACCGCATCCTTACAGGAGAAAGTCGGCTGGCATTCCTGCTGTAACCAAAGCACAGTTCTTCCTCTTACACTGCAGGGTTTTAGAAGAAGCTAAGCCCGATAGCCTACCTAGAGCGCTCCTTGGGGGAGGCGGCTGGCTACACGCAGAACTCCGTGCCAAATAAACTTTATTCAAGGAAGGGACCAGTGTGTACCTAGAGTGTATATTTACTTGGTAGAAATCACAAGGAGGTAGGCTGCGTGTTCGCTGGATACGGGGACCTTATGGCACAAGACTAGCTTTCCCATTTTGAAAGCTCCGTTCATGCTGCCCTGAAGGTAACTAAATAACAGTTTTAGGACGTGTCTTTAGTCTCTGTAGGCAGGGCTCTGGGAAGGGAACGAGTCTTCACTACATCAACAGCGTGCTTTCATAGCCTGGGTGGGAGCTTCTCCTGAGATGCTCTAGAGCTGAAAGGATACCTGACGGGAGTCCTTTCCTCAAGGTAAAGCCTTGAATAGCCCTGCCGAATCTAAGCTTCGAGCAGTCGCCTTGAGGCCTTAGTTTCAGGTCTGTTTTCTTTTAAGGTTAGTAAGCTTTTCAAGACACCGGGGACCTCGCGTGGGCACCCTATTCCCTGCAAGAACACCGAATACCGGCAGGCTCCACTGGGCTGCTAAGAAACATCCAGGCCCGGAAACCTTTCCCAGTCACTCTGTGTATGCTGAGTGGAGGGCAACACACCGCACTCTTCCTTGGGAGAGCTGGATTTCCTCAGCACTCCAACAGCTCCAGGAAATGTGTTCTCTCACAACCTCCATGTCATGCAAATCTGCCTCATTGCCCTAGGCTGAGCGGCACTGAGAAGCCCAAACTGCTTCGCATTCCTCCTACACAGTCATACCATAAGACCGCATCCTTACAGGAGAAAGTCGGCTGTTGTTCCTGCTGTAACCAAAGCACGGTTCTTCCTCTTACACTGCAGGGTTTTAGAAGAAGCTAAGCCCGATAGCCTACCTAGAGCGTTCCTTGGGGGAGGCGGCAGGCTACACGCAGAACTCCGTGCCAAATAAACTTTATTCAAGGAAGGGACCAGTGTGTAGCTAGAGTGTATATTTACTTGGTAGAAATCACAAGGAGGTAGGCTGCGTGTTCGCTGGATACCGGGACCTTATGGCACAAGCCTTGCTTTCCCATTTTGAAAGCTCCGTTCATGCTGCCCTGAAGCTACCTAAATAACAGTTTACGACGTGCCTTTACTCACTGTAGGCAGGGCTCTGGGAAGGGAACGAGTGTTCTCTACATCAACAGGGTTCTTTCATAGCCTGGGTGAGAGCTTCTCCTGAGACGCTCTAGAGCTAAAAGGAAACTTGACGTGAGTCCTTTCCTCAAGGTAAAGCCTTGAATAGCCCTGCCGAAGCTAAGCTTCGAGCAGTTGCCTTGAGGCATTAGTTTCAGGTCTGCTTTCTTTTAACGTTAGTACGCTTTTCAAGACACCGAGGACCTCTCGTGGGCAACCTATTGGCTTAAGAGCATCGCGGAACGGCAGGCTCCACTGGGCTGGTAAGAAATATCCAGGGCTGGAAAACTTTCCAAGTAACTCTGTGTATGCTGAGTGTAGGGCAACACACTGCACTCTTCCTTGGGAGAGCTAGATTTCCTAAGCACTCCAACAGCTCCAGGAAATCTGTTCTCTCACGTCCTACATATCAGGCAATCTGCCTCATTGCCCTAGGCTGAGCGGCACTGAGAAACCAAAACTGCTTTGCCTTCCTTCTACAAAGTCATACCTTAAGACACCATCCTTACAGGAGAATGTAGGCTTGCGTTCCTGCTGCAACCAAAGCACAGTTCTTCCTCTTATATTGCAGGGTTTTAGAAGAGGCTAAGCCCCGAAAGCGTACCTAGAGCGTTCTTTGGGACAAACAGTGAGATACACGTAGAACTCCGTGCCAAGAAATCGTTATACATGGAAGGGACCACTGTGTAGCTAGAGTGCATATTTACTTGGTAGAAATCACAAGGAGGTAGACTGCGTTTTCCCTGGAAACAGGGACTTGATGGCACAAGAACTGCTTTCCCATTTTGAAAGCTACATTCATGCTGCCTTCAAGCTACCTAAACAACAGTCTTTGGGACGGGTCTCTGGTCATTGTAGGCAGCATCCTGGGAAGGGAACGAGTGTTCTCTACATCAACAGGGTGCTTTCATAGCCTGGGGGGGAGCTTCTCCTGAGACGCTCTAGAGCTGAAAGGATACTTGACGTGAGTCCTTAATTCAAGGTAAAGCCTTGACTAGCCCTGCCGAAGCTCAGCTTGGAGCAGTTGCCTTGAGACCTTAGTTTCAGGTCTGTTTTCTTTTAAGGTTAGTAAGCTTTTCAAGACACCGAGGACCTCGCGTGGGCACCCTATTCCCTGCAAGAACACCGAGTACCGGCAGGCTCCACTGGGCTGCTAAGAAACATCCAGGCCCGGAAACCTTTCCCAGTCACTCTGTGTATGCTGAGTGGAGGGCAACACACTGCAGTCTTCCTTGGGAGAGCTAGATTTCCTCAGCACTCCAACAGCTCCAGGAAATGTGTTCTCTCACGTCCTCCATGTCATGCAAATCTGCCTCATTGCCCTAGGCTGAGCGGCACTGAGAAACCCAAACTGCTTCCCATTCCTCCTGCAAAGTCATACCTTAACACCCCATCCTTACAGGAGAAAGTCGGCCTGCGTTCCTGCTGTAACCAAAGTACAGTTCTTCCTATTACAAGGCAGGGTTTTAGAAGAAGCTAAGCCCAATAGCTTAACTAGAGTGCTCCTTGGGGGAGGCGGTTGGCTTCACGCAGAACTCCTTGCCAAATAAACTTTATTCAAGGAAGGGTCCTGTGTGTAGCTAGAGTGTATATTTACTTGGTAGAAATCACAAGGATGTAGGCTGCGTTTTCGCTGCATACGGCGACCTTATGGCACAAGACTTGCTTTCCCATTTTGAAAGCTCCATTCATGCTGGCCTGAAGCTACCTAAATAACATTTTTAGGACGTGTCTTTAGTCTCTGTTGGCAGGGCTCTGGAAGGGAACGAGTCTTCACTACATCAACAGCGTGCTTTCATAGCCTGGGTGGGAGCTTCTCCTGAGATGCTCTAGAGCTGAAAGGATAGTTGACGTGAGTCCTTTCCTCAAGGTAAAGCCTTGAATAGCCCTGCCGAATCTCAGCTTCGAGCAGTCGCCTTGAGGCCTTAGTTTCAGGTCTGTTTTCTTTTAAGGTTAGTAAGCTTTTCAAGACACCGAGGACCTCGCGTGGGCACCCTATTCCCTGCAAGAACACCGAGTACCGGCAGGCTCCACTGGGCTGCTAAGAAACATCCAGGCCCGAAAACCTTTCGCAGTCACTCTGTGTATGCTGAGTGCAGGGCAACACACTGCACTCTTCCTTGGGAGAGCTGCATTTCCTCAGCACTCCAACAGCTCCAGGTAATGTGTTCCCTCACAACCTACAGGTCATGCAAATCTGCCTCATTGCCCTAGGCTGAGCGGCACTGAGAAACCCAAACTGCTTCGCATTCCTCCTACACAGTCATACCATAAGACCGCATCCTTACAGGAGAAAGTTGGCCTGCGCTCCTGCTGTAACCAAAGCACAGTTCTTCCTCTTACACTGCAAGGTTTTAGAAGAAGCTAAGCCCGATAGCCTCCCTAGAGCGCTCCTTGGGAGAGGCGGCTGGCTACACGCAGAACTCCGTGCCAAATAAACTTTATTCAAGGAAGGGACCAGTGTGTAACTAGAGTGTATATTTACTTGGTAGAAATCACAAGGAGGTAGGCTGCGTGTTCGCTGGAAGTGGGGACCTTATGGCACAAGACTTGCTTTCCCATTTTGAAAGCTCCATTCATGCTACCCTGAAGCTCCCTAAAAAACAGTTTACGACGGGTCTTTAGTCACTGTAGGCAGGGCTCTGGGAAGGGAACGAGTGTTCTCTACATCAACAGGGTGCTTTCATAGCCTGGGTGAGAGCTTCTCCTGAGACGCTCTAGAGCTAAAAGGAAACTTGACGTGAGTCCTTTCCTCAAGGTAAAGCCTTGCCTAGCCCTGCCGAAGCTAAGCTTGGAGCAGTTGCCTTGAGGCATTAGTTTCAGGTCTGCTTTCTTTTAATGTTAGTACGCTTTTCAAGACACCGAGGACCTCTCGTGGGCAACCTATTGGCTTCAAGAACATCGCGTAACGGCAGGCTCCACTGGGCTGGTAAGAAATATCCAGGGCTGGAAAACTTTCCAAGTAACTCTGTATATGCTGAGTGTAGGGCAACACTGCACTCTTCCTTGGGAGAGCTAGATTTCCTAAGCACTCCAACAGCTCCAGGAAATCTGTTCTCTCACGTCCTACATATCATGCAATCTGCCTCATTGCCCTACGCTGAGCGGCACTGAGAAACCAAAACTGCTTTGCCTTCCTTCTACAAAGTCATACCTTAAGACACCATCCTTACAGGAGAATGTAGGCTTGCGTTCCTGCTGCAACCAAAGCACAGTTCTTCCTCTTACACTGCAGGGTTTTAGAAGAAGCTAAGCCCAATAGCTTAACTAGAGCGCTCCTTGGGGGAGGCGGTTGGCTACACGCAGAACTCCGTGCCAAATAAACTTTATTCAAGGAAGGGACCAGTGTGTAGCTAGAGTGTATATTTACTTGGTAGAAATCACAAGGAGGTAGGCTGCGTTTTCGCTGGATACGGGGACCTTATGGCACAAGCCTTGCTTTCCCATTTTGAAAGCTCCATTCATGCTGCCCTGAAGCTACCTAAATAACAGTTTTAGGACGTGTCTTTAGTCTCTGGAGGCAGGGCTCTGGGAAGGCAACGAGTCTTCACTACATCAACAGCGTGCTTTCATAGCCTGGGTGAGAGCTTCTCCTGAGACGCTCTAGAGCTGAAAGGATACTTGACGTGAGTCCTTTCCTCAAGGTAAAGCTTTTTTTTTTTTTTTTAAATGTTACTTTTTAATTTATTTATTTATTATTTATTTTTGGTTGTGTTGGGTCCTCGCTTCTGTGCGTGGGCCCTCTCTAGTTGCGGCAAGTGGGGGCCACTCTTTATCGCGGTGCGCGGGCCTCATTATCGCGGCCTCTCTTGTTGCGGAGCACAGGCTCCAGACGCGCAGGCTCAGTAATTGTGGCTCACGGGCCCAGCTGCTCTGCGGCACGCGGGATCCTCCCAGACCAGGGCTCGAACCCGTGTCCCCTGCATTGGCAGGCAGATTCCCAACCACTGCGCCACCAGGGAAGCCCCAAGGTAAAGCTTTGACTAGCCCTGCCGAAGCTCAGCTTGGAGCAGTCGCCTTGAGGCCTTAGTTTCAGGTCTGTTTTCTTTTAAGGTTAGTAAGCTTTTCAAGACACCGAGGACCTCGCGTGGGCACCTATTCCCTGCAAGAACACCGAGTACCGGGAGGTTCCACTGTGCTGCTAAGAAACATCCAGGCCCGGAAACCTTTCCCAGTCACTCTGTGTATGCTGACTGCAGGGCAACACACTGCACACTTCCTTGGGAGAGCTGGCTTTCCTCAGCACTCCAACAGCTCCAGGAAATGTGTTCTCTCACCTCCTAAATGTCATGCAAATCTGCCTCATTGCCCTAGGCTGAGCGGCACTGAGAAACCCAAACTGCTTCGCATTCCTCCTGCAAAGTCATACCTTAACACTCCATCCTTACAGAGGAATGTCGGCCTGCATTCCTGCTGTAACCAAAGTACAGTTCTTCCTATTACAGGGCAGGGTTTTAGAAGAAGCTAAGCCCAATAGCTTAACTAGAGCGCTCCTTGGGGGAGGCGGTTGGCTACACGCAGAACTTCGTGCCAAATAAACTTTATTCAAGGAAGGGACCAGTGTGTAGCTAGAGTGTATATTTACTTGGTAGAAATCACAAGGAGGTAGGCTGCGTTTTCGCTGGATACGGGGACCTTGTGGCACAAGCCTTGCTTTCCCATTTTGAAAGCTCCGTTCATGCTGCCCTGAAGCTACCTAAATAACAGTTTTAGGACGTGTCTTTAGTCTCTGTAGGCAGGGCTCTGGGAAGGGAACGAGTCTTCACTACATCAACAGCGTGCTTTCATAGCCTGGGTGGGAGCTTTTCCTGAGATGCTCTAGAGCTGAAAGGATACTTGACGTGAGTCCTTTCCTCAAGGTAAAGCCTTGAATAGCCCTGCTGAATCTGAACTTCGAGCAGTCGCCTTGAGGCCTTAGTTTCAGGTCTGCTTTCTTTTAAGGTTAGTAAGCTTTTCAAGACACCGAGGACCTCGCGTGGGCACCCTATTCCCTGCAAGAACACCGAGTACCGGCAGGCTCCACTGGGCTCCTAAGAAACATCCAGGCCCGGAAAATTTTCCCAGTCACTCTCCGTATGCTGAGTGGAGGGCAACACACTGCAGTCTTCCTTGGGAGAGCTAGATTTCCTCAGCACTCCAACAGCTCCAGGAAATGTGTTCTCTCACGTCCTACATGTCATGCAAATCTGCCTCATTGCCCTAGGCTGAGCGGCACTGAGACACGAAATCTGCTTTGCATTACTTCTACAAACTCAAACCTGAAGACGCTGAACGGACAGGAGAAAGTTGACTTGCGTTAATTCTGCAACTAAAGCACACTTCTTCCTCTTTCACTGCAGGACTTTAAAAGAAGCTAAGGCCCAAGAACTTACCAAGAGATTTCCTTGGGAGAGGATGATCGCTACATGCAGAACTCTATGCAAAGAAAGCTTTATTCAGGGGAGGCACCAGTGTGTAGCTAGAGTGTATATTGACTTTGTAGAAATCACAAGGAGGTAGGCGGCGAGTTCGCTGGAAATGGGGACCTGTTGGCACAAGCATTGCTTTCCCATTTTGAAAGCTACATTCTTGCTGCCTTGAAGCTACTTAAGTACCTGTGTTTTAGACGGGTCTCGAGTCACTGTAGGCAGGGCTCTGGGAAGGGAACGAGTTTTCTCTAAATCAACAGGGTGCTTTTATAGCCAGGGTGGGAGTTCCTCCTGAGACGCTCTAGAGCTAAAAGGATACTTGACGTGAGCACTTTCCTCAAGGCAAAGCCTTGAATAGCCCTGCTGAAGCGGAAGTGTGGAGCAGTTTCCTTAAAAAATTAGTTGCAGTTCTGCATTCTTTTAACGTTAATACGCTTTTCAAAACACCAAGGACCTCGCGTGGGCACCCTATTCCCTGCAAGAACACCGAGTACCGGAAGGCTCCACTGGGCTGCTAAGAAACATCCAGGCCCGGAAACATTTTCCAGTCCTTCTGTGCATGCTGAGTGGAGGGCAACACACTGCACTCTTCCTCGGGAGAGCTAGATTTTCTCAGCACTCCAACAGCTCCAGGAAATCTCTTCTCTCACGTCCTACATGTCATGCAAATCTGCCTCATTGCCCTAGGCTGAGCGGCACTGAGAAATCAAACCTGCTTTGCATTCCTTCTACAAAGTCATACCTTAAGACCCCATCCTTACAGGAGAAAGTCGGCTTGCGTTCCTGCTGTAACTAAAGCACAGTTCTTCCTCTTACACTGCAGGGATTTAGAAAAGGCTAAGCCCCGATAGCGTACCTAGAGTGCTCCATGGGAGAGGTGGATGGCTACAGGCAGACCTCCGTGTCAAGACAACATTATTCAGAGAAGGGACTAGTGTGCAGCTAGAGTGTATATTTACTTGTTAGAAATCACAGGGAGGTAGGCTGCATGTTAGCTGGAAACGGAGACCTGTTGGCACAAGCCTTGCTTTCCCATTTTTAAAGCTGCATTCATGCTGCCTTGAAGCTACTTTAGTACCTGTGTTTTAGACGAGTCTCGAGTCACTGTAGGCAGGGCCCTGGCAAGGGAATGTGTTTTCTCTAAATCAGCAGGGAACTTTCATAGGCTGTGTGGGGGCTCCTCCTGAGACGCTCTAGAGCTAAAAGGAAACTTGACGTGAGTCTTTTCCTCAAGGCAAAGCCTTGAATAGCCCTGCCGTAGTGGAAGCTTGCAGCAGTTTCCTTGAGGCATTAGTTTCAAGTCTGTTTTCTTTTAAGGTTAGTAAGCATTTTAAGACACCGAGGACCTCCCGTGGGACTCTATTCCTTGCAAGAAGACCGAGTACTGGCAGGCTCCACTGGGCTGCTAAGAATCATTCAGACCCGGAAAACTTTCCCAGTCACTCTGTGTATGCTGAGTGGAGGGCAACACACTGCACTCTTCCTTGGGAGAGCTAGATTTCCTCAGCACTCCAAGAGCTCCAGGAAATGTGTTCTCTCACGTCCTACATGTCATGCAAGTCTGCCTCATTGCCCTAGGCTGAGCGGCACTGAGAAACCCAAACTGCTTCGCATTCCTCTTACAAAGTCATACCATAAGAACACAACCTTACAGGAGAAAGTCGGCCTACGTTCCTGCTGTAACCAAAGCACAGTTCTTCCTCTTACATTGCAGTGTTTTAGAAGAAGCTAAGCCCGATAGCCTCCCTAGAGCGCTCCTTGGGAGAGGCGGCTGGCTACACGCAGAACTCCGTGCCAAATAAACCTTATTCAAGGAAGGGACCAGTGTGTAACTAGAGTGTATATTTACTTGGTAGAAATCACAAGGAGGTAGGCTGCGTGTTCGCTGGAAGCGGGGACCTTATGGCACAAGACTTGCTTTCCCATTTTGAAAGCTCCATTCATGCTGGCCTGAAGCTACCTAAATAACATTTTTAGGACGTGTCTTTAGTCTCTGTTGGCAGGGCTCTGGAAGGGAACGAGTCTTCACTACATCAACAGCGTGCTTTCATAGCCTGGGTGGGAGCTTCTCCTGAGATGCTCTAGAGCTGAAAGGATAGTTGACGTGAGTCCTTTCCTCAAGGTAAAGCCTTGAATAGCCCTGCTGAATCTGAACTTCGAGCAGTTGCCTTGAGGCCTTAGTTTCAGGTCTGCTTTCTTTTAAGGTTAGTAAGCTTTTCAAGACACCGGGGACCTCGCGTGGGCACCCTATTCCCTGCAAGAACACCAAGTACCGGCAGGCTCCACTGGGCTCCTAAGAAACATCCAGGCCCGGAAAACTTTCCCAGTCACTCTGTGTATGCTGAGTGCAGGGCAACATACTGCACTCTTCCTTGGGAGAGCTGGATTTCCTCAGCACTCCAACAGCTCCAGGAAATGTGTTCTCTCACGTCCTACATGTCATGCTAATGTGCCTCATTGCCCTAGGCTGAGCGGCACTGAGAAACCCAAACTGCTTCGCATTGCTCCTACAAAGCCATACCTTAAGACCCCATCCTTACAGGAGAAAGTCGGCCTGCGTTCCTGCTGTAACCAAAGCACAGTTCTTCCTCTTACACTGCAAGGTTTTAGAAGAAGCTAAGCCCGATAGCCTCCCTAGAGCGCTCCTTGGGAGAGGCGGCTGGCTACACGCAGAACTCCGTGCCAAATAAACTTTATTCAAGGAAGGGACCAGTGTGTAACTAGAGTGTATATTTACTTGGTAGAAATCACAAGGAGGTAGGCTGCGTGTTCGCTGGAAGTGGGGACCTTATGGCACAAGACTTGCTTTCCCATTTTGAAAGCTCCATTCATGCTACCCTGAAGCTCCCTAAAAAACAGTTTACGACGGGTCTTTAGTCACTGTAGGCAGGGCTCTGGGAAGGGAACGAGTGTTCTCTACATCAACAGGGTGCTTTCATAGCCTGGGTGAGAGCTTCTCCTGAGACGCTCTAGAGCTAAAAGGAAACTTGACGTGAGTCCTTTCCTCAAGGTAAAGCCTTGCCTAGCCCTGCCGAAGCTAAGCTTGGAGCAGTTGCCTTGAGGCATTAGTTTCAGGTCTGCTTTCTTTTAATGTTAGTACGCTTTTCAAGACACCGAGGACCTCTCGTGGGCAACCTATTGGCTTCAAGAACATCGCGTAACGGCAGGCTCCACTGGGCTGGTAAGAAATATCCAGGGCTGGAAAACTTTCCAAGTAACTCTGTGTATGCTGAGTGTAGGGCAACACTGCACTCTTCCTTGGGAGAGCTAGATTTCCTAAGCACTCCAACAGCTCCAGGAAATCTGTTCTCTCACGTCCTACATATCATGCAATCTGCCTCATTGCCCTACGCTGAGCGGCACTGAGAAACCAAAACTGCTTTGCCTTCCTTCTACAAAGTCATACCTTAAGACACCATCCTTACAGGAGAATGTAGGCTTGCGTTCCTGCTGCAACCAAAGCACAGTTCTTCCTCTTACACTGCAGGGTTTTAGAAGAAGCTAAGCCCAATAGCTTAACTAGAGCGCTCCTTGGGGGAGGCGGTTGGCTACACGCAGAACTCCGTGCCAAATAAACTTTATTCAAGGAAGGGACCAGTGTGTAGCTAGAGTGTATATTTACTTGGTAGAAATCACAAGGAGGTAGGCTGCGTTTTCGCTGGATACGGGGACCTTATGGCACAAGCCTTGCTTTCCCATTTTGAAAGCTCCATTCATGCTGCCCTGAAGCTACCTAAATAACAGTTTTAGGACGTGTCTTTAGTCTCTGGAGGCAGGGCTCTGGGAAGGCAACGAGTCTTCACTACATCAACAGCGTGCTTTCATAGCCTGGGTGAGAGCTTCTCCTGAGACGCTCTAGAGCTGAAAGGATACTTGACGTGAGTCCTTTCCTCAAGGTAAAGCTTTTTTTTTTTTTTTTAAATGTTACTTTTTAATTTATTTATTTATTATTTATTTTTGGTTGTGTTGGGTCCTCGCTTCTGTGCGTGGGCCCTCTCTAGTTGCGGCAAGTGGGGGCCACTCTTTATCGCGGTGCGCGGGCCTCATTATCGCGGCCTCTCTTGTTGCGGAGCACAGGCTCCAGACGCGCAGGCTCAGTAATTGTGGCTCACGGGCCCAGCTGCTCTGCGGCACGCGGGATCCTCCCAGACCAGGGCTCGAACCCGTGTCCCCTGCATTGGCAGGCAGATTCCCAACCACTGCGCCACCAGGGAAGCCCCAAGGTAAAGCTTTGACTAGCCCTGCCGAAGCTCAGCTTGGAGCAGTCGCCTTGAGGCCTTAGTTTCAGGTCTGTTTTCTTTTAAGGTTAGTAAGCTTTTCAAGACACCGAGGACCTCGCGTGGGCACCTATTCCCTGCAAGAACACCGAGTACCGGGAGGTTCCACTGTGCTGCTAAGAAACATCCAGGCCCGGAAACCTTTCCCAGTCACTCTGTGTATGCTGACTGCAGGGCAACACACTGCACACTTCCTTGGGAGAGCTGGCTTTCCTCAGCACTCCAACAGCTCCAGGAAATGTGTTCTCTCACCTCCTAAATGTCATGCAAATCTGCCTCATTGCCCTAGGCTGAGCGGCACTGAGAAACCCAAACTGCTTCGCATTCCTCCTGCAAAGTCATACCTTAACACTCCATCCTTACAGAGGAATGTCGGCCTGCATTCCTGCTGTAACCAAAGTACAGTTCTTCCTATTACAGGGCAGGGTTTTAGAAGAAGCTAAGCCCAATAGCTTAACTAGAGCGCTCCTTGGGGGAGGCGGTTGGCTACACGCAGAACTTCGTGCCAAATAAACTTTATTCAAGGAAGGGACCAGTGTGTAGCTAGAGTGTATATTTACTTGGTAGAAATCACAAGGAGGTAGGCTGCGTTTTCGCTGGATACGGGGACCTTGTGGCACAAGCCTTGCTTTCCCATTTTGAAAGCTCCGTTCATGCTGCCCTGAAGCTACCTAAATAACAGTTTTAGGACGTGTCTTTAGTCTCTGTAGGCAGGGCTCTGGGAAGGGAACGAGTCTTCACTACATCAACAGCGTGCTTTCATAGCCTGGGTGGGAGCTTTTCCTGAGATGCTCTAGAGCTGAAAGGATACTTGACGTGAGTCCTTTCCTCAAGGTAAAGCCTTGAATAGCCCTGCTGAATCTGAACTTCGAGCAGTCGCCTTGAGGCCTTAGTTTCAGGTCTGCTTTCTTTTAAGGTTAGTAAGCTTTTCAAGACACCGAGGACCTCGCGTGGGCACCCTATTCCCTGCAAGAACACCGAGTACCGGCAGGCTCCACTGGGCTCCTAAGAAACATCCAGGCCCGGAAAATTTTCCCAGTCACTCTGCGTATGCTGAGTGGAGGGCAACACACTGCAGTCTTCCTTGGGAGAGCTAGATTTCCTCAGCACTCCAACAGCTCCAGGAAATGTGTTCTCTCACGTCCTACATGTCATGCAAATCTGCCTCATTGCCCTAGGCTGAGCGGCACTGAGACACGAAATCTGCTTTGCATTACTTCTACAAACTCAAACCTGAAGACGCTGAACGGACAGGAGAAAGTTGACTTGCGTTAATTCTGCAACTAAAGCACACTTCTTCCTCTTTCACTGCAGGACTTTAAAAGAAGCTAAGGCCCAAGAACTTACCAAGAGATTTCCTTGGGAGAGGATGATCGCTACATGCAGAACTCTATGCAAAGAAAGCTTTATTCAGGGGAGGCACCAGTGTGTAGCTAGAGTGTATATTGACTTTGTAGAAATCACAAGGAGGTAGGCGGCGAGTTCGCTGGAAATGGGGACCTGTTGGCACAAGCATTGCTTTCCCATTTTGAAAGCTACATTCTTGCTGCCTTGAAGCTACTTAAGTACCTGTGTTTTAGACGGGTCTCGAGTCACTGTAGGCAGGGCTCTGGGAAGGGAACGAGTTTTCTCTAAATCAACAGGGTGCTTTTATAGCCAGGGTGGGAGTTCCTCCTGAGACGCTCTAGAGCTAAAAGGATACTTGACGTGAGCACTTTCCTCAAGGCAAAGCCTTGAATAGCCCTGCTGAAGCGGAAGTGTGGAGCAGTTTCCTTAAAAAATTAGTTGCAGTTCTGCATTCTTTTAACGTTAATACGCTTTTCAAAACACCAAGGACCTCGCGTGGGCACCCTATTCCCTGCAAGAACACCGAGTACCGGAAGGCTCCACTGGGCTGCTAAGAAACATCCAGGCCCGGAAACATTTTCCAGTCCTTCTGTGCATGCTGAGTGGAGGGCAACACACTGCACTCTTCCTCGGGAGAGCTAGATTTTCTCAGCACTCCAACAGCTCCAGGAAATCTCTTCTCTCACGTCCTACATGTCATGCAAATCTGCCTCATTGCCCTAGGCTGAGCGGCACTGAGAAATCAAACCTGCTTTGCATTCCTTCTACAAAGTCATACCTTAAGACCCCATCCTTACAGGAGAAAGTCGGCTTGCGTTCCTGCTGTAACTAAAGCACAGTTCTTCCTCTTACACTGCAGGGATTTAGAAAAGGCTAAGCCCCGATAGCGTACCTAGAGTGCTCCATGGGAGAGGTGGATGGCTACAGGCAGACCTCCGTGTCAAGACAACATTATTCAGAGAAGGGACTAGTGTGCAGCTAGAGTGTATATTTACTTGTTAGAAATCACAGGGAGGTAGGCTGCATGTTAGCTGGAAACGGAGACCTGTTGGCACAAGCCTTGCTTTCCCATTTTTAAAGCTGCATTCATGCTGCCTTGAAGCTACTTTAGTACCTGTGTTTTAGACGAGTCTCGAGTCACTGTAGGCAGGGCCCTGGCAAGGGAATGTGTTTTCTCTAAATCAGCAGGGAACTTTCATAGGCTGTGTGGGGGCTCCTCCTGAGACGCTCTAGAGCTAAAAGGAAACTTGACGTGAGTCTTTTCCTCAAGGCAAAGCCTTGAATAGCCCTGCCGTAGTGGAAGCTTGCAGCAGTTTCCTTGAGGCATTAGTTTCAAGTCTGTTTTCTTTTAAGGTTAGTAAGCATTTTAAGACACCGAGGACCTCCCGTGGGACTCTATTCCTTGCAAGAAGACCGAGTACTGGCAGGCTCCACTGGGCTGCTAAGAATCATTCAGACCCGGAAAACTTTCCCAGTCACTCTGTGTATGCTGAGTGGAGGGCAACACACTGCACTCTTCCTTGGGAGAGCTAGATTTCCTCAGCACTCCAAGAGCTCCAGGAAATGTGTTCTCTCACGTCCTACATGTCATGCAAGTCTGCCTCATTGCCCTAGGCTGAGCGGCACTGAGAAACCCAAACTGCTTCGCATTCCTCTTACAAAGTCATACCATAAGAACACAACCTTACAGGAGAAAGTCGGCCTGCGTTCCTGCTGTAACCAAAGCACAGTTCTTCCTCTTACATTGCAGTGTTTTAGAAGAAGCTAAGCCCGATAGCCTCCCTAGAGCGCTCCTTGGGAGAGGCGGCTGGCTACACGCAGAACTCCGTGCTAAATAAACCTTATTCAAGGAAGGGACCAGTGTGTAACTAGAGTGTATATTTACTTGGTAGAAATCACAAGGAGGTAGGCTGCGTGTTCGCTGGAAGCGGGGACCTTATGGCACAAGACTTGCTTTCCCATTTTGAAAGCTCCATTCATGCTGGCCTGAAGCTACCTAAATAACATTTTTAGGACGTGTCTTTAGTCTCTGTTGGCAGGGCTCTGGAAGGGAACGAGTCTTCACTACATCAACAGCGTGCTTTCATAGCCTGGGTGGGAGCTTCTCCTGAGATGCTCTAGAGCTGAAAGGATAGTTGACGTGAGTCCTTTCCTCAAGGTAAAGCCTTGAATAGCCCTGCTGAATCTGAACTTCGAGCAGTTGCCTTGAGGCCTTAGTTTCAGGTCTGCTTTCTTTTAAGGTTAGTAAGCTTTTCAAGACACCGGGGACCTCGCGTGGGCACCCTATTCCCTGCAAGAACACCAAGTACCGGCAGGCTCCACTGGGCTCCTAAGAAACATCCAGGCCCGGAAAACTTTCCCAGTCACTCTGTGTATGCTGAGTGCAGGGCAACATACTGCACTCTTCCTTGGGAGAGCTGGATTTCCTCAGCACTCCAACAGCTCCAGGAAATGTGTTCTCTCACGTCCTACATGTCATGCTAATGTGCCTCATTGCCCTAGGCTGAGCGGCACTGAGAAACCCAAACTGCTTCGCATTGCTCCTACAAAGCCATACCTTAAGACCCCATCCTTACAGGAGAAAGTCGGCCTGCGTTCCTGCTGTAACCAAAGCACAGTTCTTCCTCTTACACTGCAGGGTTTTAGAAGAAGCTAAGCCCGATAGCCTCCCTAGAGCGCTCCTTGGGGGAGGCGGTTGGCTACACGCAGAACTCCGTGCCAAATAAACTTTATTCAAGGAAGGGACCAGTGTGTAGCTAGAGTGTATATTTACTTGGTAGAAATCACAAGGAGGTAGGCTGCGTGTTCGCTGGAAGCGGGGACCTTATGGCACAAGCCTTGCTTTCCCATTTTGAAAGCTCCATTCGTGCTGCCCTGAAGCTACCTAAATAACAGTTTTAGGACGTGCTTTTAGTCACTGTAGGCAGGGCTCTGGGAAGGGAACGAGTGTTCTCTCCATCAACAGGGTGCTTTCATAGCCGGGGTGGGAGCTTCTCCAGAGACGCTCTAGAGCTAAAAGGAAACTTGACGTGAGTCCTTTCCTCAAGGTAAAGCCTTGAATAGCCCTGCCGAATCTCAGCTTCGAGCAGTCGCCTTGAGGCCTTAGTTTCAGGTCTGTTTTCTTTTAAGGTTAGTAAGCTTTTCAAGACACCGAGGACCTCACGTGGGCACCCTATTCCCTGCAAGAACACCGAGTACCGGCAGGCTCCACTGGGCTGCTAAGAAACATCCAGGCCCGAAAACCTTTCCCAGTCATTCTGTGTATGCTGAGTGGAGGGCAACACACTGCACTCTTCCTTGGGAGAGCTGCATTTCCTCAGCACTCCAACAGCTCCAGGTAATGTGTTCCCTCACAACCTACAGGTCATGCAAATCTGCCTCATTGCCCTAGGCTGAGCGGCACTGAGAAACCCAAACTGCTTCGCATTCCTCCTACACAGTCATACCATAAGACCGCATCCTTACAGGAGAAAGTCGGCTGGCGTTCCTGCTGTAACCAAGGCACAGTTCTTCCTCTTACACTGCAGGGTTTTAGAAGAAGCTAAGCCCGATAGCCTACCGAGAGCGCTCCTTGGGGGAGGCGGCTGGCTACACGCAGAACTCCGTGCCAAATAAACTTTATTTAAGGAAGGGACCAGTGTGTAGCTAGAGTGTATATTTACTTGGTAGAAATCACAAGGAGGTAGGCTGCGTGTTCGCTGGATACCGGGACCTTATGGCACAAGCCTTGCTTTCCCATTTTGAAAGCTCCGTTCATGCTGCCCTGAAGCTACCTAAATAACAGTTTCCGACGTGTCTTTACTCACTGTAGGCAGGGCTCTGGGAAGGGAACGAGTGTTCTCTACATCAACAGGGTTCTTTCATAGCCTGGGTGAGAGCTTCTCCTGAGACGCTCTAGAGCTAAAAGGAAACTTGACGTGAGTCCTTTCCTCAAGGTAAAGCCTTGAATAGCCCTGCCAAAGCTAAGCTTCGAGCAGTTGCCTTGAGGCATTAGTTTCAGGTCTGCTTTCTTTTAACGTTAGTACGCTTTTCAAGACACCGAGGACCTCTCGTGGGCAACCTATTGGCTTCAAGAGCATCGCGTAACGGCAGGCTCCACTGGGCTGGTAAGAAATATCCAGGGCTGGAAAACTTTCCAAGTAACTCTGTGTATGCTGAGTGTAGGGCAACACACTGCACTCTTCCTTGGGAGAGCTAGATTTCCTAAGCACTCCAACAGCTCCAGGAAATCTGTTCTCTCACGTCCTACATATCATGCAATCTGCCTCATTGCCCTAGGCTGAGCGGCACTGAGAAACCAAAACTGCTTTGCCTTCCTTCTACAAAGTCATACCTTAAGACACCATCCTTACAGGAGAATGTAGGCTTGCGTTCCTGCTGCAACCAAAGCACAGTTCTTCCTCTTATATTGCAGGGTTTTAGAAGAGGCTAAGCCCCGAAAGCGTACCTAGAGCGTTCTTTGGGACAAACAGTGAGATACACGTAGAACTCCGTGCCAAGAAATCGTTATACATGGAAGGGACCACTGTGTAGCTAGAGTGCATATTTACTTGGTAGAAATCACAAGGAGGTAGACTGCGTTTTCCCTGGAAACAGGGACTTGATGGCACAAGAACTGCTTTCCCATTTTGAAAGCTCCATTCATGCTGCCTTCAAGCTACCTAAACAACAGTCTTTGGGACGGGTCTCTGGTCATTGTAGGCAGCATCCTGGGAAGGGAACGAGTGTTCTCTACATCAACAGGGTGCTTTCATAGCCTGGGGGGGAGCTTCTCCTGAGACGCTCTAGAGCTGAAAGGATACTTGACGTGAGTCCTTAATTCAAGGTAAAGCCTTGACTAGCCCTGCCGAAGCTCAGCTTGGAGCAGTTGCCTTGAGGCCTTAGTTTCAGGTCTGTTTTCTTTTAAGGTTAGTAAGCTTTTCAAGACACCGAGGACCTCGCGTGGGCACCCTATTCCCTGCAAGAACACCGAGTACCGGCAGGCTCCACTGGGCTGCTAAGAAACATCCAGGCCCGGAAACCTTTCCCAGTCACTCTGTGTATGCTGAGTGGAGGGCAACACACTGCAGTCTTCCTTGGGAGAGCTAGATTTCCTCAGCACTCCAACAGCTCCAGGAAATGTGTTCTCTCACGTCCTACATGTCATGCAAATCTGCCTCATTGCCCTAGGCTGAGCGGCACTGAGAAACCCAAACTGCTTCTCATTCCTCCTGCAAAGTCATACCTTAACACCCCATCCTTACAGAGGAATGTCGGCCTGCATTCCTGCTGTAACCAAACTACAGTTCTTCCTATTACAGGGCAGGGTTTTAGAAGAAGCTAAGCCCAATAGCTTAACTAGAGCGCTCCTTGGGGGAGGCAGTTGGCTACACGCAGAACTCCGTGCCAAATAAAGTTTATTCAAGGAAGGGACCAGTGTGTAGCTAGAGTGTACATTTACTTGGTAGAAATCACAAGGAGCTACGCTGCGTTTTCGCTGGATACGGGGACCTTGTGGCACAAGCCTTGCTTTCCCATTTTGAAAGCTCCGTTCATGCTGCCCTGAAGCTACCTAAATAACAGTTTTAGGACGTGTCTTTAGTCTCTGTAGGCAGGGCTCTGGGAAGGGAACGAGTCTTCACTACATCAACAGCGTGCTTTCATAGCCTGGGTGGGAGCTTTTCCTGAGATGCTCTAGAGCTGAAAGGATACTTGACGTGAGTCCTTTCCTCAAGGTAAAGCCTTGAATAGCCCTGCTGAATCTGAACTTCGAGCAGTTGCCTTGAGGCCTTAGTTTCAGGTCTGCTTTCTTTTAAGGTTAGTAAGCTTTTCAAGACACCGGGGACCTCGCGTGGGCACCCTATTCCCTGCAAGAACACCAAGTACCGGCAGGCTCCACTGGGCTGCTAAGAAGCATCCAGGCCCGAAAACCTTTCCCAGTCACTCTGTGTATGCTGAGTGCAGGGCAACACACTGCACTCTTCCTTGGGAGAGCTGCATTTCCTCAGCACTCCAACAGCTCCAGGTAATGTGTTCCCTCACAACCTACAGGTCATGCAAATCTGCCTCATTGCCCTAGGCTGAGCGGCACTGAGAAACCCAAACTGCTTCGCATTCCTCCTACACAGTCATACCATAAGACCGCATCCTTACAGGAGAAAGTCGGCTGGCGTTCCTGCTGTAACCAAGGCACAGTTCTTCCTCTTACACTGCAGTGTTTTAGAAGAAGCTAAGCCCGATAGCCTACCGAGAGCGCTCCTTGGGGGAGGCGGCTGGCTACACGCAGAACTCCATGCCAAATAAACTTTATTCAAGGAAGGGACCAGTGTGTATCTAGAGTGTATATTTACTTGGTAGAAATCACAAGGAGGTAGGCTGCGTGTTCGCTGGAAGCGGGGACCTTATGGCACAAGTCTTGCTTTCCCATTTTGAAAGCTCCATTCATGCTCTTCTGAAGCTAACTAAATAACAGTTTTAGGACGTGCTTTTAGTCACTGTAGGCAGGGCTCTGGGAAGGGAACGAGTGTTCTCTCCATCAACAGGGTGCTTTCATAGCCGGGGTGGGAGCTTCTCCAGAGACGCTCTAGAGCTAAAAGGAAACTTGACGTGAGTCCTTTCCTCAAGGTAAAGCCTTGAATAGCCCTGCCGAAGCTAAGCTTCGAGCAGTTGCCTTGAGGCATTAGTTTCAGGTCTGCTTTCTTTTAACGTTAGCACGCTTTTCAAGACACCGAGGACCTCTCGTGGGCAACCTATTGGCTTCAAGAACATCGCGTAACGGCAGGCTCCACTGGGCTGGTAAGAAATATCCAGGGCTGGAAATCTTTCCAAGTAACTCTGTGTATCCTGAGTGTAGGGCAACACACTGCACTCTTCCTTGGGAGAGCTAGATTTCCTAAGCACTCCAACAGCTCCAGGAAATCTATTCTCTCACGTCCTACATATCATGCAATCTGCCTCATTGCCCTAGGCTGAGCGGCACTGAGAAACCAAAACTGCTTTGCCTTCCTTCTACAAAGTCATACCTTAAGACACCATCCTTACAGGAGAATGTAGGCTTGCGTTCCTGCTGCAACCAAAGCACAGTTCTTCCTCTTATATTGCAGGGTTTTAGAAGAGGCTAAGCCCCGAAAGCGTACCTAGAGCGTTCCTTGGGAGAAACAGTGGGATACACGCAGAACTCCGTGCCAAGAAAACGTTATACATGGAAGGGACCAGTGTGTAGCTAGAGTGCATATTTGCTTGGTAGAAATCACAAGGAGGTAGGCTGCGTTTTCCCTGGAAACAGGGACTTGATGGCACAAGCCTTGCTTTCCCATTTTGAAAGCTCCATTCATGCTGCCCTGAAGCTAACTAAATAACAGTTTTAGGACGTGTCTTTAGTCTCTGTAGGCAGGGCTCTGGGAAGGGAACGAGTCTTCACTACATCAACAGCGTGCTTTCATAGCCTGGGTGGGAGCTTCTCCTGAGATGCTCTAGAGCTGAAAGGATACTTGACGTGAGTCCTTTCCTCAAGGTAGAGCCTTGAATAGCCCTGCCGAATCTCAGATTCGAGCAGGCGCCTTGAGGCCTTAGATTCAGGTCTGTATTCTTTTAAAATTAGTAAGCTTTTCAAGACACCGAGGACCTCGCGTGGGCACCCTATTCCCTGCAGGAACACCGAGTACCGGCAGGCTCCACTGGGCTCCTAAGAAACATCCAGACCCGGAAAACTTTCCCAGTCACTCTGTGTATGCTGAGTGCAGGGCAACACACTGCACACTTCCTTGGGAGAGCTGGCTTTCCTCAGCACTCCAACAGCTCCAGGAAATGTGTTCTCTCACGTCCTACATGTCATGCAAATCTGCCTCATTGCCCTAGGCTGAGCGGCACTGAGAAACCCAAACTGCTTCGCATTCCTCCTACACAGTCATACCATAAGACCGCATCCTTACAGGAGAAAGTCAGCTGGCATTCCTGCTGTAACCAAAGCACAGTTCTTCCTCTTACACTGCAGGGTTTTAGAAGAAGCTAAGCCCGATAGCCTACCTAGAGCGCTCCTTGGGGGAGGCGGCTGGCTACACGCAGAACTCCGTGCCAAATAAACTTTATTCAAGGAAGGGACCAGTGTGTACCTAGAGTGTATATTTACTTGGTAGAAATCACAAGGAGGTAGGCTGCGTGTTCGCTGCAAGCGGGGACCTTATGGCACAAGACTAGCTTTCCCATTTTGAAAGCTCCGTTCATGCTGCCCTGAAGGTAACTAAATAACAGTTTTAGGACGTGTCTTTAGTCTCTGTAGGCAGGGCTCTGGGAAGGGAACGAGTCTTCACTACATCAACAGCGTGCTTTCATAGCCTGGGTGGGAGCTTCTCCTGAGATGCTCTAGAGCTGAAAGGATACTTGACGGGAGTCCTTTCCTCAAGGTAAAGCCTTGAATAGCCCTGCCGAATCTAAGCTTCGAGCAGTCGCCTTGAGGCCTTAGTTTCAGGTCTGTTTTCTTTTAAGGTTAGTAAGCTTTTCAAGACACCGAGGACCTCGCGTGGGCACCCTATTCCCTGCAAGAACACCGAGTACCGGCAGGCTCCACTGGGCTGCTAAGAAACATCCAGGCCCGGAAACCTTTCCCAGTCACTCTGTGTATGCTGAGTGGAGGGCAACACACTGCACTCTTCCTTGGGAGAGCTGGATTTCCTCAGCACTCCAACAGCTCCAGGAAATGTGTTCTCTCACAACCTCCATGTCATGCAAATCTGCCTCATTGCCCTAGGCTGAGCGGCACTGAGAAACCCAAACTGCTTCGCATTCCTCCTACACAGTCATACCATAAGACCGCATCCTTACAGGAGAAAGTCGGCTGGTGTTCCTGCTGTAACCAAAGCACAGTTCTTCCTCTTACACTGCAGGGTTTTAGAAGAAGCTAAGCCCGATAGCCTACCGAGAGCGCTCCTTGGGGGAGGCGACAGGCTACACGCAGAACTCCGTGCCAAATAAACTTTATTCAAGGAAGGGACCAGTGTGTAGCTAGAGTGTATATTTACTTGGTAGAAATCACAAGGAGGTAGGCTGCGTGTTCGCTGGATACGGGGAACTTATGGCACAAGCCTTGCTTTCCCATTTTGAAAGCTCCGTTCATGCTGCCCTGAAGCTACCTAAATAACAGTTTACGACGTGTCTTTACTCACTGTAGGCAGGGCTCTGGGAAGGGAACGAGTGTTCTCTACATCAACAGGGTTCTTTCATAGCCTGGGTGAGAGCTTCTCCTGAGACGCTCTAGAGCTAAAAGGAAACTTGACGTGAGTCCTTTCCTCAAGGTAAAGCCTTGAATAGCCCTGCCAAAGCTAAGCTTCGAGCAGTTGCCTTGAGGCATTAGTTTCAGGTCTGCTTTCTTTTAACGTTAGTACGCTTTTCAAGACACCGAGGACCTCTCGTGGGCAACCTATTGGCTTCAAGAGCATCGCGTAACGGCAGGCTCCACTGGGCTGGTAAGAAATATCCAGGGCTGGAAAACTTTCCAAGTAACTCTGTGTATGCTGAGTGTAGGGCAACACACTGCACTCTTCCTTGGGAGAGCTAGATTTCCTAAGCACTCCAACAGCTCCAGGAAATCTGTTCTCTCACGTCCTACATATCATGCAATCTGCCTCATTGCCCTAGGCTGAGCGGCACTGAGAAACCAAAACTGCTTTGCCTTCCTTCTACAAAGTCATACCTTAAGACACCATCCTTACAGGAGAATGTAGGCTTGCGTTCCTGCTGCAACCAAAGCACAGTTCTTCCTCTTATATTGCAGGGTTTTAGAAGAGGCTAAGCCCCGAAAGCGTACCTAGAGCGTTCTTTGGGACAAACAGTGAGATACACGTAGAACTCCGTGCCAAGAAATCGTTATACATGGAAGGGACCACTGTGTAGCTAGAGTGCATATTTACTTGGTAGAAATCACAAGGAGGTAGACTGCGTTTTCCCTGGAAACAGGGACTTGATGGCACAAGAACTGCTTTCCCATTTTGAAAGCTCCATTCATGCTGCCTTCAAGCTACCTAAACAACAGTCTTTGGGACGGGTCTCTGGTCATTGTAGGCAGCATCCTGGGAAGGGAACGAGTGTTCTCTACATCAACAGGGTGCTTTCATAGCCTGGGGGGGAGCTTCTCCTGAGACGCTCTAGAGCTGAAAGGATACTTGACGTGAGTCCTTAATTCAAGGTAAAGCCTTGACTAGCCCTGCCGAAGCTCAGCTTGGAGCAGTTGCCTTGAGGCCTTAGTTTCAGGTCTGTTTTCTTTTAAGGTTAGTAAGCTTTTCAAGACACCGAGGACCTCGCGTGGGCACCCTATTCCCTGCAAGAACACCGAGTACCGGCAGGCTCCACTGGGCTGCTAAGAAACATCCAGGCCCGGAAACCTTTCCCAGTCACTCTGTGTATGCTGAGTGGAGGGCAACACACTGCAGTCTTCCTTGGGAGAGCTAGATTTCCTCAGCACTCCAACAGCTCCAGGAAATGTGTTCTCTCACGTCCTACATGTCATGCAAATCTGCCTCATTGCCCTAGGCTGAGCGGCACTGAGAAACCCAAACTGCTTCTCATTCCTCCTGCAAAGTCATACCTTAACACCCCATCCTTACAGAGGAATGTCGGCCTGCATTCCTGCTGTAACCAAACTACAGTTCTTCCTATTACAGGGCAGGGTTTTAGAAGAAGCTAAGCCCAATAGCTTAACTAGAGCGCTCCTTGGGGGAGGCAGTTGGCTACACGCAGAACTCCGTGCCAAATAAAGTTTATTCAAGGAAGGGACCAGTGTGTAGCTAGAGTGTACATTTACTTGGTAGAAATCACAAGGAGCTACGCTGCGTTTTCGCTGGATACGGGGACCTTGTGGCACAAGCCTTGCTTTCCCATTTTGAAAGCTCCGTTCATGCTGCCCTGAAGCTACCTAAATAACAGTTTTAGGACGTGTCTTTAGTCTCTGTAGGCAGGGCTCTGGGAAGGGAACGAGTCTTCACTACATCAACAGCGTGCTTTCATAGCCTGGGTGGGAGCTTTTCCTGAGATGCTCTAGAGCTGAAAGGATACTTGACGTGAGTCCTTTCCTCAAGGTAAAGCCTTGAATAGCCCTGCTGAATCTGAACTTCGAGCAGTTGCCTTGAGGCCTTAGTTTCAGGTCTGCTTTCTTTTAAGGTTAGTAAGCTTTTCAAGACACCGGGGACCTCGCGTGGGCACCCTATTCCCTGCAAGAACACCAAGTACCGGCAGGCTCCACTGGGCTGCTAAGAAGCATCCAGGCCCGAAAACCTTTCCCAGTCACTCTGTGTATGCTGAGTGCAGGGCAACACACTGCACTCTTCCTTGGGAGAGCTGCATTTCCTCAGCACTCCAACAGCTCCAGGTAATGTGTTCCCTCACAACCTACAGGTCATGCAAATCTGCCTCATTGCCCTAGGCTGAGCGGCACTGAGAAACCCAAACTGCTTCGCATTCCTCCTACACAGTCATACCATAAGACCGCATCCTTACAGGAGAAAGTCGGCTGGCGTTCCTGCTGTAACCAAGGCACAGTTCTTCCTCTTACACTGCAGTGTTTTAGAAGAAGCTAAGCCCGATAGCCTACCGAGAGCGCTCCTTGGGGGAGGCGGCTGGCTACACGCAGAACTCCATGCCAAATAAACTTTATTCAAGGAAGGGACCAGTGTGTATCTAGAGTGTATATTTACTTGGTAGAAATCACAAGGAGGTAGGCTGCGTGTTCGCTGGAAGCGGGGACCTTATGGCACAAGTCTTGCTTTCCCATTTTGAAAGCTCCATTCATGCTCTTCTGAAGCTAACTAAATAACAGTTTTAGGACGTGCTTTTAGTCACTGTAGGCAGGGCTCTGGGAAGGGAACGAGTGTTCTCTCCATCAACAGGGTGCTTTCATAGCCGGGGTGGGAGCTTCTCCAGAGACGCTCTAGAGCTAAAAGGAAACTTGACGTGAGTCCTTTCCTCAAGGTAAAGCCTTGAATAGCCCTGCCGAAGCTAAGCTTCGAGCAGTTGCCTTGAGGCATTAGTTTCAGGTCTGCTTTCTTTTAACGTTAGCACGCTTTTCAAGACACCGAGGACCTCTCGTGGGCAACCTATTGGCTTCAAGAACATCGCGTAACGGCAGGCTCCACTGGGCTGGTAAGAAATATCCAGGGCTGGAAATCTTTCCAAGTAACTCTGTGTATCCTGAGTGTAGGGCAACACACTGCACTCTTCCTTGGGAGAGCTAGATTTCCTAAGCACTCCAACAGCTCCAGGAAATCTATTCTCTCACGTCCTACATATCATGCAATCTGCCTCATTGCCCTAGGCTGAGCGGCACTGAGAAACCAAAACTGCTTTGCCTTCCTTCTACAAAGTCATACCTTAAGACACCATCCTTACAGGAGAATGTAGGCTTGCGTTCCTGCTGCAACCAAAGCACAGTTCTTCCTCTTATATTGCAGGGTTTTAGAAGAGGCTAAGCCCCGAAAGCGTACCTAGAGCGTTCCTTGGGAGAAACAGTGGGATACACGCAGAACTCCGTGCCAAGAAAACGTTATACATGGAAGGGACCAGTGTGTAGCTAGAGTGCATATTTGCTTGGTAGAAATCACAAGGAGGTAGGCTGCGTTTTCCCTGGAAACAGGGACTTGATGGCACAAGCCTTGCTTTCCCATTTTGAAAGCTCCATTCATGCTGCCCTGAAGCTAACTAAATAACAGTTTTAGGACGTGTCTTTAGTCTCTGTAGGCAGGGCTCTGGGAAGGGAACGAGTCTTCACTACATCAACAGCGTGCTTTCATAGCCTGGGTGGGAGCTTCTCCTGAGATGCTCTAGAGCTGAAAGGATACTTGACGTGAGTCCTTTCCTCAAGGTAGAGCCTTGAATAGCCCTGCCGAATCTCAGATTCGAGCAGGCGCCTTGAGGCCTTAGATTCAGGTCTGTATTCTTTTAAAATTAGTAAGCTTTTCAAGACACCGAGGACCTCGCGTGGGCACCCTATTCCCTGCAGGAACACCGAGTACCGGCAGGCTCCACTGGGCTCCTAAGAAACATCCAGACCCGGAAAACTTTCCCAGTCACTCTGTGTATGCTGAGTGCAGGGCAACACACTGCACACTTCCTTGGGAGAGCTGGCTTTCCTCAGCACTCCAACAGCTCCAGGAAATGTGTTCTCTCACGTCCTACATGTCATGCAAATCTGCCTCATTGCCCTAGGCTGAGCGGCACTGAGAAACCCAAACTGCTTCGCATTCCTCCTACACAGTCATACCATAAGACCGCATCCTTACAGGAGAAAGTCAGCTGGCATTCCTGCTGTAACCAAAGCACAGTTCTTCCTCTTACACTGCAGGGTTTTAGAAGAAGCTAAGCCCGATAGCCTACCTAGAGCGCTCCTTGGGGGAGGCGGCTGGCTACACGCAGAACTCCGTGCCAAATAAACTTTATTCAAGGAAGGGACCAGTGTGTACCTAGAGTGTATATTTACTTGGTAGAAATCACAAGGAGGTAGGCTGCGTGTTCGCTGCAAGCGGGGACCTTATGGCACAAGACTAGCTTTCCCATTTTGAAAGCTCCGTTCATGCTGCCCTGAAGGTAACTAAATAACAGTTTTAGGACGTGTCTTTAGTCTCTGTAGGCAGGGCTCTGGGAAGGGAACGAGTCTTCACTACATCAACAGCGTGCTTTCATAGCCTGGGTGGGAGCTTCTCCTGAGATGCTCTAGAGCTGAAAGGATACTTGACGGGAGTCCTTTCCTCAAGGTAAAGCCTTGAATAGCCCTGCCGAATCTAAGCTTCGAGCAGTCGCCTTGAGGCCTTAGTTTCAGGTCTGTTTTCTTTTAAGGTTAGTAAGCTTTTCAAGACACCGAGGACCTCGCGTGGGCACCCTATTCCCTGCAAGAACACCGAGTACCGGCAGGCTCCACTGGGCTGCTAAGAAACATCCAGGCCCGGAAACCTTTCCCAGTCACTCTGTGTATGCTGAGTGCAGGGCAACACACTGCACTCTTCCTTGGGAGAGCTGGATTTCCTCAGCACTCCAACAGCTCCAGGAAATGTGTTCTCTCACAACCTCCATGTCATGCAAATCTGCCTCATTGCCCTAGGCTGAGCGGCACTGAGAAACCCAAACTGCTTCGCATTCCTCCTACACAGTCATACCATAAGACCGCATCCTTACAGGAGAAAGTCGGCTGGTGTTCCTGCTGTAACCAAAGCACAGTTCTTCCTCTTACACTGCAGGGTTTTAGAAGAAGCTAAGCCCGATAGCCTACCGAGAGCGCTCCTTGGGGGAGGCGACAGGCTACACGCAGAACTCCGTGCCAAATAAACTTTATTCAAGGAAGGGACCAGTGTGTAGCTAGAGTGTATATTTACTTGGTAGAAATCACAAGGAGGTAGGCTGCGTGTTCGCTGGATACGGGGAACTTATGGCACAAGCCTTGCTTTCCCATTTTGAAAGCTCCGTTCATGCTGCCCTGAAGCTACCTAAATAACAGTTTACGACGTGTCTTTACTCACTGTAGGCAGGGCTCTGGGAAGGGAACGAGTGTTCTCTACATCAACAGGGTTCTTTCATAGCCTGGGTGAGAGCTTCTCCTGAGACGCTCTAGAGCTAAAAGGAAACTTGACGTGAGTCCTTTCCTCAAGGTAAAGCCTTGAATAGCCCTGCCAAAGCTAAGCTTCGAGCAGTTGCCTTGAGGCATTAGTTTCAGGTCTGCTTTCTTTTAACGTTAGTACGCTTTTCAAGACACCGAGGACCTCTCGTGGGCAACCTATTGGCTTCAAGAGCATCGCGTAACGGCAGGCTCCACTGGGCTGGTAAGAAGTATCCAGGGCTGGAAAACTTTCCAAGTAACTCTGTGTATGCTGAGTGTAGGGCAACACACTGCACTCTTCCTTGGGAGAGCTAGATTTCCTAAGCACTCCAACAGCTCCAGGAAATCTGTTCTCTCACGTCCTACATATCATGCAATCTGCCTCATTGCCCTAGGCTGAGCGGCACTGAGAAACCAAAACTGCTTTGCCTTCCTTCTACAAAGTCATACCTTAAGACACCATCCTTACAGGAGAATGTAGGCTTGCGTTCCTGCTGCAACCAAAGCACAGTTCTTCCTCTTATATTGCAGGGTTTTACAAGAGGCTAAGCCCCGAAAGCGTACCTAGAGCGTTCTTTGGGACAAACAGTGAGATACACGTAGAACTCCGTGCCAAGAAATCGTTATACATGGAAGGGACCACTGTGTAGCTAGAGTGCATATTTACTTGGTAGAAATCACAAGGAGGTAGACTGCGTTTTCCCTGGAAACAGGGACTTGATGGCACAAGAACTGCTTTCCCATTTTGAAAGCTCCATTCATGCTGCCTTCAAGCTACCTAAACAACAGTCTTTGGGACGGGTCTCTGGTCATTGTAGGCAGCATCCTGGGAAGGGAACGAGTGTTCTCTACATCAACAGGGTGCTTTCATAGCCTGGGGGGGAGCTTCTCCTGAGACGCTCTAGAGCTGAAAGGATACTTGACGTGAGTCCTTAATTCAAGGTAAAGCCTTGACTAGCCCTGCCGAAGCTCAGCTTGGAGCAGTTGCCTTGAGGCCTTAGTTTCAGGTCTGTTTTCTTTTAAGGTTAGTAAGCTTTTCAAGACACCGAGGACCTCGCGTGGGCACCCTATTCCCTGCAAGAACACCGAGTACCGGCAGGCTCCACTGGGCTGCTAAGAAACATCCAGGCCCGGAAACCTTTCCCAGTCACTCTGTGTATGCTGAGTGGAGGGCAACACACTGCAGTCTTCCTTGGGAGAGCTAGATTTCCTCAGCACTCCAACAGCTCCAGGAAATGTGTTCTCTCACGTCCTACATGTCATGCAAATCTGCCTCATTGCCCTAGGCTGAGCGGCACTGAGAAACCCAAACTGCTTCTCATTCCTCCTGCAAAGTCATACCTTAACACCCCATCCTTACACAGGAATGTCGGCCTGCATTCCTGCTGTAACCAAACTACAGTTCTTCCTATTACAGGGCAGGGTTTTAGAAGAAGCTAAGCCCAATAGCTTAACTAGAGCGCTCCTTGGGGGAGGCAGTTGGCTACACGCAGAACTCCGTGCCAAATAAAGTTTATTCAAGGAAGGGACCAGTGTGTAGCTAGAGTGTACATTTACTTGGTAGAAATCACAAGGAGGTAGGCTGCGTTTTCGCTGGATACGGGGACCTTGTGGCACAAGCCTTGCTTTCCCATTTTGAAAGCTCCGTTCATGCTGCCCTGAAGCTACCTAAATAACAGTTTTAGGACGTGTCTTTAGTCTCTGTAGGCAGGGCTCTGGGAAGGGAACGAGTCTTCACTACATCAACAGCGTGCTTTCATAGCCTGGGTGGGAGCTTTTCCTGAGATGCTCTAGAGCTGAAAGGATACTTGACGTGAGTCCTTTCCTCAAGGTAAAGCCTTGAATAGCCCTGCTGAATCTGAACTTCGAGCAGTTGCCTTGAGGCCTTAGTTTCAGGTCTGCTTTCTTTTAAGGTTAGTAAGCTTTTCAAGACACCGGGGACCTCGCGTGGGCACCCTATTCCCTGCAAGAACACCAAGTACCGGCAGGCTCCACTGGGCTGCTAAGAAGCATCCAGGCCCGAAAACCTTTCCCAGTCACTCTGTGTATGCTGAGTGCAGGGCAACACACTGCACTCTTCCTTGGGAGAGCTGCATTTCCTCAGCACTCCAACAGCTCCAGGTAATGTGTTCCCTCACAACCTACAGGTCATGCAAATCTGCCTCATTGCCCTAGGCTGAGCGGCACTGAGAAACCCAAACTGCTTCGCATTCCTCCTACACAGTCATACCATAAGACCGCATCCTTACAGGAGAAAGTCGGCTGGCGTTCCTGCTGTAACCAAGGCACAGTTCTTCCTCTTACACTGCAGTGTTTTAGAAGAAGCTAAGCCCGATAGCCTACCGAGAGCGCTCCTTGGGGGAGGCGGCTGGCTACACGCAGAACTCCATGCCAAATAAACTTTATTCAAGGAAGGGACCAGTGTGTATCTAGAGTGTATATTTACTTGGTAGAAATCACAAGGAGGTAGGCTGCGTGTTCGCTGGAAGCGGGGACCTTATGGCACAAGTCTTGCTTTCCCATTTTGAAAGCTCCATTCATGCTCTTCTGAAGCTAACTAAATAACAGTTTTAGGACGTGATTTTAGTCACTGTAGGCAGGGCTCTGGGAAGGGAACGAGTGTTCTCTCCATCAACAGGGTGCTTTCATAGCCGGGGTGGGAGCTTCTCCAGAGACGCTCTAGAGCTAAAAGGAAACTTGACGTGAGTCCTTTCCTCAAGGTAAAGCCTTGAATAGCCCTGCCGAAGCTAAGCTTCGAGCAGTTGCCTTGAGGCATTAGTTTCAGGTCTGCTTTCTTTTAACGTTAGCACGCTTTTCAAGACACCGAGGACCTCTCGTGGGCAACCTATTGGCTTCAAGAACATCGCGTAACGGCAGGCTCCACTGGGCTGGTAAGAAATATCCAGGGCTGGAAATCTTTCCAAGTAACTCTGTGTATCCTGAGTGTAGGGCAACACACTGCACTCTTCCTTGGGAGAGCTAGATTTCCTAAGCACTCCAACAGCTCCAGGAAATCTATTCTCTCACGTCCTACATATCATGCAATCTGCCTCATTGCCCTAGGCTGAGCGGCACTGAGAAACCAAAACTGCTTTGCCTTCCTTCTACAAAGTCATACCTTAAGACACCATCCTTACAGGAGAATGTAGGCTTGCGTTCCTGCTGCAACCAAAGCACAGTTCTTCCTCTTATATTGCAGGGTTTTAGAAGAGGCTAAGCCCCGAAAGCGTACCTAGAGCGTTCCTTGGGAGAAACAGTGGGATACACGCAGAACTCCGTGCCAAGAAAACGTTATACATGGAAGGGACCAGTGTGTAGCTAGAGTGCATATTTGCTTGGTAGAAATCACAAGGAGGTAGGCTGCGTTTTCCCTGGAAACAGGGACTTGATGGCACAAGCCTTGCTTTCCCATTTTGAAAGCTCCATTCATGCTGCCCTGAAGCTAACTAAATAACAGTTTTAGGACGTGTCTTTAGTCTCTGTAGGCAGGGCTCTGGGAAGGGAACGAGTCTTCACTACATCAACAGCGTGCT
The DNA here is from genome assembly GCF_949987535.1 of Balaenoptera acutorostrata. NCBI lineage: Eukaryota > Metazoa > Chordata > Mammalia > Artiodactyla > Balaenopteridae > Balaenoptera > Balaenoptera acutorostrata. The sequence continues at coordinate 48,160,977 of NC_080080.1, read as the reverse complement.
TTCATAGCCTGGGTGGGAGCTTCTCCTGAGATGCTCTAGAGCTGAAAGGATACTTGACGTGAGTCCTTTCCTCAAGGTAGAGCCTTGAATAGCCCTGCCGAATCTCAGATTCGAGCAGGCGCCTTGAGGCCTTAGATTCAGGTCTGTATTCTTTTAAAATTAGTAAGCTTTTCAAGACACCGAGGACCTCGCGTGGGCACCCTATTCCCTGCAGGAACACCGAGTACCGGCAGGCTCCACTGGGCTCCTAAGAAACATCCAGGCCCGGAAAACTTTCCCAGTCACTCTGTGTATGCTGAGTGCAGGGCAACACACTGCACACTTCCTTGGGAGAGCTGGCTTTCCTCAGCACTCCAACAGCTCCAGGAAATGTGTTCTCTCACGTCCTACATGTCATGCAAATCTGCCTCATTGCCCTAGGCTGAGCGGCACTGAGAAACCCAAACTGCTTCGCATTCCTCCTACACAGTCATACCATAAGACCGCATCCTTACAGGAGAAAGTCGGCTGGCATTCCTGCTGTAACCAAAGCACAGTTCTTCCTCTTACACTGCAGGGTTTTAGAAGAAGCTAAGCCCGATAGCCTACCTAGAGCGCTCCTTGGGGGAGGCGGCTGGCTACACGCAGAACTCCGTGCCAAATAAACTTTATTCAAGGAAGGGACCAGTGTGTACCTAGAGTGTATATTTACTTGGTAGAAATCACAAGGAGGTAGGCTGCGTGTTCGCTGCAAGCGGGGACCTTATGGCACAAGACTAGCTTTCCCATTTTGAAAGCTCCGTTCATGCTGCCCTGAAGGTAACTAAATAACAGTTTTAGGACGTGTCTTTAGTCTCTGTAGGCAGGGCTCTGGGAAGGGAACGAGTCTTCACTACATCAACAGCGTGCTTTCATAGCCTGGGTGGGAGCTTCTCCTGAGATGCTCTAGAGCTGAAAGGATACTTGACGGGAGTCCTTTCCTCAAGGTAAAGCCTTGACTAGCCCTGCCGAAGCTCAGCTTGGAGCAGTTGCCTTGAGGCCTTAGTTTCAGGTCTGTTTTCTTTTAAGGTTAGTAAGCTTTTCAAGACACCGAGGACCTCGCGTGGGCACCCTATTCCCTGCAAGAACACCGAGTACCGGCAGGCTCCACTGGGCTGCTAAGAAACATCCAGGCCCGGAAACCTTTCCCAGTCACTCTGTGTATGCTGAGTGCAGGGCAACACACTGCACTCTTCCTTGGGAGAGCTGGATTTCCTCAGCACTCCAACAGCTCCAGGAAATGTGTTCTCTCACAACCTCCATGTCATGCAAATCTGCCTCATTGCCCTAGGCTGAGCGGCACTGAGAAACCCAAACTGCTTCGCATTCCTCCTACACAGTCATACCATAAGACCGCATCCTTACAGGAGAAAGTCGGCTGGTGTTCCTGCTGTAACCAAAGCACAGTTCCTCCTCTTACACTGCAGGGTTTTAGAAGAAGCTAAGCCCGATAGCCTACCTAGAGCGTTCCTTGGGGGAGGCGACAGGCTACACGCAGAACTCCGTGCCAAATAAACTTTATTCAAGGAAGGGACCAGTGTGTAGCTAGAGTGTATATTTACTTGGTAGAAATCACAAGGAGGTAGGCTGCGTGTTCGCTGGATACCGGGACCTTATGGCACAAGCCTTGCTTTCCCATTTTGAAACTTCCGTTCATGCTGCCCTGAAGCTACCTAAATAACAGTTTACGACGTGTCTTTACTCACTGTAGGCAGGGCTCTGGGAAGGGAACGAGTGTTCTCTACATCAACAGGGTTCTTTCATAGCCTGGGTGAGAGCTTCTCCTGAGACGCTCTAGAGCTAAAAGGAAACTTGACGTGAGTCCTTTCCTCAAGGTAAAGCCTTGAATAGCCCTGCCAAAGCTAAGCTTCGAGCAGTTGCCTTGAGGCATTAGTTTCAGGTCTGCTTTCTTTTAACGTTAGTACGCTTTTCAAGACACCGAGGACCTCTCGTGGGCAACCTATTGGCTTCAAGAGCATCGCGTAACGGCAGGCTCCACTGGGCTGGTAAGAAATATCCAGGGCTGGAAAACTTTCCAAGTAACTCTGTGTATGCTGAGTGTAGGGCAACACACTGCACTCTTCCTTGGGAGAGCTAGATTTCCTAAGCACTCCAACAGCTCCAGGAAATCTGTTCTCTCACGTCCTACATATCATGCAATCTGCCTCATTGCCCTAGGCTGAGCGGCACTGAGAAACCAAAACTGCTTTGCCTTCCTTCTACAAAGTCATACCTTAAGACACCATCCTTACAGGAGAATGTAGGCTTGCGTTCCTGCTGCAACCAAAGCACAGTTCTTCCTCTTATATTGCAGGGTTTTAGAAGAGGCTAAGCCCCGAAAGCGTACCTAGAGCGTTCTTTGGGACAAACAGTGAGATACACGTAGAACTCCGTGCCAAGAAATCGTTATACATGGAAGGGACCACTGTGTAGCTAGAGTGCATATTTACTTGGTAGAAATCACAAGGAGGTAGACTGCGTTTTCCCTGGAAACAGGGACTTGATGGCACAAGAACTGCTTTCCCATTTTGAAAGCTCCATTCATGCTGCCTTCAAGCTACCTAAACAACAGTCTTTGGGACGGGTCTCTGGTCATTGTAGGCAGCATCCTGGGAAGGGAACGAGTGTTCTCTACATCAACAGGGTGCTTTCATAGCCTGGGGGGGAGCTTCTCCTGAGACGCTCTAGAGCTGAAAGGATACTTGACGTGAGTCCTTAATTCAAGGTAAAGCCTTGACTAGCCCTGCCGAAGCTCAGCTTGGAGCAGTTGCCTTGAGGCCTTAGTTTCAGGTCTGTTTTCTTTTAAGGTTAGTAAGCTTTTCAAGACACCGAGGACCTCGCGTGGGCACCCTATTCCCTGCAAGAACACCGAGTACCGGCAGGCTCCACTGGGCTGCTAAGAAACATCCAGGCCCGGAAACCTTTCCCAGTCACTCTGTGTATGCTGAGTGGAGGGCAACACACTGCAGTCTTCCTTGGGAGAGCTAGATTTCCTCAGCACTCCAACAGCTCCAGGAAATGTGTTCTCTCACGTCCTACATGTCATGCAAATCTGCCTCATTGCCCTAGGCTGAGCGGCACTGAGAAACCCAAACTGCTTCTCATTCCTCCTGCAAAGTCATACCTTAACACCCCATCCTTACAGAGGAATGTCGGCCTGCATTCCTGCTGTAACCAAACTACAGTTCTTCCTATTACAGGGCAGGGTTTTAGAAGAAGCTAAGCCCAATAGCTTAACTAGAGCGCTCCTTGGGGGAGGCAGTTGGCTACACGCAGAACTCCGTGCCAAATAAAGTTTATTCAAGGAAGGGACCAGTGTGTAGCTACAGTGTACATTTACTTGGTAGAAATCACAAGGAGCTACGCTGCGTTTTCGCTGGATACGGGGACCTTGTGGCACAAGCCTTGCTTTCCCATTTTGAAAGCTCCGTTCATGCTGCCCTGAAGCTACCTAAATAACAGTTTTAGGACGTGTCTTTAGTCTCTGTAGGCAGGGCTCTGGGAAGGGAACGAGTCTTCACTACATCAACAGCGTGCTTTCATAGCCTGGGTGGGAGCTTTTCCTGAGATGCTCTAGAGCTGAAAGGATACTTGACGTGAGTCCTTTCCTCAAGGTAAAGCCTTGAATAGCCCTGCTGAATCTGAACTTCGAGCAGTTGCCTTGAGGCCTTAGTTTCAGGTCTGCTTTCTTTTAAGGTTAGTAAGCTTTTCAAGACACCGGGGACCTCGCGTGGGCACCCTATTCCCTGCAAGAACACCAAGTACCGGCAGGCTCCACTGGGCTGCTAAGAAGCATCCAGGCCCGAAAACCTTTCCCAGTCACTCTGTGTATGCTGAGTGCAGGGCAACACACTGCACTCTTCCTTGGGAGAGCTGCATTTCCTCAGCACTCCAACAGCTCCAGGTAATGTGTTCCCTCACAACCTACAGGTCATGCAAATCTGCCTCATTGCCCTAGGCTGAGCGGCACTGAGAAACCCAAACTGCTTCGCATTCCTCCTACACAGTCATACCATAAGACCGCATCCTTACAGGAGAAAGTCGGCTGGCGTTCCTGCTGTAACCAAGGCACAGTTCTTCCTCTTACACTGCAGTGTTTTAGAAGAAGCTAAGCCCGATAGCCTACCGAGAGCGCTCCTTGGGGGAGGCGGCTGGCTACACGCAGAACTCCATGCCAAATAAACTTTATTCAAGGAAGGGACCAGTGTGTATCTAGAGTGTATATTTACTTGGTAGAAATCACAAGGAGGTAGGCTGCGTGTTCGCTGGAAGCGGGGACCTTATGGCACAAGTCTTGCTTTCCCATTTTGAAAGCTCCATTCATGCTCTTCTGAAGCTAACTAAATAACAGTTTTAGGACGTGCTTTTAGTCACTGTAGGCAGGGCTCTGGGAAGGGAACGAGTGTTCTCTCCATCAACAGGGTGCTTTCATAGCCGGGGTGGGAGCTTCTCCAGAGACGCTCTAGAGCTAAAAGGAAACTTGACGTGAGTCCTTTCCTCAAGGTAAAGCCTTGAATAGCCCTGCCGAAGCTAAGCTTCGAGCAGTTGCCTTGAGGCATTAGTTTCAGGTCTGCTTTCTTTTAACGTTAGCACTCTTTTCAAGACACCGAGGACCTCTCGTGGGCAACCTATTGGCTTCAAGAACATCGCGTAACGGCAGGCTCCACTGGGCTGGTAAGAAATATCCAGGGCTGGAAATCTTTCCAAGTAACTCTGTGTATCCTGAGTGTAGGGCAACACACTGCACTCTTCCTTGGGAGAGCTAGATTTCCTAAGCACTCCAACAGCTCCAGGAAATCTATTCTCTCACGTCCTACATATCATGCAATCTGCCTCATTGCCCTAGGCTGAGCGGCACTGAGAAACCAAAACTGCTTTGCCTTCCTTCTACAAAGTCATACCTTAAGACACCATCCTTACAGGAGAATGTAGGCTTGCGTTCCTGCTGCAACCAAAGCACAGTTCTTCCTCTTATATTGCAGGGTTTTAGAAGAGGCTAAGCCCCGAAAGCGTACCTAGAGCGTTCCTTGGGAGAAACAGTGGGATACACGCAGAACTCCGTGCCAAGAAAACGTTATACATGGAAGGGACCAGTGTGTAGCTAGAGTGCATATTTGCTTGGTAGAAATCACAAGGAGGTAGGCTGCGTTTTCCCTGGAAACAGGGACTTGATGGCACAAGCCTTGCTTTCCCATTTTGAAAGCTCCATTCATGCTGCCCTGAAGCTAACTAAATAACAGTTTTAGGACGTGTCTTTAGTCTCTGTAGGCAGGGCTCTGGGAAGGGAACGAGTCTTCACTACATCAACAGCGTGCTTTCATACCCTGGGTGGGAGCTTCTCCTGAGATGCTCTAGAGCTGAAAGGATACTTGACGTGAGTCCTTTCCTCAAGGTAGAGCCTTGAATAGCCCTGCCGAATCTCAGATTCGAACAGGCGCCTTGAGGCCTTAGATTCAGGTCTGTATTCTTTTAAAATTAGTAAGCTTTTCAAGACACCGAGGACCTCGCGTGGGCACCCTATTCCCTGCAGGAACACCGAGTACCGGCAGGCTCCACTGGGCTCCTAAGAAACATCCAGGCCCGGAAAACTTTCCCAGTCACTCTGTGTATGCTGAGTGCAGGGCAACACACTGCACACTTCCTTGGGAGAGCTGGCTTTCCTCAGCACTCCAACAGCTCCAGGAAATGTGTTCTCTCACGTCCTACATGTCATGCAAATCTGCCTCATTGCCCTAGGCTGAGCGGCACTGAGAAACCCAAACTGCTTCGCATTCCTCCTACACAGTCATACCATAAGACCGCATCCTTACAGGAGAAAGTCGGCTGGCATTCCTGCTGTAACCAAAGCACAGTTCTTCCTCTTACACTGCAGGGTTTTAGAAGAAGCTAAGCCCGATAGCCTACCTAGAGCGCTCCTTGGGGGAGGCGGCTGGCTACACGCAGAACTCCGTGCCAAATAAACTTTATTCAAGGAAGGGACCAGTGTGTACCTAGAGTGTATATTTACTTGGTAGAAATCACAAGGAGGTAGGCTGCGTGTTCGCTGCAAGCGGGGACCTTATGGCACAAGACTAGCTTTCCCATTTTGAAAGCTCCGTTCATGCTGCCCTGAAGGTAACTAAATAACAGTTTTAGGACGTGTCTTTAGTCTCTGTAGGCAGGGCTCTGGGAAGGGAACGAGTCTTCACTACATCAACAGCGTGCTTTCATAGCCTGGGTGGGAGCTTCTCCTGAGATGCTCTAGAGCTGAAAGGATACTTGACGGGAGTCCTTTCCTCAAGGTAAAGCCTTGAATAGCCCTGCCGAATCTAAGCTTCGAGCAGTCGCCTTGAGGCCTTAGTTTCAGGTCTGTTTTCTTTTAAGGTTAGTAAGCTTTTCAAGACACCGAGGACCTCGCGTGGGCACCCTATTCCCTGCAAGAACACCGAGTACCGGCAGGCTCCACTGGGCTGCTAAGAAACATCCAGGCCCGGAAACCTTTCCCAGTCACTCTGTGTATGCTGAGTGGAGGGCAACACACTGCACTCTTCCTTGGGAGAGCTGGATTTCCTCAGCACTCCAACAGCTCCAGGAAATGTGTTCTCTCACAACCTCCATGTCATGCAAATCTGCCTCATTGCCCTAGGCTGAGCGGCACTGAGAAACCCAAACTGCTTCGCATTCCTCCTACACAGTCATACCATAAGACCGCATCCTTACAGGAGAAAGTCGGCTGGTGTTCCTGCTGTAACCAAAGCACAGTTCTTCCTCTTACACTGCAGGGTTTTAGAAGAAGCTAAGCCCGATAGCCTACCTAGAGCGTTCCTTGGGGGAGGCGACAGGCTACACGCAGAACTCCGTGCCAAATAAACTTTATTCAAGGAAGGGACCAGTGTGTAGCTAGAGTGTATATTTACTTGGTAGAAATCACAAGGAGGTAGGCTGCGTGTTCGCTGGATACGGGGAACTTATGGCACAAGCCTTGCTTTCCCATTTTGAAAGCTCCGTTCATGCTGCCCTGAAGCTACCTAAATAACAGTTTACGACGTGTCTTTACTCACTGTAGGCAGGGCTCTGGGAAGGGAACGAGTGTTCTCTACATCAACAGGGTTCTTTCATAGCCTGGGTGAGAGCTTCTCCTGAGACGCTCTAGAGCTAAAAGGAAACTTGACGTGAGTCCTTTCCTCAAGGTAAAGCCTTGAATAGCCCTGCCAAAGCTAAGCTTCGAGCAGTTGCCTTGAGGCATTAGTTTCAGGTCTGCTTTCTTTTAACGTTAGTACGCTTTTCAAGACACCGAGGACCTCTCGTGGGCAACCTATTGGCTTCAAGAGCATCGCGTAACGGCAGGCTCCACTGGGCTGGTAAGAAATATCCAGGGCTGGAAAACTTTCCAAGTAACTCTGTGTATGCTGAGTGTAGGGCAACACACTGCACTCTTCCTTGGGAGAGCTAGATTTCCTAAGCACTCCAACAGCTCCAGGAAATCTGTTCTCTCACGTCCTACATATCATGCAATCTGCCTCATTGCCCTAGGCTGAGCGGCACTGAGAAACCAAAACTGCTTTGCCTTCCTTCTACAAAGTCATACCTTAAGACACCATCCTTACAGGAGAATGTAGGCTTGCGTTCCTGCTGCAACCAAAGCACAGTTCTTCCTCTTATATTGCAGGGTTTTAGAAGAGGCTAAGCCCCGAAAGCGTACCTAGAGCGTTCTTTGGGACAAACAGTGAGATACACGTAGAACTCCGTGCCAAGAAATCGTTATACATGGAAGGGACCACTGTGTAGCTAGAGTGCATATTTACTTGGTAGAAATCACAAGGAGGTAGACTGCGTTTTCCCTGGAAACAGGGACTTGATGGCACAAGAACTGCTTTCCCATTTTGAAAGCTCCATTCATGCTGCCTTCAAGCTACCTAAACAACAGTCTTTGGGACGGGTCTCTGGTCATTGTAGGCAGCATCCTGGGAAGGGAACGAGTGTTCTCTACATCAACAGGGTGCTTTCATAGCCTGGGGGGGAGCTTCTCCTGAGACGCTCTAGAGCTGAAAGGATACTTGACGTGAGTCCTTAATTCAAGGTAAAGCCTTGACTAGCCCTGCCGAAGCTCAGCTTGGAGCAGTTGCCTTGAGGCCTTAGTTTCAGGTCTGTTTTCTTTTAAGGTTAGTAAGCTTTTCAAGACACCGAGGACCTCGCGTGGGCACCCTATTCCCTGCAAGAACACCGAGTACCGGCAGGCTCCACTGGGCTGCTAAGAAACATCCAGGCCCGGAAACCTTTCCCAGTCACTCTGTGTATGCTGAGTGGAGGGCAACACACTGCAGTCTTCCTTGGGAGAGCTAGATTTCCTCAGCACTCCAACAGCTCCAGGAAATGTGTTCTCTCACGTCCTACATGTCATGCAAATCTGCCTCATTGCCCTAGGCTGAGCGGCACTGAGAAACCCAAACTGCTTCTCATTCCTCCTGCAAAGTCATACCTTAACACCCCATCCTTACAGAGGAATGTCGGCCTGCATTCCTGCTGTAACCAAACTACAGTTCTTCCTATTACAGGGCAGGGTTTTAGAAGAAGCTAAGCCCAATAGCTTAACTAGAGCGCTCCTTGGGGGAGGCAGTTGGCTACACGCAGAACTCCGTGCCAAATAAAGTTTATTCAAGGAAGGGACCAGTGTGTAGCTACAGTGTACATTTACTTGGTAGAAATCACAAGGAGCTACGCTGCGTTTTCGCTGGATACGGGGACCTTGTGGCACAAGCCTTGCTTTCCCATTTTGAAAGCTCCGTTCATGCTGCCCTGAAGCTACCTAAATAACAGTTTTAGGACGTGTCTTTAGTCTCTGTAGGCAGGGCTCTGGGAAGGGAACGAGTCTTCACTACATCAACAGCGTGCTTTCATAGCCTGGGTGGGAGCTTTTCCTGAGATGCTCTAGAGCTGAAAGGATACTTGACGTGAGTCCTTTCCTCAAGGTAAAGCCTTGAATAGCCCTGCTGAATCTGAACTTCGAGCAGTTGCCTTGAGGCCTTAGTTTCAGGTCTGCTTTCTTTTAAGGTTAGTAAGCTTTTCAAGACACCGGGGACCTCGCGTGGGCACCCTATTCCCTGCAAGAACACCAAGTACCGGCAGGCTCCACTGGGCTGCTAAGAAGCATCCAGGCCCGAAAACCTTTCCCAGTCACTCTGTGTATGCTGAGTGCAGGGCAACACACTGCACTCTTCCTTGGGAGAGCTGCATTTCCTCAGCACTCCAACAGCTCCAGGTAATGTGTTCCCTCACAACCTACAGGTCATGCAAATCTGCCTCATTGCCCTAGGCTGAGCGGCACTGAGAAACCCAAACTGCTTCGCATTCCTCCTACACAGTCATACCATAAGACCGCATCCTTACAGGAGAAAGTCGGCTGGCGTTCCTGCTGTAACCAAGGCACAGTTCTTCCTCTTACACTGCAGTGTTTTAGAAGAAGCTAAGCCCGATAGCCTACCGAGAGCGCTCCTTGGGGGAGGCGGCTGGCTACACGCAGAACTCCATGCCAAATAAACTTTATTCAAGGAAGGGACCAGTGTGTATCTAGAGTGTATATTTACTTGGTAGAAATCACAAGGAGGTAGGCTGCGTGTTCGCTGGAAGCGGGGACCTTATGGCACAAGTCTTGCTTTCCCATTTTGAAAGCTCCATTCATGCTCTTCTGAAGCTAACTAAATAACAGTTTTAGGACGTGCTTTTAGTCACTGTAGGCAGGGCTCTGGGAAGGGAACGAGTGTTCTCTCCATCAACAGGGTGCTTTCATAGCCGGGGTGGGAGCTTCTCCAGAGACGCTCTAGAGCTAAAAGGAAACTTGACGTGAGTCCTTTCCTCAAGGTAAAGGCTTGAATAGCCCTGCCGAAGCTAAGCTTGGAGCAGTTGCCTTGAGGCATTAGTTTCAGGTCTGCTTTCTTTTAACGTTAGCACGCTTTTCAAGACACCGAGGACCTCTCGTGGGCAACCTATTGGCTTCAAGAACATCGCGTAACGGCAGGCTCCACTGGGCTGGTAAGAAATATCCAGGGCTGGAAATCTTTCCAAGTAACTCTGTGTATCCTGAGTGTAGGGCAACACACTGCACTCTTCCTTGGGAGAGCTAGATTTCCTAAGCACTCCAACAGCTCCAGGAAATCTATTCTCTCACGTCCTACATATCATGCAATCTGCCTCATTGCCCTAGGCTGAGCGGCACTGAGAAACCAAAACTGCTTTGCCTTCCTTCTACAAAGTCATACCTTAAGACACCATCCTTACAGGAGAATGTAGGCTTGCGTTCCTGCTGCAACCAAAGCACAGTTCTTCCTCTTATATTGCAGGGTTTTAGAAGAGGCTAAGCCCCGAAAGCGTACCTAGAGCGTTCCTTGGGAGAAACAGTGGGATACACGCAGAACTCCGTGCCAAGAAAACGTTATACATGGAAGGGACCAGTGTGTAGCTAGAGTGCATATTTGCTTGGTAGAAATCACAAGGAGGTAGGCTGCGTTTTCCCTGGAAACAGGGACTTGATGGCACAAGCCTTGCTTTCCCATTTTGAAAGCTCCATTCATGCTGCCCTGAAGCTAACTAAATAACAGTTTTAGGACGTGTCTTTAGTCTCTGTAGGCAGGGCTCTGGGAAGGGAACGAGTCTTCACTACATCAACAGCGTGCTTTCATACCCTGGGTGGGAGCTTCTCCTGAGATGCTCTAGAGCTGAAAGGATACTTGACGTGAGTCCTTTCCTCAAGGTAGAGCCTTGAATAGCCCTGCCGAATCTCAGATTCGAACAGGCGCCTTGAGGCCTTAGATTCAGGTCTGTATTCTTTTAAAATTAGTAAGCTTTTCAAGACACCGAGGACCTCGCGTGGGCACCCTATTCCCTGCAGGAACACCGAGTACCGGCAGGCTCCACTGGGCTCCTAAGAAACATCCAGGCCCGGAAAACTTTCCCAGTCACTCTGTGTATGCTGAGTGCAGGGCAACACACTGCACACTTCCTTGGGAGAGCTGGCTTTCCTCAGCACTCCAACAGCTCCAGGAAATGTGTTCTCTCACGTCCTACATGTCATGCAAATCTGCCTCATTGCCCTAGGCTGAGCGGCACTGAGAAACCCAAACTGCTTCGCATTCCTCCTACACAGTCATACCATAAGACCGCATCCTTACAGGAGAAAGTCGGCTGGCATTCCTGCTGTAACCAAAGCACAGTTCTTCCTCTTACACTGCAGGGTTTTAGAAGAAGCTAAGCCCGATAGCCTACCTAGAGCGCTCCTTGGGGGAGGCGGCTGGCTACACGCAGAACTCCGTGCCAAATAAACTTTATTCAAGGAAGGGACCAGTGTGTACCTAGAGTGTATATTTACTTGGTAGAAATCACAAGGAGGTAGGCTGCGTGTTCGCTGCAAGCGGGGACCTTATGGCACAAGACTAGCTTTCCCATTTTGAAAGCTCCGTTCATGCTGCCCTGAAGGTAACTAAATAACAGTTTTAGGACGTGTCTTTAGTCTCTGTAGGCAGGGCTCTGGGAAGGGAACGAGTCTTCACTACATCAACAGCGTGCTTTCATAGCCTGGGTGGGAGCTTCTCCTGAGATGCTCTAGAGCTGAAAGGATACTTGACGGGAGTCCTTTCCTCAAGGTAAAGCCTTGAATAGCCCTGCCGAATCTAAGCTTCGAGCAGTCGCCTTGAGGCCTTAGTTTCAGGTCTGTTTTCTTTTAAGGTTAGTAAGCTTTTCAAGACACCGAGGACCTCGCGTGGGCACCCTATTCCCTGCAAGAACACCGAGTACCGGCAGGCTCCACTGGGCTGCTAAGAAACATCCAGGCCCGGAAACCTTTCCCAGTCACTCTGTGTATGCTGAGTGGAGGGCAACACACTGCACTCTTCCTTGGGAGAGCTGGATTTCCTCAGCACTCCAACAGCTCCAGGAAATGTGTTCTCTCACAACCTCCATGTCATGCAAATCTGCCTCATTGCCCTAGGCTGAGCGGCACTGAGAAACCCAAACTGCTTCGCATTCCTCCTACACAGTCATACCATAAGACCGCATCCTTACAGGAGAAAGTCGGCTGGTGTTCCTGCTGTAACCAAAGCACAGTTCTTCCTCTTACACTGCAGGGTTTTAGAAGAAGCTAAGCCCGATAGCCTACCTAGAGCGTTCCTTGGGGGAGGCGACAGGCTACACGCAGAACTCCGTGCCAAATAAACTTTATTCAAGGAAGGGACCAGTGTGTAGCTAGAGTGTATATTTACTTGGTAGAAATCACAAGGAGGTAGGCTGCGTGTTCGCTGGATACGGGGAACTTATGGCACAAGCCTTGCTTTCCCATTTTGAAAGCTCCGTTCATGCTGCCCTGAAGCTACCTAAATAACAGTTTACGACGTGTCTTTACTCACTGTAGGCAGGGCTCTGGGAAGGGAACGAGTGTTCTCTACATCAACAGGGTTCTTTCATAGCCTGGGTGAGAGCTTCTCCTGAGACGCTCTAGAGCTAAAAGGAAACTTGACGTGAGTCCTTTCCTCAAGGTAAAGCCTTGAATAGCCCTGCCAAAGCTAAGCTTCGAGCAGTTGCCTTGAGGCATTAGTTTCAGGTCTGCTTTCTTTTAACGTTAGTACGCTTTTCAAGACACCGAGGACCTCTCGTGGGCAACCTATTGGCTTCAAGAGCATCGCGTAACGGCAGGCTCCACTGGGCTGGTAAGAAATATCCAGGGCTGGAAAACTTTCCAAGTAACTCTGTGTATGCTGAGTGTAGGGCAACACACTGCACTCTTCCTTGGGAGAGCTAGATTTCCTAAGCACTCCAACAGCTCCAGGAAATCTGTTCTCTCACGTCCTACATATCATGCAATCTGCCTCATTGCCCTAGGCTGAGCGGCACTGAGAAACCAAAACTGCTTTGCCTTCCTTCTACAAAGTCATACCTTAAGACACCATCCTTACAGGAGAATGTAGGCTTGCGTTCCTGCTGCAACCAAAGCACAGTTCTTCCTCTTATATTGCAGGGTTTTAGAAGAGGCTAAGCCCCGAAAGCGTACCTAGAGCGTTCTTTGGGACAAACAGTGAGATACACGTAGAACTCCGTGCCAAGAAATCGTTATACATGGAAGGGACCACTGTGTAGCTAGAGTGCATATTTACTTGGTAGAAATCACAAGGAGGTAGACTGCGTTTTCCCTGGAAACAGGGACTTGATGGCACAAGAACTGCTTTCCCATTTTGAAAGCTCCATTCATGCTGCCTTCAAGCTACCTAAACAACAGTCTTTGGGACGGGTCTCTGGTCATTGTAGGCAGCATCCTGGGAAGGGAACGAGTGTTCTCTACATCAACAGGGTGCTTTCATAGCCTGGGGGGGAGCTTCTCCTGAGACGCTCTAGAGCTGAAAGGATACTTGACGTGAGTCCTTAATTCAAGGTAAAGCCTTGACTAGCCCTGCCGAAGCTCAGCTTGGAGCAGTTGCCTTGAGGCCTTAGTTTCAGGTCTGTTTTCTTTTAAGGTTAGTAAGCTTTTCAAGACACCGAGGACCTCGCGTGGGCACCCTATTCCCTGCAAGAACACCGAGTACCGGCAGGCTCCACTGGGCTGCTAAGAAACATCCAGGCCCGGAAACCTTTCCCAGTCACTCTGTGTATGCTGAGTGGAGGGCAACACACTGCAGTCTTCCTTGGGAGAGCTAGATTTCCTCAGCACTCCAACAGCTCCAGGAAATGTGTTCTCTCACGTCCTACATGTCATGCAAATCTGCCTCATTGCCCTAGGCTGAGCGGCACTGAGAAACCCAAACTGCTTCTCATTCCTCCTGCAAAGTCATACCTTAACACCCCATCCTTACAGAGGAATGTCGGCCTGCATTCCTGCTGTAACCAAACTACAGTTCTTCCTATTACAGGGCAGGGTTTTAGAAGAAGCTAAGCCCAATAGCTTAACTAGAGCGCTCCTTGGGGGAGGCAGTTGGCTACACGCAGAACTCCGTGCCAAATAAAGTTTATTCAAGGAAGGGACCAGTGTGTAGCTACAGTGTACATTTACTTGGTAGAAATCACAAGGAGCTACGCTGCGTTTTCGCTGGATACGGGGACCTTGTGGCACAAGCCTTGCTTTCCCATTTTGAAAGCTCCGTTCATGCTGCCCTGAAGCTACCTAAATAACAGTTTTAGGACGTGTCTTTAGTCTCTGTAGGCAGGGCTCTGGGAAGGGAACGAGTCTTCACTACATCAACAGCGTGCTTTCATAGCCTGGGTGGGAGCTTTTCCTGAGATGCTCTAGAGCTGAAAGGATACTTGACGTGAGTCCTTTCCTCAAGGTAAAGCCTTGAATAGCCCTGCTGAATCTGAACTTCGAGCAGTTGCCTTGAGGCCTTAGTTTCAGGTCTGCTTTCTTTTAAGGTTAGTAAGCTTTTCAAGACACCGGGGACCTCGCGTGGGCACCCTATTCCCTGCAAGAACACCAAGTACCGGCAGGCTCCACTGGGCTGCTAAGAAGCATCCAGGCCCGAAAACCTTTCCCAGTCACTCTGTGTATGCTGAGTGCAGGGCAACACACTGCACTCTTCCTTGGGAGAGCTGCATTTCCTCAGCACTCCAACAGCTCCAGGTAATGTGTTCCCTCACAACCTACAGGTCATGCAAATCTGCCTCATTGCCCTAGGCTGAGCGGCACTGAGAAACCCAAACTGCTTCGCATTCCTCCTACACAGTCATACCATAAGACCGCATCCTTACAGGAGAAAGTCGGCTGGCGTTCCTGCTGTAACCAAGGCACAGTTCTTCCTCTTACACTGCAGTGTTTTAGAAGAAGCTAAGCCCGATAGCCTACCGAGAGCGCTCCTTGGGGGAGGCGGCTGGCTACACGCAGAACTCCATGCCAAATAAACTTTATTCAAGGAAGGGACCAGTGTGTATCTAGAGTGTATATTTACTTGGTAGAAATCACAAGGAGGTAGGCTGCGTGTTCGCTGGAAGCGGGGACCTTATGGCACAAGTCTTGCTTTCCCATTTTGAAAGCTCCATTCATGCTCTTCTGAAGCTAACTAAATAACAGTTTTAGGACGTGCTTTTAGTCACTGTAGGCAGGGCTCTGGGAAGGGAACGAGTGTTCTCTCCATCAACAGGGTGCTTTCATAGCCGGGGTGGGAGCTTCTCCAGAGACGCTCTAGAGCTAAAAGGAAACTTGACGTGAGTCCTTTCCTCAAGGTAAAGCCTTGAATAGCCCTGCCGAAGCTAAGCTTGGAGCAGTTGCCTTGAGGCATTAGTTTCAGGTCTGCTTTCTTTTAACGTTAGCACGCTTTTCAAGACACCGAGGACCTCTCGTGGGCAACCTATTGGCTTCAAGAACATCGCGTAACGGCAGGCTCCACTGGGCTGGTAAGAAATATCCAGGGCTGGAAATCTTTCCAAGTAACTCTGTGTATCCTGAGTGTAGGGCAACACACTGCACTCTTCCTTGGGAGAGCTAGATTTCCTAAGCACTCCAACAGCTCCAGGAAATCTATTCTCTCACGTCCTACATATCATGCAATCTGCCTCATTGCCCTAGGCTGAGCGGCACTGAGAAACCAAAACTGCTTTGCCTTCCTTCTACAAAGTCATACCTTAAGACACCATCCTTACAGGAGAATGTAGGCTTGCGTTCCTGCTGCAACCAAAGCACAGTTCTTCCTCTTATATTGCAGGGTTTTAGAAGAGGCTAAGCCCCGAAAGCGTACCTAGAGCGTTCCTTGGGAGAAACAGTGGGATACACGCAGAACTCCGTGCCAAGAAAACGTTATACATGGAAGGGACCAGTGTGTAGCTAGAGTGCATATTTGCTTGGTAGAAATCACAAGGAGGTAGGCTGCGTTTTCCCTGGAAACAGGGACTTGATGGCACAAGCCTTGCTTTCCCATTTTGAAAGCTCCATTCATGCTGCCCTGAAGCTAACTAAATAACAGTTTTAGGACGTGTCTTTAGTCTCTGTAGGCAGGGCTCTGGGAAGGGAACGAGTCTTCACTACATCAACAGCGTGCTTTCATAGCCTGGGTGGGAGCTTCTCCTGAGATGCTCTAGAGCTGAAAGGATACTTGACGTGAGTCCTTTCCTCAAGGTAGAGCCTTGAATAGCCCTGCCGAATCTCAGATTCGAACAGGCGCCTTGAGGCCTTAGATTCAGGTCTGTATTCTTTTAAAATTAGTAAGCTTTTCAAGACACCGAGGACCTCGCGTGGGCACCCTATTCCCTGCAGGAACACCGAGTACCGGCAGGCTCCACTGGGCTCCTAAGAAACATCCAGGCCCGGAAAACTTTCCCAGTCACTCTGTGTATGCTGAGTGCAGGGCAACACACTGCACACTTCCTTGGGAGAGCTGGCTTTCCTCAGCACTCCAACAGCTCCAGGAAATGTGTTCTCTCACGTCCTACATGTCATGCAAATCTGCCTCATTGCCCTAGGCTGAGCGGCACTGAGAAACCCAAACTGCTTCGCATTCCTCCTACACAGTCATACCATAAGACCGCATCCTTACAGGAGAAAGTCGGCTGGCATTCCTGCTGTAACCAAAGCACAGTTCTTCCTCTTACACTGCAGGGTTTTAGAAGAAGCTAAGCCCGATAGCCTACCTAGAGCGCTCCTTGGGGGAGGCGGCTGGCTACACGCAGAACTCCGTGCCAAATAAACTTTATTCAAGGAAGGGACCAGTGTGTACCTAGAGTGTATATTTACTTGGTAGAAATCACAAGGAGGTAGGCTGCGTGTTCGCTGCAAGCGGGGACCTTATGGCACAAGACTAGCTTTCCCATTTTGAAAGCTCCGTTCATGCTGCCCTGAAGGTAACTAAATAACAGTTTTAGGACGTGTCTTTAGTCTCTGTAGGCAGGGCTCTGGGAAGGGAACGAGTCTTCACTACATCAACAGCGTGCTTTCATAGCCTGGGTGGGAGCTTCTCCTGAGATGCTCTAGAGCTGAAAGGATACTTGACGGGAGTCCTTTCCTCAAGGTAAAGCCTTGAATAGCCCTGCCGAATCTAAGCTTCGAGCAGTCGCCTTGAGGCCTTAGTTTCAGGTCTGTTTTCTTTTAAGGTTAGTAAGCTTTTCAAGACACCGAGGACCTCGCGTGGGCACCCTATTCCCTGCAAGAACACCGAGTACCGGCAGGCTCCACTGGGCTGCTAAGAAACATCCAGGCCCGGAAACCTTTCCCAGTCACTCTGTGTATGCTGAGTGGAGGGCAACACACTGCACTCTTCCTTGGGAGAGCTGGATTTCCTCAGCACTCCAACAGCTCCAGGAAATGTGTTCTCTCACAACCTCCATGTCATGCAAATCTGCCTCATTGCCCTAGGCTGAGCGGCACTGAGAAACCCAAACTGCTTCGCATTCCTCCTACACAGTCATACCATAAGACCGCATCCTTACAGGAGAAAGTCGGCTGGTGTTCCTGCTGTAACCAAAGCACAGTTCTTCCTCTTACACTGCAGGGTTTTAGAAGAAGCTAAGCCCGATAGCCTACCTAGAGCGTTCCTTGGGGGAGGCGACAGGCTACACGCAGAACTCCGTGCCAAATAAACTTTATTCAAGGAAGGGACCAGTGTGTAGCTAGAGTGTATATTTACTTGGTAGAAATCACAAGGAGGTAGGCTGCGTGTTCTCTGGATACGGGGAACTTATGGCACAAGCCTTGCTTTCCCATTTTGAAAGCTCCGTTCATGCTGCCCTGAAGCTACCTAAATAACAGTTTACGACGTGTCTTTACTCACTGTAGGCAGGGCTCTGGGAAGGGAACGAGTGTTCTCTACATCAACAGGGTTCTTTCATAGCCTGGGTGAGAGCTTCTCCTGAGACGCTCTAGAGCTAAAAGGAAACTTGACGTGAGTCCTTTCCTCAAGGTAAAGCCTTGAATAGCCCTGCCAAAGCTAAGCTTCGAGCAGTTGCCTTGAGGCATTAGTTTCAGGTCTGCTTTCTTTTAACGTTAGTACGCTTTTCAAGACACCGAGGACCTCTCGTGGGCAACCTATTGGCTTCAAGAGCATCGCGTAACGGCAGGCTCCACTGGGCTGGTAAGAAATATCCAGGGCTGGAAAACTTTCCAAGTAACTCTGTGTATGCTGAGTGTAGGGCAACACACTGCACTCTTCCTTGGGAGAGCTAGATTTCCTAAGCACTCCAACAGCTCCAGGAAATCTGTTCTCTCACGTCCTACATATCATGCAATCTGCCTCATTGCCCTAGGCTGAGCGGCACTGAGAAACCAAAACTGCTTTGCCTTCCTTCTACAAAGTCATACCTTAAGACACCATCCTTACAGGAGAATGTAGGCTTGCGTTCCTGCTGCAACCAAAGCACAGTTCTTCCTCTTATATTGCAGGGTTTTAGAAGAGGCTAAGCCCCGAAAGCGTACCTAGAGCGTTCTTTGGGACAAACAGTGAGATACACGTAGAACTCCGTGCCAAGAAATCGTTATACATGGAAGGGACCACTGTGTAGCTAGAGTGCATATTTACTTGGTAGAAATCACAAGGAGGTAGACTGCGTTTTCCCTGGAAACAGGGACTTGATGGCACAAGAACTGCTTTCCCATTTTGAAAGCTCCATTCATGCTGCCTTCAAGCTACCTAAACAACAGTCTTTGGGACGGGTCTCTGGTCATTGTAGGCAGCATCCTGGGAAGGGAACGAGTGTTCTCTACATCAACAGGGTGCTTTCATAGCCTGGGGGGGAGCTTCTCCTGAGACGCTCTAGAGCTGAAAGGATACTTGACGTGAGTCCTTAATTCAAGGTAAAGCCTTGACTAGCCCTGCCGAAGCTCAGCTTGGAGCAGTTGCCTTGAGGCCTTAGTTTCAGGTCTGTTTTCTTTTAAGGTTAGTAAGCTTTTCAAGACACCGAGGACCTCGCGTGGGCACCCTATTCCCTGCAAGAACACCGAGTACCGGCAGGCTCCACTGGGCTGCTAAGAAACATCCAGGCCCGGAAACCTTTCCCAGTCACTCTGTGTATGCTGAGTGGAGGGCAACACACTGCAGTCTTCCTTGGGAGAGCTAGATTTCCTCAGCACTCCAACAGCTCCAGGAAATGTGTTCTCTCACGTCCTACATGTCATGCAAATCTGCCTCATTGCCCTAGGCTGAGCGGCACTGAGAAACCCAAACTGCTTCTCATTCCTCCTGCAAAGTCATACCTTAACACCCCATCCTTACAGAGGAATGTCGGCCTGCATTCCTGCTGTAACCAAACTACAGTTCTTCCTATTACAGGGCAGGGTTTTAGAAGAAGCTAAGCCCAATAGCTTAACTAGAGCGCTCCTTGGGGGAGGCAGTTGGCTACACGCAGAACTCCGTGCCAAATAAAGTTTATTCAAGGAAGGGACCAGTGTGTAGCTACAGTGTACATTTACTTGGTAGAAATCACAAGGAGCTACGCTGCGTTTTCGCTGGATACGGGGACCTTGTGGCACAAGCCTTGCTTTCCCATTTTGAAAGCTCCGTTCATGCTGCCCTGAAGCTACCTAAATAACAGTTTTAGGACGTGTCTTTAGTCTCTGTAGGCAGGGCTCTGGGAAGGGAACGAGTCTTCACTACATCAACAGCGTGCTTTCATAGCCTGGGTGGGAGCTTTTCCTGAGATGCTCTAGAGCTGAAAGGATACTTGACGTGAGTCCTTTCCTCAAGGTAAAGCCTTGAATAGCCCTGCTGAATCTGAACTTCGAGCAGTTGCCTTGAGGCCTTAGTTTCAGGTCTGCTTTCTTTTAAGGTTAGTAAGCTTTTCAAGACACCGGGGACCTCGCGTGGGCACCCTATTCCCTGCAAGAACACCAAGTACCGGCAGGCTCCACTGGGCTGCTAAGAAGCATCCAGGCCCGAAAACCTTTCCCAGTCACTCTGTGTATGCTGAGTGCAGGGCAACACACTGCACTCTTCCTTGGGAGAGCTGCATTTCCTCAGCACTCCAACAGCTCCAGGTAATGTGTTCCCTCACAACCTACAGGTCATGCAAATCTGCCTCATTGCCCTAGGCTGAGCGGCACTGAGAAACCCAAACTGCTTCGCATTCCTCCTACACAGTCATACCATAAGACCGCATCCTTACAGGAGAAAGTCGGCTGGTGTTCCTGCTGTAACCAAAGCACAGTTCTTCCTCTTACACTGCAGGGTTTTAGAAGAAGCTAAGCCCGATAGCCTACCGAGAGCGCTCCTTGGGGGAGGCGACAGGCTACACGCAGAACTCCGTGCCAAATAAACTTTATTCAAGGAAGGGACCAGTGTGTAGCTAGAGTGTATATTTACTTGGTAGAAATCACAAGGAGGTAGGCTGCGTGTTCGCTGGATACGGGGAACTTATGGCACAAGCCTTGCTTTCCCATTTTGAAAGCTCCGTTCATGCTGCCCTGAAGCTACCTAAATAACAGTTTACGACGTGTCTTTACTCACTGTAGGCAGGGCTCTGGGAAGGGAACGAGTGTTCTCTACATCAACAGGGTTCTTTCATAGCCTGGGTGAGAGCTTCTCCTGAGACGCTCTAGAGCTAAAAGGAAACTTGACGTGAGTCCTTTCCTCAAGGTAAAGCCTTGAATAGCCCTGCCAAAGCTAAGCTTCGAGCAGTTGCCTTGAGGCATTAGTTTCAGGTCTGCTTTCTTTTAACGTTAGTACGCTTTTCAAGACACCGAGGACCTCTCGTGGGCAACCTATTGGCTTCAAGAGCATCGCGTAACGGCAGGCTCCACTGGGCTGGTAAGAAATATCCAGGGCTGGAAAACTTTCCAAGTAACTCTGTGTATGCTGAGTGTAGGGCAACACACTGCACTCTTCCTTGGGAGAGCTAGATTTCCTAAGCACTCCAACAGCTCCAGGAAATCTGTTCTCTCACGTCCTACATATCATGCAATCTGCCTCATTGCCCTAGGCTGAGCGGCACTGAGAAACCAAAACTGCTTTGCCTTCCTTCTACAAAGTCATACCTTAAGACACCATCCTTACAGGAGAATGTAGGCTTGCGTTCCTGCTGCAACCAAAGCACAGTTCTTCCTCTTATATTGCAGGGTTTTAGAAGAGGCTAAGCCCCGAAAGCGTACCTAGAGCGTTCTTTGGGACAAACAGTGAGATACACGTAGAACTCCGTGCCAAGAAATCGTTATACATGGAAGGGACCACTGTGTAGCTAGAGTGCATATTTACTTGGTAGAAATCACAAGGAGGTAGACTGCGTTTTCCCTGGAAACAGGGACTTGATGGCACAAGAACTGCTTTCCCATTTTGAAAGCTCCATCCATGCTGCCTTCAAGCTACCTAAACAACAGTCTTTGGGACGGGTCTCTGGTCATTGTAGGCAGCATCCTGGGAAGGGAACGAGTGTTCTCTACATCAACAGGGTGCTTTCATAGCCTGGGGGGGAGCTTCTCCTGAGACGCTCTAGAGCTGAAAGGATACTTGACGTGAGTCCTTAATTCAAGGTAAAGCCTTGACTAGCCCTGCCGAAGCTCAGCTTGGAGCAGTTGCCTTGAGGCCTTAGTTTCAGGTCTGTTTTCTTTTAAGGTTAGTAAGCTTTTCAAGACACCGAGGACCTCGCGTGGGCACCCTATTCCCTGCAAGAACACCGAGTACCGGCAGGCTCCACTGGGCTGCTAAGAAACATCCAGGCCCGGAAACCTTTCCCAGTCACTCTGTGTATGCTGAGTGGAGGGCAACACACTGCAGTCTTCCTTGGGAGAGCTAGATTTCCTCAGCACTCCAACAGCTCCAGGAAATGTGTTCTCTCACGTCCTACATGTCATGCAAATCTGCCTCATTGCCCTAGGCTGAGCGGCACTGAGAAACCCAAACTGCTTCGCATTCCTCCTGCAAAGTCATACCTTAACACCCCATCCTTACAGAGGAATGTCGGCCTGCATTCCTGCTGTAACCAAACTACAGTTCTTCCTATTACAGGGCAGGGTTTTAGAAGAAGCTAAGCCCAATAGCTTAACTAGAGCGCTCCTTGGGGGAGGCAGTTGGCTACACGCAGAACTCCGTGCCAAATAAAGTTTATTCAAGGAAGGGACCAGTGTGTAGCTAGAGTGTACATTTACTTGGTAGAAATCACAAGGAGGTAGGCTGCGTTTTCGCTGGATACGGGGACCTTGTGGCACAAGCCTTGCTTTCCCATTTTGAAAGCTCCGTTCATGCTGCCCTGAAGCTACCTAAATAACAGTTTTAGGACGTGTCTTTAGTCTCTGTAGGCAGGGCTCTGGGAAGGGAACGAGTCTTCACTACATCAACAGCGTGCTTTCATAGCCTGGGTGGGAGCTTTTCCTGAGATGCTCTAGAGCTGAAAGGATACTTGACGTGAGTCCTTTCCTCAAGGTAAAGCCTTGAATAGCCCTGCTGAATCTGAACTTCGAGCAGTTGCCTTGAGGCCTTAGTTTCAGGTCTGCTTTCTTTTAAGGTTAGTAAGCTTTTCAAGACACCGGGGACCTCGCGTGGGCACCCTATTCCCTGCAAGAACACCAAGTACCGGCAGGCTCCACTGGGCTGCTAAGAAGCATACAGGCCCGAAAACCTTTCCCAGTCACTCTGTGTATGCTGAGTGCAGGGCAACACACTGCACTCTTCCTTGGGAGAGCTGCATTTCCTCAGCACTCCAACAGCTCCAGGTAATGTGTTCCCTCACAACCTACAGGTCATGCAAATCTGCCTCATTGCCCTAGGCTGAGCGGCACTGAGAAACCCAAACTGCTTCGCATTCCTCCTACACAGTCATACCATAAGACCGCATCCTTACAGGAGAAAGTCGGCTGGCGTTCCTGCTGTAACCAAGGCACAGTTCTTCCTCTTACACTGCAGTGTTTTAGAAGAAGCTAAGCCCGATAGCCTACCGAGAGCGCTCCTTGGGGGAGGCGGCTGGCTACACGCAGAACTCCATGCCAAATAAACTTTATTCAAGGAAGGGACCAGTGTGTATCTAGAGTGTATATTTACTTGGTAGAAATCACAAGGAGGTAGGCTGCGTGTTCGCTGGAAGCGGGGACCTTATGGCACAAGTCTTGCTTTCCCATTTTGAAAGCTCCATTCATGCTCTTCTGAAGCTAACTAAATAACAGTTTTAGGACGTGATTTTAGTCACTGTAGGCAGGGCTCTGGGAAGGGAACGAGCGTTCTCTCCATCAACAGGGTGCTTTCATAGCCGGGGTGGGAGCTTCTCCAGAGACGCTCTAGAGCTAAAAGGAAACTTGACGTGAGTCCTTTCCTCAAGGTAAAGCCTTGAATAGCCCTGCCGAAGCTAAGCTTCGAGCAGTTGCCTTGAGGCATTAGTTTCAGGTCTGCTTTCTTTTAACGTTAGCACGCTTTTCAAGACACCGAGGACCTCTCGTGGGCAACCTATTGGCTTCAAGAACATCGCGTAACGGCAGGCTCCACTGGGCTGGTAAGAAATATCCAGGGCTGGAAATCTTTCCAAGTAACTCTGTGTATCCTGAGTGTAGGGCAACACACTGCACTCTTCCTTGGGAGAGCTAGATTTCCTAAGCACTCCAACAGCTCCAGGAAATCTATTCTCTCACGTCCTACATATCATGCAATCTGCCTCATTGCCCTAGGCTGAGCGGCACTGAGAAACCAAAACTGCTTTGCCTTCCTTCTACAAAGTCATACCTTAAGACACCATCCTTACAGGAGAATGTAGGCTTGCGTTCCTGCTGCAACCAAAGCACAGTTCTTCCTCTTATATTGCAGGGTTTTAGAAGAGGCTAAGCCCCGAAAGCGTACCTAGAGCGTTCCTTGGGAGAAACAGTGGGATACACGCAGAACTCCGTGCCAAGAAAACGTTATACATGGAAGGGACCAGTGTGTAGCTAGAGTGCATATTTGCTTGGTAGAAATCACAAGGAGGTAGGCTGCGTTTTCCCTGGAAACAGGGACTTGATGGCACAAGCCTTGCTTTCCCATTTTGAAAGCTCCATTCATGCTGCCCTGAAGCTAACTAAATAACAGTTTTAGGACGTGTCTTTAGTCTCTGTAGGCAGGGCTCTGGGAAGGGAACGAGTCTTCACTACATCAACAGCGTGCTTTCATAGCCTGGGTGGGAGCTTCTCCTGAGATGCTCTAGAGCTGAAAGGATACTTGATGTGAGTCCTTTCCTCAAGGTAGAGCCTTGAATAGCCCTGCCGAATCTCAGATTCGAGCAGGCGCCTTGAGGCCTTAGATTCAGGTCTGTATTCTTTTAAAATTAGTAAGCTTTTCAAGACACCGAGGACCTCGCGTGGGCACCCTATTCCCTGCAGGAACACCGAGTACCGGCAGGCTCCACTGGGCTCCTAAGAAACATCCAGGCCCGGAAAACTTTCCCAGTCACTCTGTGTATGCTGAGTGCAGGGCAACACACTGCACACTTCCTTGGGAGAGCTGGCTTTCCTCAGCACTCCAACAGCTCCAGGAAATGTGTTCTCTCACGTCCTACATGTCATGCAAATCTGCCTCATTGCCCTAGGCTGAGCGGCACTGAGAAACCCAAACTGCTTCGCATTCCTCCTACACAGTCATACCATAAGACCGCATCCTTACAGGAGAAAGTCGGCTGGCATTCCTGCTGTAACCAAAGCACAGTTCTTCCTCTTACACTGCAGGGTTTTAGAAGAAGCTAAGCCCGATAGCCTACCTAGAGCGCTCCTTGGGGGAGGCGGCTGGCTACACGCAGAACTCCGTGCCAAATAAACTTTATTCAAGGAAGGGACCAGTGTGTACCTAGAGTGTATATTTACTTGGTAGAAATCACAAGGAGGTAGGCTGCGTGTTCGCTGGAAGCGGGGACCTTATGGCACAAGACTAGCTTTCCCATTTTGAAAGCTCCGTTCATGCTGCCCTGAAGGTAACTAAATAACAGTTTTAGGACGTGTCTTTAGTCTCTGTAGGCAGGGCTCTGGGAAGGGAACGAGTCTTCACTACATCAACAGCGTGCTTTCATAGCCTGGGTGGGAGCTTCTCCTGAGATGCTCTAGAGCTGAAAGGATACCTGACGGGAGTCCTTTCCTCAAGGTAAAGCCTTGAATAGCCCTGCCGAATCTAAGCTTCGAGCAGTCGCCTTGAGGCCTTAGTTTCAGGTCTGTTTTCTTTTAAGGTTAGTAAGCTTTTCAAGACACCGGGGACCTCGCGTGGGCACCCTATTCCCTGCAAGAACACCGAATACCGGCAGGCTCCACTGGGCTGCTAAGAAACATCCAGGCCCGGAAACCTTTCCCAGTCACTCTGTGTATGCTGAGTGGAGGGCAACACACTGCACTCTTCCTTGGGAGAGCTGGATTTCCTCAGCACTCCAACAGCTCCAGGAAATGTGTTCTCTCACAACCTCCATGTCATGCAAATCTGCCTCATTGCCCTAGGCTGAGCGGCACTGAGAAACCCAAACTGCTTCGCATTCCTCCTACACAGTCATACCATAAGACCGCATCCTTACAGGAGAAAGTCGGCTGTTGTTCCTGCTGTAACCAAAGCACGGTTCTTCCTCTTACACTGCAGGGTTTTAGAAGAAGCTAAGCCCGATAGCCTACCTAGAGCGTTCCTTGGGGGAGGCGGCAGGCTACACGCAGAACTCCGTGCCAAATAAACTTTATTCAAGGAAGGGACCAGTGTGTAGCTAGAGTGTATATTTACTTGGTAGAAATCACAAGGAGGTAGGCTGCGTGTTCGCTGGATACCGGGACCTTATGGCACAAGCCTTGCTTTCCCATTTTGAAAGCTCCGTTCATGCTGCCCTGAAGCTACCTAAATAACAGTTTACGACGTGCCTTTACTCACTGTAGGCAGGGCTCTGGGAAGGGAACGAGTGTTCTCTACATCAACAGGGTTCTTTCATAGCCTGGGTGAGAGCTTCTCCTGAGACGCTCTAGAGCTAAAAGGAAACTTGACGTGAGTCCTTTCCTCAAGGTAAAGCCTTGAATAGCCCTGCCGAAGCTAAGCTTCGAGCAGTTGCCTTGAGGCATTAGTTTCAGGTCTGCTTTCTTTTAACGTTAGTACGCTTTTCAAGACACCGAGGACCTCTCGTGGGCAACCTATTGGCTTCAAGAGCATCGCGTAACGGCAGGCTCCACTGGGCTGGTAAGAAATATCCAGGGCTGGAAAACTTTCCAAGTAACTCTGTGTATGCTGAGTGTAGGGCAACACACTGCACTCTTCCTTGGGAGAGCTAGATTTCCTAAGCACTCCAACAGCTCCAGGAAATCTGTTCTCTCACGTCCTACATATCAGGCAATCTGCCTCATTGCCCTAGGCTGAGCGGCACTGAGAAACCAAAACTGCTTTGCCTTCCTTCTACAAAGTCATACCTTAAGACACCATCCTTACAGGAGAATGTAGGCTTGCGTTCCTGCTGCAACCAAAGCACAGTTCTTCCTCTTATATTGCAGGGTTTTAGAAGAGGCTAAGCCCCGAAAGCGTACCTAGAGCGTTCTTTGGGACAAACAGTGAGATACACGTAGAACTCCGTGCCAAGAAATCGTTATACATGGAAGGGACCACTGTGTAGCTAGAGTGCATATTTACTTGGTAGAAATCACAAGGAGGTAGACTGCGTTTTCCCTGGAAACAGGGACTTGATGGCACAAGAACTGCTTTCCCATTTTGAAAGCTACATTCATGCTGCCTTCAAGCTACCTAAACAACAGTCTTTGGGACGGGTCTCTGGTCATTGTAGGCAGCATCCTGGGAAGGGAACGAGTGTTCTCTACATCAACAGGGTGCTTTCATAGCCTGGGGGGGAGCTTCTCCTGAGACGCTCTAGAGCTGAAAGGATACTTGACGTGAGTCCTTAATTCAAGGTAAAGCCTTGACTAGCCCTGCCGAAGCTCAGCTTGGAGCAGTTGCCTTGAGGCCTTAGTTTCAGGTCTGTTTTCTTTTAAGGTTAGTAAGCTTTTCAAGACACCGAGGACCTCGCGTGGGCACCCTATTCCCTGCAAGAACACCGAGTACCGGCAGGCTCCACTGGGCTGCTAAGAAACATCCAGGCCCGGAAACCTTTCCCAGTCACTCTGTGTATGCTGAGTGGAGGGCAACACACTGCAGTCTTCCTTGGGAGAGCTAGATTTCCTCAGCACTCCAACAGCTCCAGGAAATGTGTTCTCTCACGTCCTACATGTCATGCAAATCTGCCTCATTGCCCTAGGCTGAGCGGCAACGAGAAACCCAAACTGCTTCTCATTCCTCCTGCAAAGTCATACCTTAACACCCCATCCTTACAGAGGAATGTCGGCCTGCATTCCTGCTGTAACCAAACTACAGTTCTTCCTATTACAGGGCAGGGTTTTAGAAGAAGCTAAGCCCAATAGCTTAACTAGAGCGCTCCTTGGGGGAGGCAGTTGGCTACACGCAGAACTCCGTGCCAAATAAAGTTTATTCAAGGAAGGGACCAGTGTGTAGCTAGAGTGTACATTTACTTGGTAGAAATCACAAGGAGCTACGCTGCGTTTTCGCTGGATACGGGGACCTTGTGGCACAAGCCTTGCTTTCCCATTTTGAAAGCTCCGTTCATGCTGCCCTGAAGCTACCTAAATAACAGTTTTAGGACGTGTCTTTAGTCTCTGTAGGCAGGGCTCTGGGAAGGGAACGAGTCTTCACTACATCAACAGCGTGCTTTCATAGCCTGGGTGGGAGCTTTTCCTGAGATGCTCTAGAGCTGATAGGATACTTGACGTGAGTCCTTTCCTCAAGGTAAAGCCTTGAATAGCCCTGCTGAATCTGAACTTCGAGCAGTTGCCTTGAGGCCTTAGTTTCAGGTCTGCTTTCTTTTAAGGTTAGTAAGCTTTTCAAGACACCGGGGACCTCGCGTGGGCACCCTATCCCTGCAAGAACACCAAGTACCGGCAGGCTCCACTGGGCTGCTAAGAAGCATCCAGGCCCGAAAACCTTTCCCAGTCACTCTGTGTATGCTGAGTGCAGGGCAACACACTGCACTCTTCCTTGGGAGAGCTGCATTTCCTCAGCACTCCAACAGCTCCAGGTAATGTGTTCCCTCACAACCTACAGGTCATGCAAATCTGCCTCATTGCCCTAGGCTGAGCGGCACTGAGAAACCCAAACTGCTTCGCATTCCTCCTACACAGTCATTCCATAAGACCGCATCCTTACAGGAGAAAGTCGGCTGGCGTTCCTGCTGTAACCAAGGCACAGTTCTTCCTCTTACACTGCAGTGTTTTAGAAGAAGCTAAGCCCGATAGCCTACCGAGAGCGCTCCTTGGGGGAGGCGGCTGGCTACACGCAGAACTCCATGCCAAATAAACTTTATTCAAGGAAGGGACCAGTGTGTATCTAGAGTGTATATTTACTTGGTAGAAATCACAAGGAGGTAGGCTGCGTGTTCGCTGGAAGCGGGGACCTTATGGCACAAGTCTTGCTTTCCCATTTTGAAAGCTCCATTCATGCTCTTCTGAAGCTAACTAAATAACAGTTTTAGGACGTGCTTTTAGTCACTGTAGGCAGGGCTCTGGGAAGGGAACGAGTGTTCTCTCCATCAACAGGGTGCTTTCATAGCCGGGGTGGGAGCTTCTCCAGAGACGCTCTAGAGCTAAAAGGAAACTTGACGTGAGTCCTTTCCTCAAGGTAAAGCCTTGAATAGCCCTGCCGAAGCTAAACTTGGAGCAGTTGCCTTGAGGCATTAGTTTCAGGTCTGCTTTCTTTTAACGTTAGCACGCTTTTCAAGACACCGAGGACCTCTCGTGGGCAACCTATTGGCTTCAAGAACATCGCGTAACGGCAGGCTCCACTGGGCTGGTAAGAAATATCCAGGGCTGGAAATCTTTCCAAGTAACTCTGTGTATCCTGAGTGTAGGGCAACACACTGCACTCTTCCTTGGGAGAGCTAGATTTCCTAAGCACTCCAACAGCTCCAGGAAATCTATTCTCTCACGTCCTACATATCATGCAATCTGCCTCATTGCCCTAGGCTGAGCGGCACTGAGAAACCAAAACTGCTTTGCCTTCCTTCTACAAAGTCATACCTTAAGACACCATCCTTACAGGAGAATGTAGGCTTGCGTTCCTGCTGCAACCAAAGCACAGTTCTTCCTCTTATATTGCAGGGTTTTAGAAGAGGCTAAGCCCCGAAAGCGTACCTAGAGCGTTCCTTGGGAGAAACAGTGGGATACACGCAGAACTCCGTGCCAAGAAAACGTTATACATGGAAGGGACCAGTGTGTAGCTAGAGTGCATATTTGCTTGGTAGAAATCACAAGGAGGTAGGCTGCGTTTTCCCTGGAAACAGGGACTTGATGGCACAAGCCTTGCTTTCCCATTTTGAAAGCTCCATTCATGCTGCCCTGAAGCTAACTAAATAACAGTTTTAGGACGTGTCTTTAGTCTCTGTAGGCAGGGCTCTGGGAAGGGAACGAGTCTTCACTACATCAACAGCGTGCTTTCATAGCCTGGGTGGGAGCTTCTCCTGAGATGCTCTAGAGCTGAAAGGATACTTGACGTGAGTCCTTTCCTCAAGGTAGAGCCTTGAATAGCCCTGCCGAATCTCAGATTCGAGCAGGCGCCTTGAGGCCTTAGATTCAGGTCTGTATTCTTTTAAAATTAGTAAGCTTTTCAAGACACCGAGGACCTCGCGTGGGCACCCTATTCCCTGCAAGAACACCGAGTACCGGCAGGCTCCACTGGGCTGCTAAGAAACATCCAGGCCCGGAAAACTTTCCCAGTCACTCTGTGTATGCTGAGTGCAGGGCAACACACTGCACTCTTCCTTGGGAGAGCTGGATTTCCTCAGCACTCCAACAGCTCCAGGAAATGTGTTCTCTCACAACCTCCATGTCATGCAAATCTGCCTCATTGCCCTAGGCTGAGCGGCACTGAGAAACCCAAACTGCTTCGCATTCCTCCTACACAATCATACCATAAGACCGCATCCTTACAGGAGAAAGTCGGCTGGTGTTCCTGCTGTAACCAAAGCACAGTTCTTCCTCTTACACTGCAGGGTTTTAGAAGAAGCTAAGCCCGATAGCCTACCTAGAGCGTTCCTTGGGCGAGGCGACAGGCTACACGCAGAACTCCGTGCCAAATAAACTTTATTCAAGGAAGGGACCAGTGTGTAGCTAGAGTGTATATTTACTTGGTAGAAATCACAAGGAGGTAGGCTGCGTGTTCGCTGGATACCGGGACCTTATGGCACAAGCCTTGCTTTCCCATTTTGAAAGCTCCGTTCATGCTGCCCTGAAGCTACCTAAATAACAGTTTACGACGTGCCTTTACTCACTGTAGGCAGGGCTCTGGGAAGGGAACGAGTGTTCTCTACATCAACAGGGTTCTTTCATAGCCTGGGTGAGAGCTTCTCCTGAGACGCTCTAGAGCTAAAAGGAAACTTGACGTGAGTCCTTTCCTCAAGGTAAAGCCTTGAATAGCCCTGCCGAAGCTAAGCTTCGAGCAGTTGCCTTGAGGCATTAGTTTCAGGTCTGCTTTCTTTTAACGTTAGTATGCTTTTCAAGACACCGAGGACCTCTCGTGGGCAACCTATTGGCTTCAAGAGCATCGCGTAACGGCAGGCTCCACTGGGCTGGTAAGAAATATCCAGGGCTGGAAAACTTTCCAAGTAACTCTGTGTATGCTGAGTGTAGGGCAACACACTGCACTCTTCCTTGGGAGAGCTAGATTTCCTAAGCACTCCAACAGCTCCAGGAAATCTGTTCTCTCACGTCCTACATATCATGCAATCTGCCTCATTGCCCTAGGCTGAGCGGCACTGAGAAACCAAAACTGCTTTGCCTTCCTTCTACAAAGTCATACCTTAAGACACCATCCTTACAGGAGAATGTAGGCTTGCGTTCCTGCTGCAACCAAAGCACAGTTCTTCCTCTTATATTGCAGGGTTTTAGAAGAGGCTAAGCCCCGAAAGCGTACCTAGAGCGTTCTTTGGGACAAACAGTGAGATACACGTAGAACTCCGTGCCAAGAAATCGTTATACATGGAAGGGACCACTGTGTAGCTAGAGTGCATATTTACTTGGTAGAAATCACAAGGAGGTAGACTGCGTTTTCCCTGGAAACAGGGACTTGATGGCACAAGAACTGCTTTCCCATTTTGAAAGCTCCATTCATGCTGCCTTCAAGCTACCTAAACAACAGTCTTTGGGACGGGTCTCTGGTCATTGTAGGCAGCATCCTGGGAAGGGAACGAGTGTTCTCTACATCAACAGGGTGCTTTCATAGCCTGGGGGGGAGCTTCTCCTGAGACGCTCTAGAGCTGAAAGGATACTTGACGTGAGTCCTTAATTCAAGGTAAAGCCTTGACTAGCCCTGCCGAAGCTCAGCTTGGAGCAGTTGCCTTGAGGCCTTAGTTTCAGGTCTGTTTTCTTTTAAGGTTAGTAAGCTTTTCAAGACACCGAGGACCTCGCGTGGGCACCCTATTCCCTGCAAGAACACCGAGTACCGGCAGGCTCCACTGGGCTGCTAAGAAACATCCAGGCCCGGAAACCTTTCCCAGTCACTCTGTGTATGCTGAGTGGAGGGCAACACACTGCAGTCTTCCTTGGGAGAGCTAGATTTCCTCAGCACTCCAACAGCTCCAGGAAATGTGTTCTCTCACGTCCTACATGTCATGCAAATCTGCCTCATTGCCCTAGGCTGAGCGGCACTGAGAAACCCAAACTGCTTCTCATTCCTCCTGCAAAGTCATACCTTAACACCCCATCCTTACAGAGGAATGTCGGCCTGCATTCCTGCTGTAACCAAACTACAGTTCTTCCTATTACAGGGCAGGGTTTTAGAAGAAGCTAAGCCCAATAGCTTAACTAGAGCGCTCCTTGGGGGAGGCGGTTGGCTACACGCAGAACTCCGTGCCAAATAAACTTTATTCAAGGAAGGGACCAGTGTGTAGCTAGAGTGTACATTTACTTGGTAGAAATCACAAGGAGCTACGCTGCGTTTTCGCTGGATACGGGGACCTTGTGGCACAAGCCTTGCTTTCCCATTTTGAAAGCTCCGTTCATGCTGCCCTGAAGCTACCTAAATAACAGTTTTAGGACGTGTCTTTAGTCTCTGTAGGCAGGGCTCTGGGAAGGGAACGAGTCTTCACTACATCAACAGCGTGCTTTCATAGCCTGGGTGGGAGCTTCTCCTGAGATGCTCTAGAGCTGAAAGGATTCTTGACGTGAGTCCTTTCCTCAAGGTAGAGCCTTGAATAGCCCTGCCGAATCTCAGATTCGAGCAGGCGCCTTGAGGCCTTAGATTCAGGTCTGTATTCTTTTAAAATTAGTAAGCTTTTCAAGACACCGGGGACCTCGCGTGGGCACCCTATTCCCTGCAGGAACACCGAGTACCGGCAGGCTCCACTGGGCTCCTAAGAAACATCCAGGCCCGGAAAACTTTCCCAGTCACTCTGTGTATGCTGAGTGCAGGGCAACACACTGCACACTTCCTTGGGAGAGATGGCTTTCCTCAGCACTCCAACAGCTCCAGGAAATGTGTCCTCTCACGTCCTACATGTCATGCAAATCTGCCTCATTGCCCTAGGCTGAGCGGCACTGAGAAACCCAAACTGCTTCGCATTCCTCCTACACAGTCATACCATAAGACCGAATCCTTACAGGAGAAAGTCGGCTGGCATTCCTGCTGTAACTAAAGCACAGTTCTTCCTCTTACACTGCAGGGTTTTAGAAGAAGCTAAGCCCGATAGCCTACCTAGAGCGCTCCTTGGGGGAGGCGGCTGGCTACACGCAGAACTCCGTGCCAAATAAACTTTATTCAAGGAAGGGACCAGTGTGTACCTAGAGTGTATATTTACTTGGTAGAAATCACAAGGAGGTAGGCTGCGTGTTCGCTGGAAGCGGGGACCTTATGGCACAAGACTAGCTTTCCCATTTTGAAAGCTCCGTTCATGCTGCCCTGAAGGTAACTAAATAACAGTTTTAGGACGTGTCTTTAGTCTCTGTAGGCAGGGCTCTGGGAAGGGAACGAGTCTTCACTACATCAACAGCGTGCTTTCATAGCCTGGGTGGGAGCTTCTCCTGAGATGCTCTAGAGCTGAAAGGATACCTGACGGGAGTCCTTTCCTCAAGGTAAAGCCTTGAATAGCCCTGCCGAATCTAAGCTTCGAGCAGTCGCCTTGAGGCCTTAGTTTCAGGTCTGTTTTCTTTTAAGGTTAGTAAGCTTTTCAAGACACCGGGGACCTCGCGTGGGCACCCTATTCCCTGCAAGAACACCGAATACCGGCAGGCTCCACTGGGCTGCTAAGAAACATCCAGGCCCGGAAACCTTTCCCAGTCACTCTGTGTATGCTGAGTGGAGGGCAACACACTGCACTCTTCCTTGGGAGAGCTGGATTTCCTCAGCACTCCAACAGCTCCAGGAAATGTGTTCTCTCACAACCTCCATGTCATGCAAATCTGCCTCATTGCCCTAGGCTGAGCGGCACTGAGAAACCCAAACTGCTTCGCATTCCTCCTACACAGTCATACCATAAGACCGCATCCTTACAGGAGAAAGTCGGCTGGTGTTCCTGCTGTAACCAAAGCACAGTTCTTCCTCTTACACTGCAGGGTTTTAGAAGAAGCTAAGCCCGATAGCCTACCTAGAGCGTTCCTTGGGGGAGGCGGCAGGCTACACGCAGGACTCCGTGCCAAATAAACTTTATTCAAGGAAGGGACCAGTGTGTAGCTAGAGTGTATATTTACTTGGTAGAAATCACAAGGAGGTAGGCTGCGTGTTCGCTGGATACGGGGAACTTATGGCACAAGCCTTGCTTTCCCATTTTGAAAGCTCCGTTCATGCTGCCCTGAAGCTACCTAAATAACAGTTTACGACGTGCCTTTACTCACTGTAGGCAGGGCTCTGGGAAGGGAACGAGTGTTCTCTACATCAACAGGGTTCTTTCATAGCCTGGGTGAGAGCTTCTCCTGAGACGCTCTAGAGCTAAAAGGAAACTTGACGTGAGTCCTTTCCTCAAGGTAAAGCCTTGAATAGCCCTGCCGAAGCTAAGCTTCGAGCAGTTGCCTTGATGCATTAGTTTCAGGTCTGCTTTCTTTTAACGTTAGTACGCTTTTCAAGACACCGAGGACCTCTCGTGGGCAACCTATTGGCTTCAAGAGCATCGCGTAACGGCAGGCTCCACTGGGCTGGTAAGAAATATCCAGGGCTGGAAAACTTTCCAAGTAACTCTGTGTATGCTGAGTGTAGGGCAACACACTGCACTCTTCCTTGGGAGAGCTAGATTTCCTAAGCACTCCAACAGCTCCAGGAAATCTGTTCTCTCACGTCCTACATATCATGCAATCTGCCTCATTGCCCTAGGCTGAGCGGCACTGAGAAACCAAAACTGCTTTGCCTTCCTTCTACAAAGTCATACCTTAAGACACCATCCTTACAGGAGAATGTAGGCTTGCGTTCCTGCTGCAACCAAAGCACAGTTCTTCCTCTTATATTGCAGGGTTTTAGAAGAGGCTAAGCCCCGAAAGCGTACCTAGAGCGTTCTTTGGG
Source organism: Balaenoptera acutorostrata (assembly GCF_949987535.1). NCBI lineage: Eukaryota > Metazoa > Chordata > Mammalia > Artiodactyla > Balaenopteridae > Balaenoptera > Balaenoptera acutorostrata. The sequence continues at coordinate 48,126,592 of NC_080080.1, read as the reverse complement.
ACAAACAGTGAGATACACGTAGAACTCCGTGCCAAGAAATCGTTATACATGGAAGGGACCACTGTGTAGCTAGAGTGCATATTTACTTGGTAGAAATCACAAGGAGGTAGACTGCGTTTTCCCTGGAAACAGGGACTTGATGGCACAAGAACTGCTTTCCCATTTTGAAAGCTCCATTCATGCTGCCTTCAAGCTACCTAAACAACAGTCTTTGGGACGGGTCTCTGGTCATTGTAGGCAGCATCCTGGGAAGGGAACGAGTGTTCTCTACATCAACAGGGTGCTTTCATAGCCTGGGGGGGAGCTTCTCCTGAGACGCTCTAGAGCTGAAAGGATACTTGACGTGAGTCCTTAATTCAAGGTAAAGCCTTGACTAGCCCTGCCGAAGCTCAGCTTGGAGCAGTTGCCTTGAGGCCTTAGTTTCAGGTCTGTTTTCTTTTAAGGTTAGTAAGCTTTTCAAGACACCGAGGACCTCGCGTGGGCACCCTATTCCCTGCAAGAACACCGAGTACCGGCAGGCTCCACTGGGCTGCTAAGAAACATCCAGGCCCGGAAACCTTTCCCAGTCACTCTGTGTATGCTGAGTGGAGGGCAACACACTGCAGTCTTCCTTGGGAGAGCTAGATTTCCTCAGCACTCCAACAGCTCCAGGAAATGTGTTCTCTCACGTCCTACATGTCATGCAAATCTGCCTCATTGCCCTAGGCTGAGCGGCACTGAGAAACCCAAACTGCTTCTCATTCCTCCTGCAAAGTCATACCTTAACACCCCATCCTTACAGAGGAATGTCGGCCTGCATTCCTGCTGTAACCAAACTACAGTTCTTCCTATTACAGGGCAGGGTTTTAGAAGAAGCTAAGCCCAATAGCTTAACTAGAGCGCTCCTTGGGGGAGGCGGTTGGCTACACGCAGAACTCCGTGCCAAATAAACTTTATTCAAGGAAGGGACCAGTGTGTAGCTAGAGTGTACATTTACTTGGTAGAAATCACAAGGAGCTACGCTGCGTTTTCGCTGGATACGGGGACCTTGTGGCACAAGCCTTGCTTTCCCATTTTGAAAGCTCCGTTCATGCTGCCCTGAAGCTACCTAAATAACAGTTTTAGGACGTGTCTTTAGTCTCTGTAGGCAGGGCTCTGGGAAGGGAACGAGTCTTCACTACATCAACAGCGTGCTTTCATAGCCTGGGTGGGAGCTTTTCCTGAGATGCTCTAGAGCTGAAAGGATACTTGACGTGAGTCCTTTCCTCAAGGTAAAGCCTTGAATAGCCCTGCTGAATCTGAACTTCGAGCAGTTGCCTTGAGGCCTTAGTTTCAGGTCTGCTTTCTTTTAAGGTTAGTAAGCTTTTCAAGACACCGGGGACCTCGCGTGGGCACCCTATTCCCTGCAAGAACACCAAGTACCGGCAGGCTCCACTGGGCTCCTAAGAAACATCCAGGCCCGGAAAACTTTCCCAGTCACTCTGTGTATGCTGAGTGCAGGGCAACATACTGCACTCTTCCTTGGGAGAGCTGGATTTCCTCAGCACTCCAACAGCTCCAGGAAATGTGTTCTCTCACAACCTCCATGTCATGCAAATCTGCCTCATTGCCCTAGGCTGAGCGGCACTGAGAAACCCAAACTGCTTCTCATTCCTCCTACACAGTCATACCATAAGACCGCATCCTTACTGGAGAAAGTCGGCTGGTGTTCCTGCTGTAACCAAAGCACAGTTCTTCCTCTTACACTGCAGGGTTTTAGAAGAAGCTAAGCCCGATAGCCTACCTGGAGCGTTCCTTAGGGGAGGCGGCTGGCTACACGCAGAACTCCGTGCCAAATAAACTTTATTCAAGGAAGGGACCAGTGTGTAGCTAGAGTGTATATTTACTTGGTAGAAATCACAAGGAGGTAGGCTGCGATTTCGCTGGATACGTGGACCTTATGGCACAAGCCTTGCTTTCCCATTTTGAAAGCTCCGTTCATGCTGCCCTGAAGCTACCTAAATAACAGTTTTAGGACGTGTCTTTAGTCTCTGTAAGCAGGGCTCTGGGAAGGGATCGAGTCTTCACTACATCAACAGCGTGCTTTCATAGCCTGTGTGGGAGCTTTTCCTGAGATGCTCTAGAGCTGAAAGGATACTTGACGTGAGTCCTTTCCTCAAGGTAAAGCCTTGAATAGCCCTGCCGAATCTAAGCTTCGAGCAGTCGCCTTGAGGCCTTAGTTTTAGGTCTGTTTTCTTTTAAGGTTAGTAAGCTTTTCAAGACACCGAGGACCTCGCGTGGGCACCCTATTCCCTGCAAGAACACCGAGTACCGGCAGGCTCCACTGGGCTGCTAAGAAGCATCCAGGCCCGGAAACCTTTCCCAGTCACTCTGTGTATGCTGAGTGGAGGGCAACACACTGCACTCTTCCTTGGGAGAGCTAGATTTCCTAAGCACTCCAACAGCTCCAGGAAATCTGTTCTCTCACGTCCTACATATCATGCAATCTGCCTCATTGCCCTACGCTGAGCGGCACTGAGAAACCAAAACTGCTTTGCCTTCCTTCTACAAAGTCATACCTTAAGACACCATCCTTACAGGAGAATGTAGGCTTGCGTTCCTGCTGCAACCAAAGCACAGTTCTTCCTCTTACACTGCAGGGTTTTAGAAGAAGCTAAGCCCAATAGCTTAACTAGAGCGCTCCTTGGGGGAGGCGGTTGGCTACACGCAGAACTCCGTGCCAAATAAACTTTATTCAAGGAAGGGACCAGTGTGTAGCTAGAGTGTATATTTACTTGGTAGAAATCACAAGGAGGTAGGCTGCGTTTTCGCTGGATACGGGGACCTTATGGCACAAGCCTTGCTTTCCCATTTTGAAAGCTCCATTCATGCTGCCCTGAAGCTACCTAAATAACAGTTTTAGGACGTGTCTTTAGTCTCTGTAGGCAGGGCTCTGGGAAGGCAACGAGTCTTCACTACATCAACAGCGTGCTTTCATAGCCTGGGTGAGAGCTTCTCCTGAGACGCTCTAGAGCTGAAAGGATACTTGACGTGAGTCCTTTCCTCAAGGTAAAGCTTTTTTTTTTTTTTTAAATGTTACTTTTTAATTTATTTATTTATTATTTATTTTTGGTTGTGTTGGGTCCTCGCTTCTGTGCGTGGGCCCTCTCTAGTTGCGGCAAGTGGGGGCCACTCTTCATCGCGGTGCGCGGACCTCATTATCGCGGCCTCTCTTGTTGCGGAGCACAGGCTCCAGACGCGCAGGCTCAGTAATTGTGGCTCACGGGCCCAGCTGCTCCGCGGCACGCGGGATCCTCCCAGACCAGGGCTCGAACCCGTGTCCCCTGCATTGGCAGGCAGATTCCCAACCACTGTGCCACCAGGGAAGCCCCAAGGTAAAGCTTTGACTAGCCCTGCCGAAGCTCAGCTTGGAGCAGTCGCCTTGAGGCCTTAGTTTCAGGTCTGTTTTCTTTTAAGGTTAGTAAGCTTTTCAAGACACCGAGGACCTCGCGTGCGCACCTATTCCCTGCAAGAACACCGAGTACCGGGAGGTTCCACTGCGCTGCTAAGAAACATCCAGGCCCGGAAACCTTTCCCAGTCACTCTGTGTATGCTGACTGCAGGGCAACACACTGCACACTTCCTTGGGAGAGCTGGCTTTCCTCAGCACTCCAACAGCTCCAGGAAATGTGTTCTCTCACCTCCTAAATGTCATGCAAATCTGCCTCATTGCCCTAGGCTGAGCGGCACTGAGAAACCCAAACTGCTTCGCATTCCTCCTGCAAAGTCATACCTTAACACTCCATCCTTACAGAGGAATGTCGGCCTGCATTCCTGCTGTAACCAAAGTACAGTTCTTCCTATTACAGGGCAGGGTTTTAGAAGAAGCTAAGCCCAATAGCTTAACTAGAGCGCTCCTTGGGGGAGGCGGTTGGCTACACGCAGAACTTCGTGCCAAATAAACTTTATTCAAGGAAGGGACCAGTGTGTAGCTAGAGTGTATATTTACTTGGTAGAAATCACAAGGAGGTAGGCTGCGTTTTCGCTGGATACGGGGACCTTGTGGCACAAGCCTTGCTTTCCCATTTTGAAAGCTCCGTTCATGCTGCCCTGAAGCTACCTAAATAACAGTTTTAGGACGTGTCTTTAGTCTCTGTAGGCAGGGCTCTGGGAAGGGAACGAGTCTTCACTACATCAACAGCGTGCTTTCATAGCCTGGGTGGGAGCTTTTCCTGAGATGCTCTAGAGCTGAAAGGATACTTGACGTGAGTCCTTTCCTCAAGGTAAAGCCTTGAATAGCCCTGCTGAATCTGAACTTCGAGCAGTCGCCTTGAGGCCTTAGTTTCAGGTCTGCTTTCTTTTAAGGTTAGTAAGCTTTTCAAGACACCGGGGACCTCGCGTGGGCACCCTATTCCCTGCAAGAACACCGAGTACCGGCAGGCTCCACTGGGCTGCTAAGAAACATCCAGGCCCGGAAACCTTTCCCAGTCACTCTGTGTATGCTGAGTGGAGGGCAACACACTGCAGTCTTCCTTGGGAGAGCTAGATTTCCTCAGCACTCCAACAGCTCCAGGAAATGTGTTCTCTCACGTCCTACATGTCATGCAAATCTGCCTCATTGCCCTAGGCTGAGCGGCACTGAGAAACCCAAACTGCTTCCCATTCCTCCTGCAAAGTCATACCTTAACACCCCATCCTTACAGAGGAATGTCGGCCTGCATTCCTGCTGTAACCAAACTACAGTTCTTCCTATTACAGGGCAGGGTTTTAGAAGAAGCTAAGCCCAATAGCTTAACTAGAGCGCTCCTTGGGGGAGGCGGTTGGCTACACGCAGAACTCCGTGCCAAATAAACTTTATTCAAGGAAGGGACCAGTGTGTAGCTAGAGTGTACATTTACTTGGTAGAAATCACAAGGAGCTACGCTGCGTTTTCGCTGGATACGGGGACCTTGTGGCACAAGCCTTGCTTTCCCATTTTGAAAGCTCCGTTCATGCTGCCCTGAAGCTACCTAAATAACAGTTTTAGGACGTGTCTTTAGTCTCTGTAGGCAGGGCTCTGGGAAGGGAACGAGTCTTCACTACATCAACAGCGTGCTTCCATAGCCTGGGTGGGAGCTTTTCCTGAGATGCTCTAGAGCTGAAAGGATACTTGACGTGAGTCCTTTCCTCAAGGTAAAGCCTTGAATAGCCCTGCTGAATCTGAACTTCGAGCAGTTGCCTTGAGGCCTTAGTTTCAGGTCTGCTTTCTTTTAAGGTTAGTAAGCTTTTCAAGACACCGGGGACCTCGCGTGGGCACCCTATTCCCTGCAAGAACACCAAGTACCGGCAGGCTCCACTGGGCTCCTAAGAAACATCCAGGCCCGGAAAACTTTCCCAGTCACTCTGTGTATGCTGAGTGCAGGGCAACATACTGCACTCTTCCTTGGGAGAGCTGGATTTCCTCAGCACTCCAACAGCTCCAGGAAATGTGTTCTCTCACAACCTCCATGTCATGCAAATCTGCCTCATTGCCCTAGGCTGAGCGGCACTGAGAAACCCAAACTGCTTCTCATTCCTCCTACACAGTCATACCATAAGACCGCATCCTTACTGGAGAAAGTCGGCTGGTGTTCCTGCTGTAACCAAAGCACAGTTCTTCCTCTTACACTGCAGGGTTTTAGAAGAAGCTAAGCCCGATAGCCTACCTGGAGCGTTCCTTAGGGGAGGCGGCTGGCTACACGCAGAACTCCGTGCCAAATAAACTTTATTCAAGGAAGGGACCAGTGTGTAGCTAGAGTGTATATTTACTTGGTAGAAATCACAAGGAGGTAGGCTGCGATTTCGCTGGATACGTGGACCTTATGGCACAAGCCTTGCTTTCCCATTTTGAAAGCTCCGTTCATGCTGCCCTGAAGCTACCTAAATAACAGTTTTAGGACGTGTCTTTAGTCTCTGTAAGCAGGGCTCTGGGAAGGGATCGAGTCTTCACTACATCAACAGCGTGCTTTCATAGCCTGTGTGGGAGCTTTTCCTGAGATGCTCTAGAGCTGAAAGGATACTTGACGTGAGTCCTTTCCTCAAGGTAAAGCCTTGAATAGCCCTGCCGAATCTAAGCTTCGAGCAGTCGCCTTGAGGCCTTAGTTTTAGGTCTGTTTTCTTTTAAGGTTAGTAAGCTTTTCAAGACACCGAGGACCTCGCGTGGGCACCCTATTCCCTGCAAGAACACCGAGTACCGGCAGGCTCCACTGGGCTGCTAAGAAGCATCCAGGCCCGGAAACCTTTCCCAGTCACTCTGTGTATGCTGAGTGGAGGGCAACACACTGCACTCTTCCTTGGGAGAGCTAGATTTCCTAAGCACTCCAACAGCTCCAGGAAATCTGTTCTCTCACGTCCTACATATCATGCAATCTGCCTCATTGCCCTACGCTGAGCGGCACTGAGAAACCAAAACTGCTTTGCCTTCCTTCTACAAAGTCATACCTTAAGACACCATCCTTACAGGAGAATGTAGGCTTGCGTTCCTGCTGCAACCAAAGCACAGTTCTTCCTCTTACACTGCAGGGTTTTAGAAGAAGCTAAGCCCAATAGCTTAACTAGAGCGCTCCTTGGGGGAGGCGGTTGGCTACACGCAGAACTCCGTGCCAAATAAACTTTATTCAAGGAAGGGACCAGTGTGTAGCTAGAGTGTATATTTACTTGGTAGAAATCACAAGGAGGTAGGCTGCGTTTTCGCTGGATACGGGGACCTTATGGCACAAGCCTTGCTTTCCCATTTTGAAAGCTCCATTCATGCTGCCCTGAAGCTACCTAAATAACAGTTTTAGGACGTGTCTTTAGTCTCTGTAGGCAGGGCTCTGGGAAGGCAACGAGTCTTCACTACATCAACAGCGTGCTTTCATAGCCTGGGTGAGAGCTTCTCCTGAGACGCTCTAGAGCTGAAAGGATACTTGACGTGAGTCCTTTCCTCAAGGTAAAGCTTTTTTTTTTTTTTTAAATGTTACTTTTTAATTTATTTATTTATTATTTATTTTTGGTTGTGTTGGGTCCTCGCTTCTGTGCGTGGGCCCTCTCTAGTTGCGGCAAGTGGGGGCCACTCTTCATCGCGGTGCGCGGACCTCATTATCGCGGCCTCTCTTGTTGCGGAGCACAGGCTCCAGACGCGCAGGCTCAGTAATTGTGGCTCACGGGCCCAGCTGCTCCGCGGCACGCGGGATCCTCCCAGACCAGGGCTCGAACCCGTGTCCCCTGCATTGGCAGGCAGATTCCCAACCACTGTGCCACCAGGGAAGCCCCAAGGTAAAGCTTTGACTAGCCCTGCCGAAGCTCAGCTTGGAGCAGTCGCCTTGAGGCCTTAGTTTCAGGTCTGTTTTCTTTTAAGGTTAGTAAGCTTTTCAAGACACCGAGGACCTCGCGTGGGCACCTATTCCCTGCAAGAACACCGAGTACCGGGAGGTTCCACTGCGCTGCTAAGAAACATCCAGGCCCGGAAACCTTTCCCAGTCACTCTGTGTATGCTGACTGCAGGGCAACACACTGCACACTTCCTTGGGAGAGCTGGCTTTCCTCAGCACTCCAACAGCTCCAGGAAATGTGTTCTCTCACCTCCTAAATGTCATGCAAATCTGCCTCATTGCCCTAGGCTGAGCGGCACTGAGAAACCCAAACTGCTTCGCATTCCTCCTGCAAAGTCATACCTTAACACTCCATCCTTACAGAGGAATGTCGGCCTGCATTCCTGCTGTAACCAAAGTACAGTTCTTCCTATTACAGGGCAGGGTTTTAGAAGAAGCTAAGCCCAATAGCTTAACTAGAGCGCTCCTTGGGGGAGGCGGTTGGCTACACGCAGAACTTCGTGCCAAATAAACTTTATTCAAGGAAGGGACCAGTGTGTAGCTAGAGTGTATATTTACTTGGTAGAAATCACAAGGAGGTAGGCTGCGTTTTCGCTGGATACGGGGACCTTGTGGCACAAGCCTTGCTTTCCCATTTTGAAAGCTCCGTTCATGCTGCCCTGAAGCTACCTAAATAACAGTTTTAGGACGTGTCTTTAGTCTCTGTAGGCAGGGCTCTGGGAAGGGAACGAGTCTTCACTACATCAAAAGCGTGCTTTCATAGCCTGGGTGGGAGCTTTTCCTGAGATGCTCTAGAGCTGAAAGGATACTTGACGTGAGTCCTTTCCTCAAGGTAAAGCCTTGAATAGCCCTGCTGAATCTGAACTTCGAGCAGTCGCCTTGAGGCCTTAGTTTCAGGTCTGCTTTCTTTTAAGGTTAGTAAGCTTTTCAAGACACCGGGGACCTCGCGTGGGCACCCTATTCCCTACAAGAACACCGAGTACCGGCAGGCTCCACTGGGCTGCTAAGAAACATCCAGGCCCGGAAACCTTTCCCAGTCACTCTGTGTATGCTGAGTGGAGGGCAACACACTGCAGTCTTCCTTGGGAGAGCTAGATTTCCTCAGCACTCCAACAGCTCCAGGAAATGTGTTCTCTCACGTCCTACATGTCATGCAAATCTGCCTCATTGCCCTAGGCTGAGCGGCACTGAGAAACCCAAACTGCTTCCCATTCCTCCTGCAAAGTCATACCTTAACACCCCATCCTTACAGGAGAAAGTCGGCCTGCGTTCCTGCTGTAACCAAAGTACAGTTCTTCCTATTACAAGGCAGGGTTTTAGAAGAAGCTAAGCCCAATAGCTTAACTAGAGTGCTCCTTGGGGGAGGCGGTTGGCTTCACGCAGAACTCCTTGCCAAATAAACTTTATTCAAGGAAGGGACCTGTGTGTAGCTAGAGTGTATATTTACTTGGTAGAAATCACAAGGATGTAGGCTGCGTTTTCGCTGCATACGGCGACCTTATGACACAAGACTTGCTTTCCCATTTTGAAAGCTCCATTCATGCTGGCCTGAAGCTACCTAAATAACATTTTTAGGACGTGTCTTTAGTCTCTGTTGGCAGGGCTCTGGAAGGGAACGAGTCTTCACTACATCAACAGCGTGCTTTCATAGCCTGGGTGGGAGCTTCTCCTGAGATGCTCTAGAGCTGAAAGGATAGTTGACGTGAGTCCTTTCCTCAAGGTAGAGCCTTGAATAGCCCTGCCGAATCTCAGATTCGAGCAGGCGCCTTGAGGCCTTAGATTCAGTTCTGTATTCTTTTAAAATTAGTAAGCTTTTCAAGACACCGAGGACCTCGCGTGGGCACCCTATTCCCTGCAGGAACACCGAGTACCGGCAGGCTCCACTGGGCTCCTAAGAAACATCCAGGCCCGGAAAACTTTCCCAGTCACTCTGTGTATGCTGAGTGCAGGGCAACACACTGCACACTTCCTTGGGAGAGCTGGCTTTCCTCAGCACTCCAACAGCTCCAGGAAATGTGTTCTCTCACCTCCTAAATGTCATGCAAATCTGCCTCATTGCCCTAGGCTGAGCGGCACTGAGAAACCCAAACTGCTTTGCCTTCCTTCTACAAAGTCATACCTTAAGACACCATCCTTACAGGAGAATGTAGGCTTGCGTTCCTGCTGCAACCAAAGCACAGTTCTTCCTCTTATATTGCAGGGTTTTAGAAGAGGCTAAGCCCCGAAAGCGTACCTAGAGCGTTCTTTGGGACAAACAGTGAGATACACGTAGAACTCCGTGCCAAGAAATCGTTATACATGGAAGGGACCACTGTGTAGCTAGAGTGCATATTTACTTGGTAGAAATCACAAGGAGGTAGACTGCGTTTTCCCTGGAAACAGGGACTTGATGGCACAAGAACTGCTTTCCCATTTTGAAAGCTCCATTCATGCTGCCTTCAAGCTACCTAAACAACAGTCTTTGGGACGGGTCTCTGGTCATTGTAGGCAGCATCCTGGGAAGGGAACGAGTGTTCTCTACATCAGCAGGGTGCTTTCATAGCCTGGGGGGGAGCTTCTCCTGAGACGCTCTAGAGCTGAAAGGATACTTGACGTGAGTCCTTAATTCAAGGTAAAGCCTTGACTAGCCCTGCCGAAGCTCAGCTTGGAGCAGTTGCCTTGAGGCCTTAGTTTCAGGTCTGTTTTCTTTTAAGGTTAGTAAGCTTTTCAAGACACCGAGGACCTCGCGTGGGCACCCTATTCCCTGCAAGAACACCGAGTACCGGCAGGCTCCACTGGGCTGCTAAGAAACATCCAGGCCCGGAAACCTTTCCCAGTCACTCTGTGTATGCTGAGTGGAGGGCAACACACTGCACTCTTCCTTGGGAGAGCTAGATTTCCTCAGCACTCCAACAGCTCCAGGAAATGTGTTCTCTCACGTCCTACATGTCATGCAAATCTGCCTCATTGCCCTAGGCTGAGCGGCACTGAGAAACCCAAACTGCTTCTCATTCCTCCTGCAAAGTCATACCTTAACACCCCATCCTTACAGAGGAATGTCGGCCTGCATTCCTGCTGTAACCAAACTACAGTTCTTCCTATTACAGGGCAGGGTTTTAGAAGAAGCTAAGCCCAATAGCTTAACTAGAGCGCTCCTTGGGGGAGGCGGTTGGCTACACGCAGAACTCCGTGCCAAATAAACTTTATTCAAGGAAGGGACCAGTGTGTAGCTAGAGTGTACATTTACTTGGTAGAAATCACAAGGAGCTACGCTGCGTTTTCGCTGGATACGGGGACCTTGTGGCACAAGCCTTGCTTTCCCATTTTGAAAGCTCCGTTCATGCTGCCCTGAAGCTACCTAAATAACAGTTTTAGGACGTGTCTTTAGTCTCTGTAGGCAGGGCTCTGGGAAGGGAACGAGTCTTCACTACATCAACAGCGTGCTTTCATAGCCTGGGTGGGAGCTTTTCCTGAGATGCTCTAGAGCTGAAAGGATACTTGACGTGAGTCCTTTCCTCAAGGTAAAGCCTTGAATAGCCCTGCTGAATCTGAACTTCGAGCAGTTGCCTTGAGGCCTTAGTTTCAGGTCTGCTTTCTTTTAAGGTTAGTAAGCTTTTCAAGACACCGGGGACCTCGCGTGGGCACCCTATTCCCTGCAAGAACACCAAGTACCGGCAGGCTCCACTGGGCTCCTAAGAAACATCCAGGCCCGGAAAACTTTCCCAGTCACTCTGTGTATGCTGAGTGCAGGGCAACATACTGCACTCTTCCTTGGGAGAGCTGGATTTCCTCAGCACTCCAACAGCTCCAGGAAATGTGTTCTCTCACAACCTCCATGTCATGCAAATCTGCCTCATTGCCCTAGGCTGAGCGGCACTGAGAAACCCAAACTGCTTCTCATTCCTCCTACACAGTCATACCATAAGACCGCATCCTTACTGGAGAAAGTCGGCTGGTGTTCTTGCTGTAACCAAAGCACAGTTCTTCCTCTTACACTGCAGGGTTTTAGAAGAAGCTAAGCCCGATAGCCTACCTGGAGCGTTCCTTAGGGGAGGCGGCTGGCTACACGCAGAACTCCGTGCCAAATAAACTTTATTCAAGGAAGGGACCAGTGTGTAGCTAGAGTGTATATTTACTTGGTAGAAATCACAAGGATGTAGGCTGCGATTTCGCTGGATACGTGGACCTTATGGCACAATCCTTGCTTTCCCATTTTGAAAGCTCCGTTCATGCTGCCCTGAAGCTACCTAAATAACAGTTTTAGGACGTGTCTTTAGTCTCTGTAGGCAGGGCTCTGGGAAGGGATCGAGTCTTCACTACATCAACAGCGTGCTTTCATAGCCTGGGTGGGAGCTTTTCCTGAGATGCTCTAGAGCTGAAAGGATACTTGACGTGAGTCCTTTCCTCAAGGTAAAGCCTTGAATAGCCCTGCCGAATCTAAGCTTCGAGCAGTCGCCTTGAGGCCTTAGTTTTAGGTCTGTTTTCTTTTAAGGTTAGTAAGCTTTTCAAGACACCGAGGACCTCGCGTGGGCACCCTATTCCCTGCAAGAACACCGAGTACCGGCAGGCTCCACTGGGCTGCTAAGAAGCATCCAGGCCCGGAAACCTTTCCCAGTCACTCTGTGTATGCTGAGTGGAGGGCAACACACTGCACTCTTCCTTGGGAGAGCTAGATTTCCTAAGCACTCCAACAGCTCCAGGAAATCTGTTCTCTCACGTCCTACATATCATGCAATCTGCCTCATTGCCCTACGCTGAGCGGCACTGAGAAACCAAAACTGCTTTGCCTTCCTTCTACAAAGTCATACCTTAAGACACCATCCTTACAGGAGAATGTAGGCTTGCGTTCCTGCTGCAACCAAAGCACAGTTCTTCCTCTTAAACTGCAGGGTTTTAGAAGAAGCTAAGCCCAATAGCTTAACTAGAGCGCTCCTTGGGGGAGGCGGTTGGCTACACGCAGAACTCCGTGCCAAATAAACTTTATTCAAGGAAGGGACCAGTGTGTAGCTAGAGTGTATATTTACTTGGTAGAAATCACAAGGAGGTAGGCTGCGTTTTCGCTGGATACGGGGACCTTATGGCACAAGCCTTGCTTTCCCATTTTGAAAGCTCCATTCATGCTTCCCTGAAGCTACCTAAATAACAGTTTTAGGACGTGTCTTTAGTCTCTGTAGGCAGGGCTCTGGGAAGGCAACGAGTCTTCACTACATCAACAGCGTGCTTTCATAGCCTGGGTGAGAGCTTCTCCTGAGACGCTCTAGAGCTGAAAGGATACTTGACGTGAGTCCTTTCCTCAAGGTAAAGCTTTTTTTTTTTTTTTAAATGTTACTTTTTAATTTATTTATTTATTATTTATTTTTGGTTGTGTTGGGTCCTCGCTTCTGTGCGTGGGCCCTCTCTAGTTGCGGCAAGTGGGGGCCACTCTTCATCGCGGTGCGCGGACCTCATTATCGCGGCCTCTCTTGTTGCGGAGCACAGGCTCTAGTCGCGCAGGCTCAGTAATTGTGGCTCACGTGCCCAGCTGCTCCGCGGCACGCGGGATCCTCCCAGACCAGGGCTCGAACCCGTGTCCCCTGCATTGGCAGGCAGATTCCCAACCACTGTGCCACCAGGGAAGCCCCAAGGTAAAGCTTTGACTAGCCCTGCCGAAGCTCAGCTTGGAGCAGTCGCCTTGAGGCCTTAGTTTCAGGTCTGTTTTCTTTTAAGGTTAGTAAGCTTTTCAAGACACCGAGGACCTCGCGTGGGCACCTATTCCCTGCAAGAACACCGAGTACCGGGAGGTTCCACTGCGCTGCTAAGAAACATCCAGGCCCGGAAACCTTTCCCAGTCACTCTGTGTATGCTGACTGCAGGGCAACACACTGCACACTTCCTTGGGAGAGCTGGCTTTCCTCAGCACTCCAACAGCTCCAGGAAATGTGTTCTCTCACCTCCTAAATGTCATGCAAATCTGCCTCATTGCCCTAGGCTGAGCGGCACTGAGAAACCCAAACTGCTTCGCATTCCTCCTGCAAAGTCATACCTTAACACTCCATCCTTACAGAGGAATGTCGGCCTGCATTCCTGCTGTAACCAAAGTACAGTTCTTCCTATTACAGGGCAGGGTTTTAGAAGAAGCTAAGCCCAATAGCTTAACTAGAGCGCTCCTTGGGGGAGGCGGTTGGCTACACGCAGAACTTCGTGCCAAATAAACTTTATTCAAGGAAGGGACCAGTGTGTAGCTAGAGTGTATATTTACTTGGTAGAAATCACAAGGAGGTAGGCTGCGTTTTCGCTGGATACGGGGACCTTGTGGCACAAGCCTTGCTTTCCCATTTTGAAAGCTCCGTTCATGCTGCCCTGAAGCTACCTAAATAACAGTTTTAGGACGTGTCTTTAGTCTCTGTAGGCAGGGCTCTGGGAAGGGAACGAGTCTTCACTACATCAACAGCGTGCTTTCATAGCCTGGGTGGGAGCTTTTCCTGAGATGCTCTAGAGCTGAAAGGATACTTGACGTGAGTCCTTTCCTCAAGGTAAAGCCTTGAATAGCCCTGCTGAATCTGAACTTCGAGCAGTCGCCTTGAGGCCTTAGTTTCAGGTCTGCTTTCTTTTAAGGTTAGTAAGCTTTTCAAGACACCGGGGACCTCGCGTGGGCACCCTATTCCCTGCAAGAACACCGAGTACCGGCAGGCTCCACTGGGCTCCTAAGAAACATCCAGGCCCGGAAACCTTTCCCAGTCACTCTGTGTATGCTGAGTGGAGGGCAACACACTGCAGTCTTCCTTGGGAGAGCTAGATTTCCTCAGCACTCCAACAGCTCCAGGAAATGTGTTCTCTCACGTCCTACATGTCATGCAAATCTGCCTCATTGCCCTAGGCTGAGCGGCACTGAAAAACCCAAACTGCTTCCCATTCCTCCTGCAAAGTCATACCTTAACACCCCATCCTTACAGGAGAAAGTCGGCCTGCGTTCCTGCTGTAACCAAAGTACAGTTCTTCCTATTACAAGGCAGGGTTTTAGAAGAAGCTAAGCCCAATAGCTTAACTAGAGTGCTCCTTGGGGGAGGCGGTTGGCTTCACGCAGAACTCCTTGCCAAATAAACTTTATTCAAGGAAGGGACCTGTGTGTAGCTAGAGTGTATATTTACTTGGTAGAAATCACAAGGATGTAGGCTGCGTTTTCGCTGCATACGGCGACCTTATGACACAAGACTTGCTTTCCTATTTTGAAAGCTCCATTCATGCTGGCCTGAAGCTACCTAAATAACATTTTTAGGACGTGTCTTTAGTCTCTGTTGGCAGGGCTCTGGAAGGGAACGAGTCTTCACTACATCAACAGCGTGCTTTCATAGCCTGGGTGGGAGCTTCTCCTGAGATGCTCTAGAGCTGAAAGGATAGTTGACGTGAGTCCTTTCCTCAAGGTAGAGCCTTGAATAGCCCTGCCGAATCTCAGATTCGAGCAGGCGCCTTGAGGCCTTAGATTCAGTTCTGTATTCTTTTAAAATTAGTAAGCTTTTCAAGACACCGAGGACCTCGCGTGGGCACCCTATTCCCTGCAGGAACACCGAGTACCGGCAGGCTCCACTGGGCTCCTAAGAAACATCCAGGCCCGGAAAACTTTCCCAGTCACTCTGTGTATGCTGAGTGCAGGGCAACACACTGCACACTTCCTTGGGAGAGCTGGCTTTCCTCAGCACTCCAACAGCTCCAGGAAATGTGTTCTCTCACGTCCTACATGTCATGCAAATCTGCCTCATTGCCCTAGGCTGAGCGGCACTGAGAAACCCAAACTGCTTCGCATTCCTCCTACACAGTCATACCATAAGACCGCATCCTTACAGGAGAAAGTCGGCTGGCATTCCTGCTGTAACCAAAGCACAGTTCTTCCTCTTACACTGCAGGGTTTTAGAAGAAGCTAAGCCCGATAGCCTACCTAGAGCGCTCCTTGGGGGAGGCGGCTGGCTACACGCAGAACTCCGTGCCAAATAAACTTTATTCAAGGAAGGGACCAGTGTGTACCTAGAGTGTATATTTACTTGGTAGAAATCACAAGGAGGTAGGCTGCGTGTTCGCTGGAAGCGGGGACCTTATGGCACAAGACTAGCTTTCCCATTTTGAAAGCTCCGTTCATGCTGCCCTGAAGGTAACTAAATAACAGTTTTAGGACATGTCTTTAGTCTCTGTAGGCAGGGCTCTGGGAAGGGAACGAGTCTTCACTACATCAACAGCGTGCTTTCATAGCCTGGGTGGGAGCTTTTCCTGAGATGCTCTAGAGCTGAAAGGATACTTGACGGGAGTCCTTTCCTCAAGGTAAAGCCTTGAATAGCCCTGCTGAATCTGAACTTCGAGCAGTTGCCTTGAGGCCTTAGTTTCAGGTCTGTTTTCTTTTAAGGTTAGTAAGCTTTTCAAGACACCGGGGACCTCGCGTGGGCACCCTATTCCCTGCAAGAACACCGAGTACCGGCAGGCTCCACTGGGCTGCTAAGAAACATCCAGGCCCGGAAACCTTTCCCAGTCACTCTGTGTATGCTGAGTGGAGGGCAACACACTGCACTCTTCCTTGGGAGAGCTGGATTTCCTCAGCACTCCAACAGCTCCAGGAAATGTGTTCTCTCACAACCTCCATGTCATGCAAATCTGCCTCATTGCCCTAGGCTGAGCGGCACTGAGAAACCCAAACTGCTTCGCATTCCTCCTACACAGTCATACCATAAGACCGCATCCTTACAGGAGAAAGTCGGCTGTTGTTCCTGCTGTAACCAAAGCACAGTTCTTCCTCTTACACTGCAGGGTTTTAGAAGAAGCTAAGCCCGATAGCCTACCTAGAGCGTTCCTTGGGGGATGCGGCAGGCTACACGCAGAACTCCGTGCCAAATAAACTTTATTCAAGGAAGGGACCAGTGTGTAGCTAGAGTGTATATTTACTTGGTAGAAATCACAAGGAGGTAGGCTGCGTGTTCGCTGGATACCGGGACCTTATGGCACAAGCCTTGCTTTCCCATTTTGAAAGTTCCGTTCATGCTGCCCTGAAGCTACCTAAATAACAGTTTACGACGTGTCTTTACTCACTGTAGGCAGGGCTCTGGGAAGGGAACGAGTGTTCTCTACATCAACAGGGTTCTTTCATAGCCTGGGTGAGAGCTTCTCCTGAGACGCTCTAGAGCTAAAAGGAAACTTGACGTGAGTCCTTTCCTCAAGGTAAAGCCTTGAATAGCCCTGCCGAAGCTAAGCTTCGAGCAGTTGCCTTGATGCATTAGTTTCAGGTCTGCTTTCTTTTAACGTTAGTACGCTTTTCAAGACACCGAGGACCTCTCGTGGGCAACCTATTGGCTTCAAGAGCATCGCGTAACGGCAGGCTCCACTGGGCTGGTAAGAA
Organism: Balaenoptera acutorostrata; assembly: GCF_949987535.1. Lineage (NCBI taxonomy): Eukaryota > Metazoa > Chordata > Mammalia > Artiodactyla > Balaenopteridae > Balaenoptera > Balaenoptera acutorostrata. Next base: position 48,109,969 of record NC_080080.1, on the reverse strand, counting down.
ATATCCAGGGCTGGAAAACTTTCCAAGTAACTCTGTGTATGCTGAGTGTAGGGCAACACACTGCACTCTTCCTTGGGAGAGCTAGATTTCCTAAGCACTCCAACAGCTCCAGGAAATCTGTTCTCTCACGTCCTACATATCATGCAATCTGCCTCATTGCCCTAGGCTGAGCGGCACTGAGAAACCAAAACTGCTTTGCCTTCCTTCTACAAAGTCATACCTTAAGACACCATCCTTACAGGAGAATGTAGGCTTGCGTTCCTGCTGCAACCAAAGCACAGTTCTTCCTCTTATATTGCAGGGTTTTAGAAGAGGCTAAGCCCCGAAAGCGTACCTAGAGCGTTCTTTGGGACAAACAGTGAGATACACGTAGAACTCCGTGCCAAGAAATCGTTATACATGGAAGGGACCACTGTGTAGCTAGAGTGCATATTTACTTGGTAGAAATCACAAGGAGGTAGACTGCGTTTTCCCTGGAAACAGGGACTTGATGGCACAAGAACTGCTTTCCCATTTTGAAAGCTCCATTCATGCTGCCTTCAAGCTACCTAAACAACAGTCTTTGGGACGGGTCTCTGGTCATTGTAGGCAGCATCCTGGGAAGGGAACGAGTGTTCTCTACATCAACAGGGTGCTTTCATAGCCTGGGGGGGAGCTTCTCCTGAGACGCTCTAGAGCTGAAAGGATACTTGACGTGAGTCCTTAATTCAAGGTAAAGCCTTGACTAGCCCTGCCGAAGCTCAGCTTGGAGCAGTTGCCTTGAGGCCTTAGTTTCAGGTCTGTTTTCTTTTAAGGTTAGTAAGCTTTTCAAGACACCGAGGACCTCGCGTGGGCACCCTATTCCCTGCAAGAACACCGAGTACCGGCAGGCTCCACTGGGCTGCTAAGAAACATCCAGGCCCGGAAACCTTTCCCAGTCACTCTGTGTATGCTGAGTGGAGGGCAACACACTGCAGTCTTCCTTGGGAGAGCTAGATTTCCTCAGCACTCCAACAGCTCCAGGAAATGTGTTCTCTCACGTCCTACATGTCATGCAAATCTGCCTCATTGCCCTAGGCTGAGCGGCACTGAGAAACCCAAACTGCTTCTCATTCCTCCTGCAAAGTCATACCTTAACACCCCATCCTTACAGAGGAATGTCGGCCTGCATTCCTGCTGTAACCAAACTACAGTTCTTCCTATTACAGGGCAGGGTTTTAGAAGAAGCTAAGCCCAATAGCTTAACTAGAGCGCTCCTTGGGGGAGGCGGTTGGCTACACGCAGAACTCCGTGCCAAATAAACTTTATTCAAGGAAGGGACCAGTGTGTAGCTAGAGTGTACATTTACTTGGTAGAAATCACAAGGAGCTACGCTGCGTTTTCGCTGGATACGGGGACCTTGTGGCACAAGCCTTGCTTTCCCATTTTGAAAGCTCCGTTCATGCTGCCCTGAAGCTACCTAAATAACAGTTTTAGGACGTGTCTTTAGTCTCTGTAGGCAGGGCTCTGGGAAGGGAACGAGTCTTCACTACATCAACAGCGTGCTTTCATAGCCTGGGTGGGAGCTTTTCCTGAGATGCTCTAGAGCTGAAAGGATACTTGACGTGAGTCCTTTCCTCAAGGTAAAGCCTTGAATAGCCCTGCTGAATCTGAACTTCGAGCAGTTGCCTTGAGGCCTTAGTTTCAGGTCTGCTTTCTTTTAAGGTTAGTAAGCTTTTCAAGACACCGGGGACCTCGCGTGGGCACCCTATTCCCTGCAAGAACACCAAGTACCGGCAGGCTCCACTGGGCTCCTAAGAAACATCCAGGCCCGGAAAACTTTCCCAGTCACTCTGTGTATGCTGAGTGCAGGGCAACATACTGCACTCTTCCTTGGGAGAGCTGGATTTCCTCAGCACTCCAACAGCTCCAGGAAATGTGTTCTCTCACAACCTCCATGTCATGCAAATCTGCCTCATTGCCCTAGGCTGAGCGGCACTGAGAAACCCAAACTGCTTCTCATTCCTCCTACACAGTCATACCATAAGACCGCATCCTTACTGGAGAAAGTCGGCTGGTGTTCCTGCTGTAACCAAAGCACAGTTCTTCCTCTTACACTGCAGGGTTTTAGAAGAAGCTAAGCCCGATAGCCTACCTGGAGCGTTCCTTAGGGGAGGCGGCTGGCTACACGCAGAACTCCGTGCCAAATAAACTTTATTCAAGGAAGGGACCAGTGTGTAGCTAGAGTGTATATTTACTTGGTAGAAATCACAAGGAGGTAGGCTGCGATTTCGCTGGATACGTGGACCTTATGGCACAAGCCTTGCTTTCCCATTTTGAAAGCTCCGTTCATGCTGCCCTGAAGCTACCTAAATAACAGTTTTAGGACGTGTCTTTAGTCTCTGTAGGCAGGGCTCTGGGAAGGGATCGAGTCTTCACTACATCAACAGCGTGCTTTCATAGCCTGTGTGGGAGCTTTTCCTGAGATGCTCTAGAGCTGAAAGGATACTTGACGTGAGTCCTTTCCTCAAGGTAAAGCCTTGAATAGCCCTGCCGAATCTAAGCTTCGAGCAGTCGCCTTGAGGCCTTAGTTTTAGGTCTGTTTTCTTTTAAGGTTAGTAAGCTTTTCAAGACACCGAGGACCTCGCGTGGGCACCCTATTCCCTGCAAGAACACCGAGTACCGGCAGGCTCCACTGGGCTGCTAAGAAGCATCCAGGCCCGGAAACCTTTCCCAGTCACTCTGTGTATGCTGAGTGGAGGGCAACACACTGCACTCTTCCTTGGGAGAGCTAGATTTCCTAAGCACTCCAACAGCTCCAGGAAATCTGTTCTCTCACGTCCTACATATCATGCAATCTGCCTCATTGCCCTACGCTGAGCGGCACTGAGAAACCAAAACTGCTTTGCCTTCCTTCTACAAAGTCATACCTTAAGACACCATCCTTACAGGAGAATGTAGGCTTGCGTTCCTGCTGCAACCAAAGCACAGTTCTTCCTCTTACACTGCAGGGTTTTAGAAGAAGCTAAGCCCAATAGCTTAACTAGAGCGCTCCTTGGGGGAGGCGGTTGGCTACACGCAGAACTCCGTGCCAAATAAACTTTATTCAAGGAAGGGACCAGTGTGTAGCTAGAGTGTATATTTACTTGGTAGAAATCACAAGGAGGTAGGCTGCGTTTTCGCTGGATACGGGGACCTTATGGCACAAGCCTTGCTTTCCCATTTTGAAAGCTCCATTCATGCTGCCCTGAAGCTACCTAAATAACAGTTTTAGGACGTGTCTTTAGTCTCTGTAGGCAGGGCTCTGGGAAGGCAACGAGTCTTCACTACATCAACAGCGTGCTTTCATAGCCTGGGTGAGAGCTTCTCCTGAGACGCTCTAGAGCTGAAAGGATACTTGACGTGAGTCCTTTCCTCAAGGTAAAGCTTTTTTTTTTTTTTTTAAATGTTACTTTTTAATTTATTTATTTATTATTTATTTTTGGTTGTGTTGGGTCCTCGCTTCTGTGCGTGGGCCCTCTCTAGTTGCGGCAAGTGGGGGCCACTCTTCATCGCGGTGCGCGGACCTCATTATCGCGGCCTCTCTTGTTGCGGAGCACAGGCTCCAGTCGCGCAGGCTCAGTAATTGTGGCTCACGGGCCCAGCTGCTCCGCGGCACGTGGGATCCTCCCAGACCAGGGCTCGAACCCGTGTCCCCTGCATTGGCAGGCAGATTCCCAACCACTGTGCCACCAGGGAAGCCCCAAGGTAAAGCTTTGACTAGCCCTGCCGAAGCTCAGCTTGGAGCAGTCGCCTTGAGGCCTTAGTTTCAGGTCTGTTTTCTTTTAAGGTTAGTAAGCTTTTCAAGACACCGAGGACCTCGCGTGGGCACCTATTCCCTGCAAGAACACCGAGTACCGGGAGGTTCCACTGCGCTGCTAAGAAACATCCAGGCCCGGAAACCTTTCCCAGTCACTCTGTGTATGCTGACTGCAGGGCAACACACTGCACACTTCCTTGGGAGAGCTGGCTTTCCTCAGCACTCCAACAGCTCCAGGAAATGTGTTCTCTCACCTCCTAAATGTCATGCAAATCTGCCTCATTGCCCTAGGCTGAGCGGCACTGAGAAACCCAAACTGCTTCGCATTCCTCCTGCAAAGTCATACCTTAACATTCCATCCTTACAGAGGAATGTCGGCCTGCATTCCTGCTGTAACCAAAGTACAGTTCTTCCTATTACAGGGCAGGGTTTTAGAAGAAGCTAAGCCCAATAGCTTAACTAGAGCGCTCCTTGGGGGAGGCGGTTGGCTACACGCAGAACTTCGTGCCAAATAAACTTTATTCAAGGAAGGGACCAGTGTGTAGCTAGAGTGTATATTTACTTGGTAGAAATCACAAGGAGGTAGGCTGCGTTTTCGCTGGATACGGGGACCTTGTGGCACAAGCCTTGCTTTCCCATTTTGAAAGCTCCGTTCATGCTGCCCTGAAGCTACCTAAATAACAGTTTTAGGACGTGTCTTTAGTCTCTGTAGGCAGGGCTCTGGGAAGGGAACGAGTCTTCACTACATCAACAGCGTGCTTTCATAGCCTGGGTGGGAGCTTTTCCTGAGATGCTCTAGAGCTGAAAGGATACTTGACGTGAGTCCGTTCCTCAAGGTAAAGCCTTGAATAGCCCTGCTGAATCTGAACTTCGAGCAGTCGCCTTGAGGCCTTAGTTTCAGGTCTGCTTTCTTTTAAGGTTAGTAAGCTTTTCAAGACACCGGGGACCTCGCGTGGGCACCCTATTCCCTGCAAGAACACCGAGTACCGGCAGGCTCCACTGGGTTCCTAAGAAACATCCAGGCCCGGAAACCTTTCCCAGTCACTCTGTGTATGCTGAGTGGAGGGCAACACACTGCAGTCTTCCTTGGGAGAGCTAGATTTCCTCAGCACTCCAACAGCTCCAGGAAATGTGTTCTCTCACGTCCTACATGTCATGCAAATCTGCCTCATTGCCCTAGGCTGAGCGGCACTGAGAAACCCAAACTGCTTCCCATTCCTCCTGCAAAGTCATACCTTAACACCCCATCCTTACAGGAGAAAGTCGGCCTGCGTTCCTGCTGTAACCAAAGTACAGTTCTTCCTATTACAAGGCAGGGTTTTAGAAGAAGCTAAGCCCAATAGCTTAACTAGAGTGCTCCTTGGGGGAGGCGGTTGGCTTCACGCAGAACTCCTTGCCAAATAAACTTTATTCAAGGAAGGGACCTGTGTGTAGCTAGAGTGTATATTTACTTGGTAGAAATCACAAGGATGTAGGCTGCGTTTTCGCTGCATACGGCGACCTTATGACACAAGACTTGCTTTCCCATTTTGAAAGCTCCATTCATGCTGGCCTGAAGCTACCTAAATAACATTTTTAGGACGTGTCTTTAGTCTCTGTTGGCAGGGCTCTGGAAGGGAACGAGTCTTCACTACATCAACAGCGTGCTTTCATAGCCTGGGTGGGAGCTTCTCCTGAGATGCTCTAGAGCTGAAAGGATACTTGACGGGAGTCCTTTCCTCAAGGTAGAGCCTTGAATAGCCCTGCCGAATCTCTGATTCGAGCAGGCGCCTTGAGGCCTTAGTTTCAGGTCTGTTTTCTTTTAAGGTTAGTAAGCTTTTCAAGACACCGGGGACCTCGCGTGGGCGCCCTATTCCCTGCAGGAACACCGAGTACTGGCAGGCTCCACTGGGCTCCTAAGAAACATCCAGGCCCGGAAAACTTTCCCAGTCACTCTGTGTATGCTGAGTGCAGGGCAACATACTGCACTCTTCCTTGGGAGAGCTGGATTTCCTCAGCACTCCAACAGCTCCAGGAAATGTGTTCTCTCACAACTTCCATGTCATGCAAATCTGCCTCATTGCCCTAGGCTGAGCGGCACTGAGAAACCCAAACTGCTTCGCATTCCTCCTACACAGTCATACCATAAGACCGCATCCTTACAGGAGAAAGTCGGCTGTTGTTCCTGCTGTAACCAAAGCACAGTTCTTCCTCTTACACTGCAGGGTTTTAGAAGAAGCTAAGCCCGATAGCCTACCTAGAGCGTTCCTTGGGGGAGGCGGCAGGCTACACGCAGAACTCCGTGCCAAATAAACTTTATTCAAGGAAGGGACCAGTGTGTAGCTAGAGTGTATATTTACTTGGTAGAAATCACAAGGAGGTAGGCTGCGTGTTCGCTGGATACCGGGACCTTATGGCACAAGCCTTGCTTTCCCATTTTGAAAGCTCCGTTCATGCTGCCCTGAAGCTACCTAAATAACAGTTTCCGACGTGTCTTTACTCACTGTAGGCAGGGCTCTGGGAAGGGAACGAGTGTTCTCTACATCAACAGGGTTCTTTCATAGCCTGGGTGAGAGCTTCTCCTGAGACGCTCTAGAGCTAAAAGGAAACTTGACGTGAGTCCTTTCCTCAAGGTAAAGCCTTGAATAGCCCTGCCGAAGCTAAGCTTCGAGCAGTTGCCTTGAGGCATTAGCTTCAGGTCTGCTTTCTTTTAACGTTAGTAAGCTTTTCAAGACACCGAGGACCTCTCGTGGGCAACCTATTGGCTTCAAGAGCATCGCGGAACGGCAGGCTCCACTGGGCTGGTAAGAAATATCCAGGGCTGGAAAACTTTCCAATAACTCTGTGTATGCTGAGTGTAGGGCAACACACTGCACTCTTCCTTGGGAGAGCTAGATTTCCTAAGCACTCCAACAGCTCCAGGAAATCTGTTCTCTCACGTCCTACATATCATGCAATCTGCCTCATTGCCCTAGGCTGAGCGGCACTGAGAAACCAAAACTGCTTTGCCTTCCTTCTACAAAGTCATACCTTAAGACACCATCCTTACAGGAGAATGTAGGCTTGCGTTCCTGCTGCAACCAAAGCACAGTTCTTCCTCTTATATTGCAGGGTTTTAGAAGAGGCTAAGCCCCGAAAGCGTACCTAGAGCGTTCTTTGGGACAAACAGTGAGATACACGTAGAACTCCGTGCCAAGAAATCGTTATACATGGAAGGGACCACTGTGTAGCTAGAGTGCATATTTACTTGGTAGAAATCACAAGGAGGTAGACTGCGTTTTCCCTGGAAACAGGGACTTGATGGCACAAGAACTGCTTTCCCATTTTGAAAGCTCCATTCATGCTGCCTTCAAGCTACCTAAACAACAGTCTTTGGGACGGGTCTCTGGTCATTGTAGGCAGCATCCTGGGAAGGGAACGAGTGTTCTCTACATCAACAGGGTGCTTTCATAGCCTGGGGGGGAGCTTCTCCTGAGACGCTCTAGAGCTGAAAGGATACTTGACGTGAGTCCTTAATTCAAGGTAAAGCCTTGACTAGCCCTGCCGAAGCTCAGCTTGGAGCAGTTGCCTTGAGGCCTTAGTTTCAGGTCTGTTTTCTTTTAAGGTTAGTAAGCTTTTCAAGACACCGAGGACCTCGCGTGGGCACCCTATTCCCTGCAAGAACACTGAGTACCGGCAGGCTCCACTGGGCTGCTAAGAAACATCCAGGCCCGGAAACCTTTCCCAGTCACTCTGTGTATGCTGAGTGGAGGGCAACACACTGCAGTCTTCCTTGGGAGAGCTAGATTTCCTCAGCACTCCAACAGCTCCAGGAAATGTGTTCTCTCACGTCCTACATGTCATGCAAATCTGCCTCATTGCCCTAGGCTGAGCGGCACTGAGAAACCCAAACTGCTTCTCATTCCTCCTGCAAAGTCATACCTTAACACCCCATCCTTACAGAGGAATGTCGGCCTGCATTCCTGCTGTAACCAAACTACAGTTCTTCCTATTACAGGGCAGGGTTTTAGAAGAAGCTAAGCCCAATAGCTTAACTAGAGCGCTCCTTGGGGGAGGCGGTTGGCTACACGCAGAACTCCGTGCCAAATAAACTTTATTCAAGGAAGGGACCAGTGTGTAGCTAGAGTGTATATTTACTTGGTAGAAATCACAAGGAGCTACGCTGCGTTTTCGCTGGATACGGGGACCTTATGGCACAAGCCTTGCTTTCCCATTTTGAAAGCTCCGTTCATGCTGCCCTGAAGCTACCTAAATAACAGTTTTAGGACGTGTCTTTAGTCTCTGTAGGCAGGGCTCTGGGAAGGGAACGAGTCTTCACTACATCAACAGCGTGCTTTCATAGCCTGGGTGGGAGCTTTTCCTGAGATGCTCTAGAGCTGAAAGGATACTTGACGTGAGTCCTTTCCTCAAGGTAAAGCCTTGAATAGCCCTGCTGTATCTGAACTTCGAGCAGTTGCCTTGAGGCCTTAGTTTCAGGTCTGCTTTCTTTTAAGGTTAGTAAGCTTTTCAAGACACCGGGGACCTCGCGTGGGCACCCTATTCCCTGCAAGAACACCAAGTACCGGCAGGCTCCACTGGGCTCCTAAGAAACATCCAGGCCCGGAAAACTTTCCCAGTCACTCTGTGTATGCTGAGTGCAGGGCAACATACTGCACTCTTCCTTGGGAGAGCTGGATTTCCTCAGCACTCCAACAGCTCCAGGAAATGTGTTCTCTCACAACCTCCATGTCATGCAAATCTGCCTCATTGCCCTAGGCTGAGCGGCACTGAGAAACCCAAACTGCTTCGCATTCCTCCTACACAGTCATACCATAAGACCGCATCCTTACTGGAGAAAGTCGGCTGGTGTTCCTGCTGTAACCAAAGCACAGTTCTTCCTCTTACACTGCACGGTTTTAGAAGAAGCTAAGCCCGATAGCCTACCTGGAGCGTTCCTTAGGGGAGGCGGCTGGCTACACGCAGAGCTCCGTGCCAAATAAACTTTATTCAAGGAAGGGACCAGTGTGTAGCTAGAGTGTATATTTACTTGGTAGAAATCACAAGGAGGTAGGCTGCGATTTCGCTGGATACGTGGACCTTATGGCACAAGCCTTGCTTTCCCATTTTGAAAGCTCCGTTCATGCTGCCCTGAAGCTACCTAAATAACAGTTTTAGGACGTGTCTTTAGTCTCTGTAGCCAGGGCTCTGGGAAGGGATCGAGTCTTCACTACATCAACAGCGTGCTTTCATAGCCTGGGTGGGAGCTTTTCCTGAGATGCTCTAGAGCTGAAAGGATACTTGACGTGAGTCCTTTCCTCAAGGTAAAGCCTTGAATAGCCCTGCCGAATCTAAGCTTCGAGCAGTCGCCTTGAGGCCTTAGTTTTAGGTCTGTTTTCTTTTAAGGTTAGTAAGTTTTTCAAGACACCGAGGACCTCGCGTGGGCACCCTATTCCCTGCAAGAACACCAAGTACAGTCAGGCTCCACTGGGCTCCTAAGAAACATCCATGCCCGGAAAACTTTCCCAGTCACTCTGTGTATGCTGAGTGCAGGGCAACATACTGCACTCTTCCTTGGGAGAGCTGGATTTCCTCAGCACTCCAACAGCTCCAGGAAATGTGTTCTCTCACAACCTCCATGTCATGCAAATCTGCCTCATTGCCCTAGGCTGAGCGGCACTGAGAAACCCAAACTGCTTCGCATTCCTCCTACACAGTCATACCATAAGACCGCATCCTTACAGGAGAAAGTCGGCTGTTGTTCCTGCCGTAACCAAAGCACAGTTCTTCCTCTTACACTGCAGGGTTTTAGAAGAAGCTAAGCCCTATAGCCTACCTAGAGCGTTCCTTGGGGGAGGCGGCAGGCTACACGCAGAACTCCGTGCCAAATAAACTTTATTCAAGGAAGGGACCAGTGTGTAGCTAGAGTGTATATTTACTTGGTAGAAATCACAAGGAGGTAGGCTGCGTGTTCGCTGGATACCGGGACCTTATGGCACAAGCCTTGCTTTCCCATTTTGAAAGTTCCGTTCATGCTGCCCTGAAGCTACCTAAATAACAGTTTACGACGTGTCTTTACTCACTGTAGGCAGGGCTCTGGGAAGGGAACGAGTGTTCTCTACATCAACAGGGTTCTTTCATAGCCTGGGTGAGAGCTTCTCCTGAGACGCTCTAGAGCTAAAAGGAAACTTGACGTGAGTCCTTTCCTCAAGGTAAAGCCTTGAATAGCCCTGCCGAAGCTAAGCTTCGAGCAGTTGCCTTGAGGCATTAGTTTCAGGTCTGCTTTCTTTTAACGTTAGTACGCTTTTCAAGACACCGAGGACCTCTCGTGGGCAACCTATTGGCTTCAAGAGCATCGCGTAACGGCAGGCTCCACTGGGCTGGTAAGAAATATCCAGGGCTGGAAAACTTTCCAAGTAACTCTGTGTATGCTGAGTGTAGGGCAACACACTGCACTCTTCCTTGGGAGAGCTAGATTTCCTAAGCACTCCAACAGCTCCAGGAAATCTGTTCTCTCACGTCCTACATATCATGCAATCTGCCTCATTGCCCTAGGCTGAGCGGCACTGAGAAACCAAAACTGCTTTGCCTTCCTTCTACAAAGTCATACCTTAAGACACCATCCTTACAGGAGAATGTAGGCTTGCGTTCCTGCTGCAACCAAAGCACAGTTCTTCCTCTTATATTGCAGGGTTTTAGAAGAGGCTAAGCCCCGAAAGCGTACCTAGAGCGTTCTTTGGGACAAACAGTGAGATACACGTAGAACTCCGTGCCAAGAAATCGTTATACATGGAAGGGACCACTGTGTAGCTAGAGTGCATATTTACTTGGTAGAAATCACAAGGAGGTAGACTGCGTTTTCCCTGGAAACAGGGACTTGATGGCACAAGA